>NC_088884.1:154585610-154895706 GCF_037157495.1 Lathamus discolor | reverse complement strand
CATAAGACTTGGAAAATCTGTGGGCTGTGTTCTATGTTTTGCTGTACAAGGCTTTGAGTAAAATCCTTTCTAAAAGAATAACAAGTCATGTCATTTCCTTCCTATGAATTTCAGGGTGTTCAAAGGCAGGAGAGGAGATGAAGTCCCCACTGAAATATACACCTTGGTCGTGCTTACTGGCACTGTCCTAAATTCTTAATGTGACAGGAAGAAAGAAGGTCCTGAAGAACAAGGACCTCTTGGCTTCCCTTCTTGTGCGAAGACACTATGTGGGAGTCTCACTTTTAGCTTATTTTCTGGATGAGTGTAATTCCAGTCACTTCAGTGGATTTACTTCCAATTCATTTAATGTCATTGTGAAAAGAAACAGACACAAAGTTTGCTTTGGCACTGCACATTGTGTTTCGTCATTGTCTAGCAAGCTTCCCATTGCACATTTTTTCAAATGGATGCATCTGCCAGCCCAATACAAACAAAAATAACTTGCATATGTCTTATGTTAAAGCCGAATGAGAAACGTGATGCCACGTCAGTGTTGTCCATTCAGCAGCTGAAGCCTTAATGTCAGATGACAGACATCAGAGAAAGTGTTTTTTTTTCTTTCCCTCTTAACACATAAAAGATGGGATCAAGTCCCAAACATCTTCCATTCAGATAATTTTTAGAAGAATCTTTATTTTTGCATGGCATTGAGATCCTTTTGTGCCATTCTGTTATACTCCTTTGCATAGATAGAATGATTGGCTCTGGAATAATTTCTGGCCTTATTTTCATGGTTACGACTTGGTGGTAGCTAATGAGAAATCCTGAAAATCTCAGTTCACATGGAATATGGAAAACCTGCAATGTTGAGTAGAAGTTGCATAGACTCTGGAGATCTTGCTATGACTTAGCTGCTTGCTTGCCCTTCTCTTTCTTTCAATCTAATCCGGTTCATGCATTTATTCACCCATTCTATGTAAATATTTTTATTGCTTTACTCTTCCTGTGTCTTAAAGCCATTAGAAGCTCTACACATTGACTCCTAATCAAACCCCCTAGAAAAAGTTCTTTTGTGTCCCGATGCCAAAAGCAGAGCACAGTTTACAGGAGTCCCTGGTTTTCCTCTCAGCTTATTTACATAGCCCTGTTAGTCCTGTCTTAATACCATCCTCCCTCTGTGTGCACTGGACTGTACACTCCAAGGCAGGCCAGTAGTTGCTTCCATGCAAGTGTTTATGAGACAGTTTATTCATAACAGAAAGTTGTAGCCTATATCTCATATTATCACGTTCTTATCCACCTATCAGCTTTTCTTGGGGCTAGTGTTTCACTGGGGATAGATGAGTGAAGCTATTAACAGGGTTGCTCAATAAGAGGTCAGTTTTTTCTCACATTTGACAGCCAGGACTGATACTTTACCACCTTCATCAACTTCTCTCCATGACAGACCTCTTATCTGCAATGCTGCTGATGATAGCAATGGCAGCAGTGAACGAAATATGTATTTCTTACTGTATTATGCTAAGGAAGTAATAAAATAGACAAGGATTGTGGGTTGATACAACTTGTAGCTCATATTACTGCTTTCCCTTTCATAGTGTTCCCTTTTATTGTGATTAATACCGAGTTTATACAATTTAGCTATGCATGACAGAAATTTTTTCCCATCTGGTGCTGCTTCTGCAGGTTTGAATTATGGAATGAAGATGTAATGCGCTTTTACCACAATGTCCTCTTGATGTATTTCCAATTGTAACAGAAAGCAACTCACAAATGACACATGAGAATTTACCATCTTCTTCCTTTAAGAAGAATGTCTAGAAAGAGACCATGTTTTCCTCAGTATTCATTGTAAGAAATCTTCTATTTCCATCTAAACGAACAGTGTTTGGAGGTTTTTAGTTCATGTGTTGCGTTCAGAACAGTCCATATGCACACAATAATTCTCCATGGGAGCTGTGCTGATCAGTGGTAATTGCTCAGGTGAGTGATGTAATATTGGTTGTGTATGCCAGTGAAGATTTATGAATGCAAATAGAAAACTTGGCTCCCACAAGCACTCATGGTGAGTCTCAGCATTTGTTCTCCTAGAGTGTCTCAGCTTATGAAACCTGAAGGTATAGATCAATTCTGATATAGCTGGATGTAAGCACATATGAATTTCCACGTGAGTGGATTCAATGCAGTAACTAGAGTCAGAGTAAAGCCATTAAGATCCAGTTTGGATGGTCAGCTACAGAGGAAACATTACGGCTGGAGGGATGATAGCTAGACCAAAATCTTTTGATTACACTGTGGACTTTAAACATGCTCAGAACCAAAGGAAATGGCGCTAGAAAATGATGAAATGCATACACCAAAGGAAGGAAATATAAAACCAAGCAGAAAGGAAGTTAACAGGTCAGCATACAGATACCCAGCGTATGAAACATTATGAGGCTGCAGAATAACAGTAATGGTGTGGTGTGAAGCATGGAATATTTTGAAATAACTGTAACTAGAAACTAAAACCAAGAAGGCTAAATTTGGCAGCATGCTGAGACCCCTGCAAAAGTGCTGAGCACTCTTAGCTCTTAACCTGACTTACTTAAGCTGCCCCAAGAAGCATTTATGGCCTCACTGCCTCAGGTTTCTCTAAAGCCCATATTCAACTTGTCACCAGGTGTATAGTAGTGGTAGACAGAGGATGGAACAGCAAGTCAGAAGGTAAGAAACAAATCTGAGCGGTTTTCTTACAAGTCTGTTTTCTTTACCTGTGGTAAATATGAACACTGAATACTCTGAAGACTTTCTGTGTCACCAGGAAGAGAGGTATGGCTTTGGCTGCTGACAGAGAGCTGTGGAGGTGAGATAGGAGGCAAGTTCTGGCCTTGCGGGTGAATTGCTCAGCTCCTCACTTGTCTGTCCATGGGTGAAGCCCCACGGCAGTCCTCTGAAGTGCTCCTCCGTCACTGGGGACAAACTTTCTGAAGAGCCTGTCCCTTTCTGCACATCCTACCATCCTGACTTCATTCTGAATATCTTCCTGGTATGAAATATCCCTTATATGCATTATGGCTGATGGGGAAGCCTGTCTTTGAGCTGTAACATTATCAAGAGTTATTTTCTTACTGTCATTGTTTGTCTTATTTGCTAACAGCAAATAAGAAGGGAAGAAAGGTGTCTGAGAAATCTTGTTTTTCCAATAAATGTCACAAGTGTGAAGCTGCCAATTTAAGATCCCTGTATCCAGGGGTATTTTTGTTCATGCATGACTTCAATTTACACTTTATTTGATATACAACGGAGTAAGATAAATGCTGGACTGTAACTGAACAAATGTACCACAAAGTGACCATGTTTGCTTCCAATTGCCTTTGATTTAAACTTGATTTGGAGGCTATGATAACAAACTGGTTGGAGAGAGGAACCCAAAGCAAGTTTGAGCAGCTAGAATAGAGTGAATGTTGCATATTTTGGTTGCAGGGGACAATTATGAGGATTAATTTTCTGTCTGAAATACATGGAAATTGGTAGGTTTTATTAAAAGGCAATTGGTAAACCAGAAGTAGAGAGGTCGTGCACAACAGAACAGTCTTACCTTTCCCTTCAAGGGTTTGCTTAGGTTTGGCCTGATTGTTGAAAGCTGAGGTACAAAACTGTGTGTGAAAAGCTCACACAACATTGTTTTGAGTATTTTGGCAGGAATCACCAGTCCTGCTTGTGTAGGATAGGGTAACAGACCACTCTACTGCTCAGCTTTGTGTCTGCACAACCATTTACACAGTGATTCAGGATCTGGTGTGCAGTTATGGAACTGCATGGGAAAAAGAAAAGGCAGGAGCACACATGAGCAACCTGAAAGTTAGAAAGTGAGGTCAAAATGTGAAAGGGAAAAGATAAAAATAGATTTTATTCAATGACACAGCAAATTCCAGGTGAAATGGTTAGACAGTTTGAAACTTAATTATTATCATTCCCTGCACTCTCCCTCAAAAAAATTGAGGGTTTTTTCTCTATAAATAAGAGGAAAGCAATCTGTAGTTCTTTTTTATTTTTAATAGAAGTAAAATTAGGAAGTTTGGGCTGAATGATTTAAGGAAAACTATTTTTCCATTCAACTTTGATTTATGCAGAAATAAAAAAATGATTTAGCATTGTTTTTCCTGAGAAACACTTGCTTTAGTCAGAAAAACTGAGATTGCAAGTTTGGTATGTCACTGACATAAAGCAAGAAACTGTTGTCTTAGAAACTCAGTTTCAGAAGGTGGCTCAGCTGTATTTTCTCTATCCAAATTAAAATCTTCTGTGGCACCTTTGTTTCTTTCTTTGCTTGGCATAAAGGGCATAACTGCAAGTATTTTGACAGTATAAGTATAATAAATTATGGATTTGTTAAGTCATAGGTAGGAAACCTAATTCTAGATATAGTCTGGAATTTTGGCATCAAACTGAAGGTTTTGCTGAGAATTAGGTCACTTTTAAAAAGGCTGAGTTGCCCTGGAAGATGGAACAGTTTAAAAAACTAAACCATTTTATTAATATCATAACGGAAAAAGAAGAAATGGATCACCCATCAATTATTTTTTTTTGCATAAGAACAGTCTGGGTACTTGTGTAGCTCCAGTTTTGACTGTCCTTGTGGCAGCTCTCCAACATGATGTGACAGAGGGAGCATCACAGATGTGCTGTGTCTCTGACTTGCACAAATGTTGAACAGTTATAAATATCTTTGATGTGCCACTGTGAGACTTTTGGGGCTTGTGGCTTTCTGGAAGCTCAGATGACCCTGTTAGAATCATAGAACAGTTGGGGTTGGAAAGGACTTTAAGATCATCTAGTTCCAACCCCCTGCCATGGGCAGGGACACCTCAGTCATGTCACCCAAGGCTCTGTCCAACCTGGCCTTGAACACCGTCAGGGATGGAGCATTCACAACTTCCCTGGGCAACCCATTCCAGTGCCTCACCACTCTAACAATAAAGAACTTCCTCCTTATATCCAAGCTAAACTTCCCCTTTTTAAGTTTTAACCCCATTACTCCTTGTCCTATCAATACAGTCCCTAATGAAGAGTCCTTCCCTGACATCCTTATAAGCTCCCTAATCCTCAGAAGCCCCCTGTTCCTGGGGGCTATGCTGGCTCTGAAGGGGCCAGGGGCTTTTGATCCAGAGGAATGTCCATTTCTGTGCTGCTCCTTTCAACAGTCCTAGAAACGCATCCTTTGGGATGCTGTTGGGGGTTGAAGAAACTTTTTGTCTCATATTGCAGCTACTTTCTCCAGTTTCTCCTTCATCAGGAATATGTTAAAAGGCACATACATGGATAGCAAGTTGGAAAAAAGCCCCAAACCAAGCACAAATGCTTGTTAGGAACATTTTTACAGACCATGATCTTGCATATTTGTAAGTTGTCTGGGCAGCACATGGATGGTCAAAAATGCAGACTTGCTCCCACATTTTCTCATTGTGTCTCAGCCAGGCAACATAACTTGCTGAAGTGAGCTTTCCTGTCACTTCCCTAGTTTTGTGTTATCTGCTATGTTTCCTTTGACATGTTTTTTTTTATTTTTATATTTAGTTGGTATACAGTCAGGCAGGAAGAGTTCAACTACAGGTGAAGGCAACGCAAACTACCCAATCATACGGTTGTATGGTGTTGCTAGATTCCAGTTTTCTTGAATGTGTCAGAGCTACAGAGGGTTTGAACTCTCAAACTAATGTGCCAATGGGTGTCAGCAAAAGGTCTTCAGGAAGCAAAGGCCTCCTTCAATGCTGTGGCTAGAACTAGCATCATTATATTCTGGATTTATTGTTCTTTTCTAAATTAACCACTTGAATCCCAATGAATTTTAATGCACTTTTTAAATTCAGCTAAATTATTAATATGGATGAAATATTGGGGTTCTTCATATTAGGAAAACAGCTGCTTCCTCTTTTAACTTAATTAACTCTATGTGCATAAAAAAGTCATCTAATACTCAAATCTACCAACTTTGGCTATTGTTTGCTTTTCTGGTGGAATTAGTCAGTACCTCCGAGATCTGAGAAAGGATTCAGTAAAATCAGCTGAATTAAATATCCTCTGGTATTTTAATCTAGCTGTGGTGACCACTTTGTGGATTTCAAGCTCCAAATTCTCCTTCTTGGGGGCAACTGAGTTAAGTACTTCTTGTCAGAATGAAGAGGAAGAATGTGCTCTCAGTGCACTCTCTCCTTTTCAAAGAGAAATGTCCCGGTCAGCTTCATTCCTGCTAGAAGCTTAGAAAGCAGGTGAGTAGTCTGCCTTGACCTACTTCTTGTCTTCTCACTGTGCCTAAAGGAAAGAGGAAAAGAGCTCTGCCTGCTCACTTGCTTTCTTCGCTTCTCGCTTTCTGAAGCCTGGAACTAGCAGGCTTCCTGGCCATTTCTAAAGAAAACAATCTCCATAAAGCCATGGAGCCTGCAGTGCCAGCTGTGAGCCCAGAGCAACACTCAGAGGTGCAGGGAAAAAAAGACGGTGCCTTTCCTAATGAGCTTCCATTAATGGATAATTTATAGTGCAGATAATGAAAGTATTGATTTGGGCTCTTTAAATTTGAAATATTACATTTAGCTTGAGGCTATAAAGATTGTTTATTATAGCAGTGATAATGATGCTGTGGAAGCAGCAATACTTGTTGACATCTATGGGTTCCCACAAAAACAGGGAAGAAGTATTTTCCAAGGTTGTCAAGGTATGGAGGGCAGGGAATGGATTTCACAGAAGAGTACTGATGCTACTACTATAGAAATCCCTTACTCAACCCCACTTAGGGACAGGAATAGTGTCTGACACACTAAACATGAGCATCAAGGCTGTAGGTGTTGGTACAGATACCCTCTGGTGAAGGCTGGTCTTTCTGTCGGAAGAATCATTTCCATTTCTAGACTATCTTGATTTGGAAGTAAATCTTGAGGAATCTCTGGAGCCCCAGCCTTGTGCCTGCAAGCAGACAGCTGGCTCTGCCAGGCTTTTCATTGTTTGGTACAAAAATAGGGGTGCCATTAGCTCAGATGCAGGCTGCTGTCTGGCAAAATGAATCCTTTTGCTTTTGTTTGCCAAAGAACCATAAATATGTCTCTGGTTCATCCAGAAAGGCTGCTGAGAATGTGTATCCACTAACATTTGTAAAATGAGATGAAATTGAAGCAGCTGCATTATTTCTATAGTTTGCATTGAACGGAAATGCTTCTACTAAACTTACTGATGTTTTCAGAGGATTTATCTGAATCCTTAATATTTTCTCTACATAACATATAACTGACTGATCACTCTTTTCCTGCTGTCTTCAAAACACTCAAGAGCCTGTTACAGCCTGTGTATGAAATGCTGCCGTATCTGATACACTGCTATGGTGGAGAATGCTGAAGCAGACTGTACACAGATAGAAGTAGTTCTGGCTATTAAATGGGAATTGCTAGATCTATTTCCATCAACCAGTCTCCTAAAGCTTTGACAGCTTGATCAAATTAATGAACACAAAAGTGACAGACATATTGGTTTGCTAATATTAGGTTACCAATCTTTGCCTTAAATCCCCATTAACGCTTCTTCCTTTGCCTGCTAATGCTAGGATAACAGATAGCAGCCAGACTTTCTGGCTCTACCCATGTGCAAAACTTCTAAACATTGAGCCATTTTTGTCTCCCACTGCACTTTGCTATAAAACCACAAGGTTAACACGACCTTCTGGCCCATTCCATTCTGCATCTTGTTTTGAGTCGAGCTTTGTTAGGGACAAAAACCTATGTTATATTACATCTGATCTAAGTACTTCAGATGAAGGCATGCCATCTGTGTTCATTTAGCAATATCTAAGACTATACAGCAGTGCAATGGTATTTCATACATAGTATTGATTGCCTTCATTTGTAGCTATTATAGACAAAGGACACTGTTCACTTTTAAACCTGAGCATCAGATTTCCCATCTGCAATCTCCAGGTGCTCTCTTCCCACCCCCCTGCTTCCACAGCAGCTTTCAAAGCAAGCTGAACAAGCTTCCTTTAAAATGATTGCAACATTGCATGTTATACATTGCACTTATCTTCTCACAATTTCCTATATTGTTATGCTGGTTGTGTGTCCCAATGCCTCCAGCGGAGAAAGGTGTTTAAACCTATAGTTTTATTCATATCTCCCAGATGAATCTATTTGCACTTGGTTGCTGTTATTAGTAGTAGATGTATATTTTGCACCATTGCAGGGTGTTATTATGGAGCAGATCTCTTGTAGTTAAGCACTGTATTTTTGTTCTGTCTTGTTCAGCTCCTGCTTTAGAGTTGGAAGCCTGATCACAGACCTGTCTGCTTGCATCTTGGTATGAGCAGGTGCTCAAAGCTAGCCTAACTGACAAGTATTTAGATGAGTTCTGGACATGAAAATAGATGTCAGAGGTAAAGGAAAAGATAATAACTGATACATGGGATATATTCAGCAGGCATGGATTTTGCATTTGAGCATGTCAGGTAAAAATGTAAACTGTTTTTCTGATGAAACCAACTGGTTTTGATAGAAATTATTCAAAAGGAAAAGGTTATAAAACTGACGAAAATTTGTAAATGAATTTTATTGTTACTTCCTGTTACTTTTTAGCAGAACATTCTGCAAGGGTTAATCAGAACCTGGCTGAGTAAAATATTTAAGCACAAACTTTAGACCTGTGAATAGATTCATTTCTGTTCCAATAAAATAGACAATCACCCACACTGAGAGAAAATAGGTGCTATGTCCATTAGGACTTATTTAAAGTTACAGACTAACAAGAGAAGAAATCTAGCATGAAGGCTGGGAATGGGTCCACATCATCACAGACAGGATTTCTATCACTGGGAGATGTGTATGAGATAGTACCTGAATCAGCAAAGACTTGGGAGGTGCCACTGCGAGAGGTGTTTTATAAAACCAGGGGAAAAATAAAACACTTCTCAACAGAAACAAGTGGATATCCTCAATGCACTTCAGAATACGGACAACCCGGCCCTTCCAAACCAGTGAAAGGAATACAGGTTTCCACCCCCCTCTCTCTAGCCTTACTTTATTCCTCTTCCCCTTGTCATGCTCATGTACTTGCATTCACACTGTAAGGTGCAGTGCTTTATACCTGCAGGGTGGAGACGGAATAAGTCAGGGGAGAGAGAATACTTCACAAAACTCTTTGCTAATGGTGAACTTGCACACTGTTACATGCAATAGGCTGGGGTTCTTTTGAAGCATCTGGGGTAAATGAAGACTTGCCCTATGGTGACAGCAGAAGTGGAAGGTGTCTGTTGTCTCGGTGGCTTTGGCAGAAGTGAGAGGACAACCATGCTTGTACATCTGCTGCCTCTAATGCGACTCTGGGCAGTCGCTTCTGGACCATCTGTAGAAAAATGAACAGTGGATGTTGTGTAGAAAGTCTGCTTCTAACACTGGCTTCTTGCTGCCATTCATGGCTGATTAAAAATGTGCTGGATTATGAAATAGAAATAGCAAGTTTTCTGTTTTAATGGCTTGAACACACTTCAGGCTTAAACAGCTTAATTTTCAGAAAAAGACGAAGAATCAATAGAAAGTTTTAATGAAGATTTGATTTATTTAGTATCAAGCACCTGGCCTGTAGAATGAAATTTAGTGCAGGCAGCAACCAGATGCTTCAGCTGAGTGAACTGTTTGGGTAAAAGCTGCATCTGTGTAACAGCAGATTTTGCTCTTGCTGCTGCTTTTTAAAGGGGGATGGTATAAGGGTGACTTTACAGCAATAAGTCATTGCTACCAGTATGCATTTTAATAGCCTTTAACACAGTAATGACAAAACCAAGCAACAGATCTTCAAACAAAATGAAAAGATTGATTTTTCCCATAGGTTCTCTGCATCATTCTGTAAAGAACAAAAATGCACAGGGAGGATTTTCAAGATACTATTGTCTGCAAAAGAGACAAAATTTATCAAGGATGCCCAGTGACAGTCAAGCAACTATTTGATACCATTAATTTCACCAAAGCTTTATTTGTTGCAAAAATGTAAATTTTTAAATTTAAATTTTTAAATGTAGACATATGAGACTCCAGATTTGAGCTTCAACTAAAAATAGCACTCAGCAAGTTGCCTGACACTGAAAGAATAAATCAGGCTACACACAATTTACTGGGAGGATTCAGTAGTGATATTTTGCAGGCAAATGTCTTTTTGCATTCATATAAACCATAGACAGCTGTGAAGATAGCATCTCTGTCCATTGTCACTTTTTTTTTTCCTGAATAGAGAAGCCCATATTTCTGCGAAATGATGTTTTGTGCCGGAAGTAAAACTTCTAGCAAAATATCTGGATAGTAAATGCTTAGGAGAAAAAACACTTACACAAGGATGCCGTTGCAAATGGGAATATATTCTGGCAAATCCAGGATGCAGAGAAAGGAACTTATACATCACTGTAGGTATTTGTACCAAATTTCTAAAGTTTGTTTCAAAACATGTCATGTTTAGCATATGGCTACAAGAATTTTGTTTTCTATCCATACAAAATCTGGCACAAGTTTTGTTCTCATATGTAGGTGAGTACTGAAATGAAGATACACTACTTGGACTCATACTTCCCCTCTGTTGACCACCAGGAAATGACCACATGAGAAAGCATTAAAAAGAAAAAGGCTGCCTCATTTCTAGGAATGGCTCATTTAGCAAAATAGAGGAATTGAACATGTTAGGAAAGTTATCTTCAAAAAAAATATATAGTCTCTAAACCATCTCACAAACATCACTGCTTTGCTGAATGTAAGACTTTGACTTACTGTAATGGAAATGCTGTTTTATCATAAAAAGGGTATACTGGTTGGCTCATCTATCATGAGCAGAATCTGGGCAGTAACATGGGCCAGGAGTAAGAACTGAAATCTCGATTCTGTGAAGGAGACAGGAAAACAAAGTGTGTATGCTCATCTGCCAACTTCCACAATAGCTGGCTGTTTGTTAAAGGACTTTGTGACTTCTGGCAACCATGAGAGATAATTATTTTTTTTTTATGAAACTATGAAGATGCAAATTAGGAAATAGTTTGTGAACAGCTTTAAAAAAACCTCAAGCAAGCATTACATGGGAAAGTTATCTGTGGAATGAGTTTCATGCACTGCTGGGTGGTTAGGGCTCTGTGATAGCAGAGAGTGCACTCTGTGGTCAGGAGTGATGCAATGTTTTTTGGAGGATGAATGCATCTCTTGGTTTGTGGCTTTAAGCAGCAGATTTGCTCGGTACTTTTAACAATCCTCAATTTCATATCTAAAAAGAAGATTGAAATAAAGATTTTCTCATAAAGAAACTTTACAGAGGCCTTTTAAAATTATGTCCACGGTCTGTATGCTTCCAGTGCAGTGTCAGTGTAGTTAAAATGTCCAGAAGACATGGTTGAAATGTGGAGTGATGTTCGAGACATCACCAAACCTGTGATGGACATTTGAGGGCTTCAAACATAGGGAACTGACATTGGGAGTGTTTTCCACCATGTGATAAAATATCAAGTAAATGATGAATGAAGTAGATGCATTGTATATTATGTGACTGTAACAGGTGTGGTCCAAAAAAGTACCTGAGAGAGTTAGGACTAGAGAAGAAAAGTGCTGGAAATTATGCAGTTCTGTTAAAATCTGGACAGCTATTTAGTACTCTACAATTCTGTCGCTGTCAGCTGAGGGTCTTGGCCTTGGAGTCATGCCCAAGTCTCCTGGTCCTTAGTGCCAAAACCTAATGGCCCGATTTACAATGGATTTTACACTGATCTTAAAAGAGATGGAATTGGGCCACAAGTCCTCCATTCATGTGGTAGATACATTGTTATAGTAAGATGAAATATTTCTATGTTTCTGCAGTGTGGAATATGTTTGAGTAGGTATTAAAAATGCCAGACAAATCACAAGTCTCTGTTTCCCAGGTTTCATGTATGTTGTATCATACACCATGTGAGGAACAATGCAGCTCAGGCCCTGAATTTTTAAGAGTTTATCATCTTGTGGAACAGAAAAAACAACTGGAAAGGGTAGCTTTTGGCTTGAAATACCTGGATTCTGAGTCTGATTCTCATCCTTTGTCTAGTTCCCAAATGAAACAATTCAGTGCTGTGATTATAACCACTCTATGTTCACATTAATGTCAAATTAGAGAGGAATTCTTTGCGGTGTGCCCAGAACTGAATAGCATGATTGCATGATTCATCATCCATCTTGCAAGAGAGTGGCAGCTGTTTAAAATATGGGCAATTGAAATAAATGGAATGCTAATATGTAAATCTGTGAAGACAACGGGGGTGAAGACTAAGGATACCCTCTGTGTTAAGCAAGTTAGTTCAATGTTATTAACCAGCCTGAAAATGTAGTTGCACCTAGCAGTGGAAGACAAAGCCAAACCAAAACAGCCCAAAGAAAATAACATTTATCTGCCATCTACTGTTGTTTAGATAATGAGAAGAGGTCATCTGCTTTCATTTCGCTGTTACTTATTTGTCGTCATTGAGGGATCTTTAAGGATTCAGCTGAGAGCCAGTATTCCAACAAAATGAGAAATGAGAGCAGTTAAAAAAATGGAAGCAGATGATTACCTGTATGTTAAAAATGAAAGGAAATTGAGAACCTTGTCTTTGAGTAATAACAAATATTTTGGCCAAGAGCACTGTATTTAACTTGGAGGAAACAGAAAGCCACTCCATCAATATTAGCTCAATGCAGTACACTTGGCAGAGACCTGATGAGTTATCAGCTGTTATCCTCTGTGGAGCTGGGGAGAAGAAAAAATTCCTCTCAGGACACAAGTTCACGTTGACATTGCCATAATACATGTCCTCTGTTTCTGATCTGTTTTCCGTCTTTTTGCCTATTGACTGGTTAGAAATTGGGATGTATGTAATAGGGTAAAACACAGCAT
The DNA here is from genome assembly GCF_037157495.1 of Lathamus discolor. Lineage (NCBI taxonomy): Eukaryota > Metazoa > Chordata > Aves > Psittaciformes > Psittacidae > Lathamus > Lathamus discolor. Next base: position 154,882,836 of record NC_088884.1, on the reverse strand, counting down.
TGAGCTTCAGGCCTTTTCACCAGTTGCTTCAACTATTTGCATTCTGACCCTGGTTCTTAAAGGCACTTTTTTGTACTGACACATGTATGTAAATGACCCTTAGCACTGGAGGGAAGGGGGTTACAAACAGCACTCTTTAAAAATCTGGCCACACACTCATTATATTCACTGTACTTGGCATCATGTCACTTGTGATCTAGTGGGCTCCATTCAACTCCCATCCTAAGGCCTCTGTGTAAAGAGTCACTGTGATTGTTTTTAATGCTGTGGCAGGAACAGATGGCAAACATATTTTAAAGCGCTAAAAACATGGAAGGGCAGTAGAAATCTACATGGCAGACATCTATTAAGCTCCCACAGCTGTGACCAATCTTTTTTTAAATAATAAATCTATTATATAGAAGTGCAGTCCCTAGAAGGAAAGTCTCCTTTGAAATGAGTTGGCATTTTGAATTTGTCTGGGCTACAGCAAAGGACAGAATAAACTTCCTCTTGTAGTTTCCAGTTTGTCTCAGTCATGCTAATGAAAAGAAACAAGTACATGTGGAGGGGGACAGCTGAACCCCGACTCACTGCAGCAGAGCAGCATGGAGAGGGCAGCCCCTATAGATCACTGTCTCACGGACACCATGTTTCGCCACTCCGAACAGGCTCCTAACATGGTAGTTTTATAGCGTTTGCAGATGTTTCAAGTTTCTGTCCATCTATCACACTCTGCGAGAATGATTTCTTTTGGAAGATGCCCCGTGGCTCAAGCAGCAATCTGTACGTGTAGCTGTCAGGCTGAAAAGGCTAATGCCCATCCACTCTGTCGCATGCTGTAATCTTACAAGAGCCAAGACAGCAACCTACAGTAAAAATACAGAATGTTTCTTAATGAGTTGCTTGTCACTGGCTAATGACAAAGCCCAAGGAGGAGCCTGAAGGCCAGGGCATGTTTCTTAACTTTTGCTGAGGAGCTCTTTGTTAGAAGCATGATATATTCAGGAAAAGGAGCATCTCACCAGAGAGAGAGTTATTCTCAGTGAAGAGGTGGTGCAGGGATGCTGTGCCTGTTCACCTCAGTGTGAGTGGTGGGTGGCTGGTGACTCATTTCTGAGTGGCACCAGCATACAGAGAAGCCCAGCTGCTCTCCCTGTGCCTGTGGACCTGGGGGGTGCTGGATTTTCTGCCCCTGCAGTGGCACAGCTGCCAGGGTGGTGGTGCTGGTGCAAAAGCAGAGCAGCCTGGGGCATGGGGCAGGTCAATCTGCCCATGCTACAGTGGGGTAGGTGGGGCACTTCCTGCAGTGGTTAGGAGGCTGGCAATGTCTCATTAAGCATCTTAATGAGCTGGGAGCTCTCACTGCTCCATAAGCCACAGAGCTCTGCTTGGCTCACTCAGCCCAAAACAGTTATCCCAGAACTGTGTCCCCACAGCAGCTCTGGCTCCTGGCAGTGAAGCAGGCAATTTTGAGTGGAGCTCCTCTGGCCACGGCTTCCTGCTGGCAGCCCTTGACGCTCAGGTTGTTTAAGCCTCCGAGAAATGGCTATACCCAAATTCTCTGCTCCTAAAGCAGGGCAGAGGGGTAACTCTCCTAACAGGCAGTGTACTGCCCCAGGATGATGCAGCCCACAGGGAAAGCTTGGTGAAGAAGTTGCACATCTATAATCTTCAGGGCCTAATGCTTGCATATGGTGTTTGATGCAGCTTAGCCTGTGCTCTCAGAAAGGCCCATGCTAGAAATGACTTTGGAAACGATCCCATGGAGAGTATTGATTTGATGTGTCCAGCCATTCGGATCTGACCTGTGCTGCCTGAAGGTAAGGATCTCACAGCCAGGGATGTTGCTTAAAGTTCCTTGCCTCACTGTGCTGGAGGTATTGCTTGGGGAAGGAGTCAAAGATGATAGACCATGGCTATGCTCTCTCAGCCACAGTTAGGACACTGTGGCAGAGTGCACTATATCCTCTATAGGTGTGCCTTAGGGAGCTGAGAGCATGGACCCTTCCAGCCTCACCAGTTTCTATGGGGGAAGACTGGCTGTGGCTGTGTTAGTACTCTTAAAAACTATAGTATCAAAAAGCCTTCGAAATTCTGGCCCTTTTTGGTCTTTAATGTCATGTTCAGAGTTTCCTTTGTGCTACACACACTCCAGGGGGAACCAACAGCCACTTCTAATTAATTTCCCCTGTAGGGAATCAAGTCAGGAAGAGATTTTTTTCCATGCGCGAAATAAAGAAGACAGGATAGAAAGAGGAGGAAGACTTCGAGGGGAAAATGATCTGAACAGGGTGTGCCAGACTGGGGCTTTAAACTGCTGCTGCTTGTTGCACGCAGACACACACACACGCATACGTTGTGAGCTTGATTTAGTTTGGCTCAGCCAGTGGATGACAACATGTACTTGAGGAGCCCTCCCCAAACAAAACCATGCTCCTATCAAAGCAGAAAGCCTAGCCCAGGAAAAACTTTACAACTATTAACATGGTATTTATAAGCAGCCCGAGCTAACAGCTAACATGTGGCTGGCTTTGGCCCAGGGATGCTTGCTGGTCCTGAGGAAGGAATAGCATGAGCTAGACTTCATTGTTCTCCAGTGTCCGGAGACAGGAGGTTATCTGTGCCTGGTGATGCAGTGGGTGACGATGAGGAGGACAGGCAGACCCCCAGTGTTTTGGAAGGTCAACGGTAGCTGAAGGGCTGTGACTTCTAGCAGGGCAAAACTCAGAACCACAGAGTAGTGTAATAGTATAATTAAGTGGTGTGCTACCCTAAGTCTTCAGTAGTGCAACATTTAGATGAAAAAATAATGGTAATAGTAATACTCCACTCTAGCTAAAGGCAAGATATGAAGAATTTATGTCACAGCTATTTCCAGTATAACCTTTTATTCTACCTTCAGGCTCTCTTCTGCAAACTCTTGACATAAGTATTTCATTTTGCATAGATATATAGTTCCTCTGAATTTGGGAGGTATTTAAAATGACCATGCAAGTAAGACTTTGAATAAGCTAAGAGTGCTTTGCTGTATAGGAACACAAAACCACTGGGGAGTCAGAGCTCCTTTTCTGCAGGTGCAGCTATGATGGAGGAAATCAGCATAAAAATGCTGGTAGAGTGAAAACAGCCCTAAGAACAAAACAAGCTCAACTGCAAAGGCAATTTTTGCTGTCCCAAGTTTTTCTAAACTATGGGGGAAGTATTTGAGAGATACTGTGGTCTCTGCTGCCTACCAGTTGTCTCCTTTTACTTGCAGGCTCTAATGCAGCAAGATGAGGACGTTATTCATTTCTTGCCCCCTTGCTATCACCTTGGATATGGTGTTTCAGGGACACAGCACTGGTCCTTGCAGCTGTGACCCATAAAGCAAAATGGTCTGAAGTCCGTCAACTCTTGGTTATGGCTTTTCATACATATAGCATAGCCCCTTCATCTCACCACACAAAGAAAAGAAGGTGTATGGACAACATTAAGTATAATCTTTACTGAAATTTCAGTTAGGCATTCTCTGGATTTAGAATCACAGAATCACAGAATCCCAAGGGTTGGAAGGGACCTCAAAAGATCATCTAGTCCAACCCCCCTGCAAGAGCAGGGTAACCTACAGTACATCACACAGGAACTTGTCCAGGCGGGCCTTGAATATCTCCAGTGTAGGAGACTCCACAACCCCCCTGGGCAGCCTGTTCCAGTGCTCTGTCACTCTTACAGTAAAGAAGTTCTTCCTGATGTTAACGTGGAACTTCCTATGCTCCAGTTTACACCCATTGCCCCTTGTCCTATCACTGGATATCACTGAAAAAAGCCTAGCTCCATCATCCTGACACCTACCCTTTACATATTTGTAAACATTGATGAGGTCACCCCTCAGTCTCCTCTTCTGCAAGCTAAAGAGACCCAGCTCCCTCAGCCTCTCCTCATAAGGGAGATGTTCCACTCCCTTAATCATCTTTGTGGCTCTGCGCTGGACTCCTTCAAGCAAATCCCTGTCCTTCTTGAATTGAGGGGCCCAGAACTGGACACAATATTCCAGATGCGGCCTCACCAAAGCTGAGTAGAGGGGGTATCTTTATCCCAGAATTTTAGGGTGGAAATTTCTGGGTCCAATTCTGATCTATGCCATTCACAGAGTGAATTAGATTTCTAATTTTCTGCTATGCAAGCACACTACTAACTGATGTGGCTCCTCATTTAGGGTGCTATCAAACCCTTAAGTAGCACCTTAACACAAACCGAGGTGGTTTCCATGCTGATGGGTTGTGTGTCATTTATTGGTTAATTTAACCTAATGAAATAGTTTCTGCATCTTAGAAATCTCATAAAAGAAGTCAGACATATTCTTCAGATTGTGATATTGTCCCTTCTTCAGCTGCAAATTCAGCATTTACATAGTACTTTTTTCCCTGCCAGAGAACCCATTGGGAACAGCATGCGGGTAGCGTAGCCAAGACAGCGCTCAGAGACTTTAAACAATATGGCTAAAATCCAGGCACTGTTGAAGAAATGGCAGCACTCCCATTGACTTCATCAGGATAAGGATTTCACGGCTGTTGTGTGAAAGTTTTCCCAACACCCAGTATCTGCAGATTTAATTTATGATACATCTTGAAAACTGCATTAAAAATACTGGGATCCCATGACACTTGGCTTAGATAAGGTGTTTAAAAATAGCTTTAAACTTAATTGAAGACAAGATGAATCTCCCTTGTCTCTTCATTCAGGGTCAAAAGGCATGAATTTCATTCACTAAATTATCAACACTTAAAACTTTTTCTGCATGATTAGACTATTACTAAGAGTCAGGACAGCAGAGATCCTCCCACTGCATTGACCTGTGAACTTTGTTAAATCTTTTGACAGGGGTCATTGTCTATAGCATGATAGTGAATGACTTTCCAAAACGGAGCCATTCTTTCAGCTGTAACATGAAGCTGGTGCTCTTTTCTAATGGCTTCAAAAAGTTAATTTACATTGATGACATTTCTTGTCAATTTATGTACCAGCTGAATTTGCTGATTAGCCACAAATGATGATGTGCTGCTTATGGACTGTTATTATTGTACCTTTACAAAAAACTTCAGATACTTCAAATACTTGCAGAAATAGAAATCACTTCTTTTCTTCTGCAAAATGTGTTTGAGGCTTTACTCTAAGACTAATTCTTAAAAGAATGCATTTACCAAATTAATCTTCAGCAGGGTATTGAGGAAGTGGGAAGTTACCTAGGAAAAACCTCTTTAAAACTTTCCTAAGTACAGGTATGCCACATTTCTCAGTTCTAAATGAGTTGCTATAGCTTAAATCTGTTGTATATTCTTTTTATGAAAACATAACTATTTCATGATTCCTATTGTCATGGTCTCCAAGCCCTTTCATCTAAGCTGGCAATTTGTAAGAGCTTTCTTATCTACAAACTCTTTCCCTTGTTCCAGTTTCCCTTCTTCCGTGGTTTATATTTCAAATTTCCTGGAAGTGTTTTGCAACTCTGATGGCAAAGACCAGTAAAATGAACCTCATTTGGATTCCAGGATCCTTCTGTAAAATATGTGCCCAGTTACTGTCCTCCAGATCAACCTTCCTTAAAACACTTGTTTTCAGTGATGTATACAGGGGAAAAACTGCCATTGATTAGGCGGCTGATATACTGGGACTGTTTTTTGCTTTCATAATGGTCTCAGTAGCCTCTTTAGTCAGTTGTGTCTTGATTTGTACACTGAAGATATTTGTGTAACCCAGGCACAAATATAAAACCAGTGTGCTTTTAGCTTGCAGCTTAGCTCTCCAGTGATTTAAATGTGTCTGTTCTTACAGGCTGAGACTTGAAGCCAGTCTTAGCAAGCCAAATTCTGCTTTTATATATATGGCCAAGCCTCTGAGAAACTTTATAGCTTCCCCAAGGTGTGAAAGCTGCTCTAGAGCATGAGCTCTCTTCTCAAACAAAAGAATGGGCTACAGCCAGCCATGTTTTTTGGATACGTTAGCAGATGTTCATGCTGGTTACTTACCCAGACAGATTTGTAATGAATTACTACAGTCTCTTCCATTGTCAATTCAGCTGTATACAGGAATTAGCAGTATTATTTTGTCTATGGTCTCATTTAAATTATGGATGTATTGTTATGTATTATTGAAGAACTTGTCTGTCTTATGTTGTTACTGCTGACACAAGTAATAACTGACAATTTTTCTGATAAATTGCATCAGGGAAATCAGGTTGTGGCTTGAACTGTACATGGTGTGCAAATGGTTGTCAGCAAACTGTGTGACAATATATATATGACCCAGACAAAATCAGCCTGTGGAAAGCCACTTTGTTTTCTTCTGCCCTCCAAGTCTTCATATCTTTGTGGTAACTTTTCTCTTTAAGATCTGTGGAGGTAGAAATTTCATCCATGCCAGTGTACACACAGCCCCAGCATGATCAGTGGTTAGTGCTAGCATGGTGTTGCCAGATAACTGATATCCTCCATGAAGCTGCCATGGGACACGGCAGAGTCACTGGTAATACCAGCAGTTAGCTTGTAGTGTAGTGTTAAGGGTGAAACAAGACATGGCACCTGTACCATTCACCATTCACCAATTCACCATTATCTGGAGAACCAACAGGACTGTGGCTGAACCATTTCAGTCCAGGACTGGAAGTGGTGATGGTGCAAGGAAAGATGAAGAGGATCTTGGCTGAAAGGGATGGAATTACATCTGCTAAAGAACAGATGCTCCATCAGTCTGGGTTGAATAATGCTTTCAAATGTTGATGTTTTTGGATGTGGGTAAAAAAAATAATGCCAAAATCAAAACTGATGACATCCAGAGCAACTTGATGTGAGTTCTCTTTCTTTTCGACTTCCTCTGTTGTTTTTCAAGTTCTGATTTGGACTTTTGGACTCAAATAAATCTCCCAAATATGTTTTTCAGTTGAAACTGTCAAGTTGCACTTGGAAAGTTTTGAAAAACTAAATATTTTTACATGGCTTCAATGGACAGTAACAAATCAGATTGACTTCTTTCAGAACTTACTATTGTCCAAATTCTCTTATGGATATCAGGAACATTTTTTCCAAAATTGTTCCGAGAATTGGATTAATATTTTGTCTCAGATTTTAATAATGTTAAACATGAGAGAGAAGTTAATGGAGAACTGGAATGGAGGCGTAGATATGGTAATTATTTTATTTGAGATAGCAAAAAAAGCCTTAGTAAATATACCTGCATTAAAGGAAATAATCTCCATTTCGGGTCCAGTAAGAAGGACAGTAACTATATCTATTAAATGGTAACTATATCTATAAACTATATCTATTAAACTGGAAACTATATCTATTAAGCTGGAAATGCAGAAACATAAATTAATACAGGGCAATTTTTGAGTGATTTTAGAAAGCATTTTAAAGAGCAGCAGAAACTGGAAGCCAAATGGAAGGTGATTTAAATATAACATGAGTTTACAAGGAGATTAGTTACCTTGATTACCAGCCAAAGTCGTTTTTAGACAAGATTAATGCAGCAGATCTGATTTAGTTAGACTAATGCAATGCTTATGCACAAAACTATGCAGATTGGAGGCAACTGGCACTAGAGCAAAAAAAGGTAAGTTGGGAATACCTTGCTAAAACCAAGCTGGTAACAGACAGCCCTCTTTAAGCCATAGTTGTCCTCAAAGAATAATTTTAAAATGATTGTCTGGATTTTTAATTAATGAAAACAGTTTAACTTTGCTGCTACTAAATGAAGGTTTCTTGTAACCAGAAGTTCAAAGTTCTTGTCAAAACTAAAGGAGAAAAGAACGAATGGAATAAGAACTGTAGAAATAAAAAATGAGATGAAATAAAATACTACAAATTATGTAGTCTTAAGGGTTTATGAAGTTGATTTCTCTATGAGACAGGCACTTATCAGCTGAAACTGTCAGATGTGGAGGAAGATCTTTCTCCACTAGCTGATTACAGAGTCACCTATGAACCAGCAACGTGATAAGAAGATAAATGAAACCTCAGGAGAGGTATTTCTGGCAGAAACAAGGAAATTTTACATTTCTACAAAGTTGTTTGAATACTTCATCTGTTACCTGTGTTCCTCTGCATTATGTTCACACAGGGGCTACAAGGTGGTCATGGGAGAGACCCTTGGCTTATTTCCCATCGTGAAACAAAGATTGAGAGAGAACGTGTTTGTTCTGAGCAAACATAGCTAAAGAGGGGTAGAGGAACAACTGAAGAGTACTCTTGGCACAAGAAGAAATGAATATAAAATGGCTTCTAATAATTTCAAACTGGAAATAGAAGAAGGTTTCTAAGGCTTGGTGGGTTGTGTCCTAGGGTGGTCTCCAGTAGAAGAGCTGAGCCAAGCATCTGATTAATTTCTGTGTAGAACTTCTTGCATCTATTGTCCGTATTATGCAATTTCCTGTAACAACAGAGATGGAAGCAGTATTCCCTTTACATCAAGAGTATATGAACCACTCTCATTAGAGTATTATTTTAGAGTAATATTTATTTTCACTTTAATTATTTTAAATCTTTTTAGGGAAGATAATAAAATGATCAAATTCTAATATTTGGGGGTGAAAAAAGGTTTAGCACACATATAGCCATGCTCGAAATCCCAATACTCTGCTCCAAAACAGGTATTAGACCTCTTCAAATGTATTGAAAAAGGAGAAATGCTCATTTTGCTGATACATATTTTCCTTTAGATTCTTTCTCACAGATGTCTGAACTGCTTTGTCTTATTTGTTTTTTCTTAACATTTTCAGGCATCTGATGACATCTGACATGGAAAATCTTAGCTTTAGGCATTGAAACCTGTTCAAGATGTAAGCAAATAAAACTGAAGTCTTGGAATAAGTGACATTAATCGTAGGTGGTATTCCCAGCTCCTTCCTTCAGTGCACTTATCTACACCTAGGGATATAACTATTTATATAATTTTTTAGAGATATGTACTTTGTAGAAAAATATAGTGTTCACATAAAGAGAAACACACTGACTACAGGAATGATTTCTTCCAGAATTGGAATGTTTTCTTATAATTTTATAGGCTAAATCTCCTTGGAAGACTATAAAAAGGACTGAGAGTTTACTGAATGACAGAGAATTCAAGGGTTGTTCTTCAGAAATAGCTATAGTCAAATAATAAACATAAACAAGATTTACTTAAGGATTATTAAAAAAAAAACCAACCCAAACAAAATGAGTATTTGGGCTTGCTGAAATAGTGGTTTTTTTTCCCAGATCAATTTATTGATGGGTTATGTTTGGACTGTGGCCAGGAGTTTATGAAAATATTGGCAAACCATGGTGTTTCATGAACCTCATAAGTAAGAAGAAAACGTGAAAAAAACGGCTATCAATTTCTCAGTAAGTAAACTGAGAAAGTGAACTGGGAAAAATGAAATATAGAAACAGTCTTTCTCTAAAGTGTACAAATTGTGCAATCTTAATTTGAGAATATGCAGTTCTTAATGCTCTATTACACGTTATCATCTTATACTAGAATTTATTAATGAAGCAGAAACAATAAAACATGTCTCCTAGACAACCCTAGCTATGAATAGTGGAACATATGGGCAGGTTAGCTGCCCAAAGGATGAAAAAGTAGGGCAACTGGAGCAGACCTTTACTTCTAACCATAACGTCTTTAAGGTTCAGATTTTGCACTGAAATTCTGTAGTAAATATCTTAGAAGACATTTTGGACAAGGCTCCAGTCCTTGTAATCAGCATTATCCACGCTGAATTATTTGATCATCTTTGCTGTTAAAATGAGCAGTTTGACTTTGAAAATCCCCAAACCACTACTCTACCATCTGTTTGGATATGGGTACTCATTTGTGTGAACTGATTGTTTCCCTGGTGCTGTGCTTATCCACCCCACTGGGGATCTAGAATATGGTGTTTCATCTCAGAAGTTGTTTCCACATATAATATTGCACTATTTTATACATATTTTAAAGAGAATAGTGTTAGGAATGTTTTAGTTTCAGTGACTGTTTTTTGGCTTGTAAGTTGGGAATAGATTTTTGTGCACAACCTGTCACGGACATGCATGCTCAGATTGTTAATTGACCTCATTACTAATAGCAATAATACAAAACTTATCAGCTTTTGAAATGATATGTTCAGCCCATTTTGATATAATGCAGTAAGCAAAATAAACTCTTGCTCAATACAGAAGAATAAATTTATCTAAACTTAATATTTAAAAAAAAATTTATTATTTATACATTATTACTATTATCATTACTATTGCTGCTATTATTATTGCTATTATTATTATTAGTTTTTATGCTATATTTACCCCCTTTGTGTTATGTAATATCCTTTCAGCTGCAGAGAATTTTGAGCTGAGAGCAGGTTCGCATCCTTCCTGACCAGCAGTGGCCAGCCTGCGGCTCTCAAGGTGTGGGACTCATACTGGGGTGAGGACTGGGGAACAATTTTTGCCTGGTACATGAGCAAAGTAAAGTAATATTTCAAAGGAATGCCTTCAGGATGTTGAAAGAGATGAATCAGGGGTTTCTGAGCCTAGCTACCATCCTAAGGTCCTCAGCTTTGAGCCGAGACCAGCTCCATGCAAATTCTGAGATATATAGAATTGTCTGTTGTTTTTAAAATCAAAATCACCATAAATTTAACTTTAGAAATTTAATTTTATACAAAGAAGGTAAAATTGAAATGTTTTTAATTTGTGCAGGAAGCAATTCAAATAATTACTCTGAATTTTTGCATAGATTTATTGATTAATTGAAATGTTTTATTAAAAACAACAGAAATGCAAATAAGAAAACTTTGAAGGTCATCACAATGATATGATTTTTCAGTGTTTTGCAGCTTAGGTAGTATATAAGTGTGTATCAAGACCAATGCTCTCTGCTATCATACTTTCTTCTACCTTTGACATTGCGGAATTTCTCTGAAGTAAGTTTCTTTCCCATTGTGAGATGTAAGGTAACATGACAGTATGATGGTGCTAATATGCAAAATAATCATGTGCTTGCAAATGAACACTGATTGCATTTCAAAAAAATCAGATGTTTCATTTCAGCTTTGTGGATGCTCTACTTAAGACAGTATCAGTGAGATAATTTGTTATAAAAGCACTGTAATCAAACCAGGTTCACCTTACACCCAGCTGCTGAGGTGAGTAGCTCGAGAGAGGACGCCTTTAACACCGAAGCAGGGGAGAGATCAGCGTCCAGGAGCCTCAACTCAGAGCGGCCAGAGCTACCGAGGGAGCCTCAAGCCCTCGACAGGACCTGCCCAGGAGCCGGCAGCTGCAGGGAGACAGCAGGGACTCACAGGGGGCGGAGCCAGGAGGGGCGGCACCAGCCCTGAGTGGGTAAAAACCTGCCCCAGGGAGCGCGGCGAGGGATGGTGAGCACCCGTCGTACGGGCAGGGCCCGCTCCGGGAGCTCTGCTCTGGCTGCCCCGGCGGTGCCCAGCGTAGGCACCCAGACAGAGCCGATGAGAGGGGAGGCTGCAGGGCAGAGCTCGGAGTGCAGAGGGTGCCTGCACTGGGCTTGTGAGGGAAAGGAGCACGACCGGCAGGGCTGCGCTCGGTGCTCCCTGGTGGAGGCCCTCCTGCAGCAGGGGCTGAGCTGCGGGATGGTGTTAGCGGGCTGCAAGATGTCAGGGTAGCTGAGAGGGAGCGGGGCTGCTTGCTCCAGCCCCAAACTGTGCGGGGGCCTCAAGCTTCCCCTCCAGCTCATGAAGAAAAGAAGGAGGCCACCAACCCGGTAAACTGGGAATTGGTGACAAAGAAAAATAACAAAAGAAGGAGGAAAAGGACAATTAAAAGCAAGGAGCTTCCTCCTAAATCTGTTGTCCCCACGCAGAACCGCTTTGCTGTCCTGCAGGAGACTAATGAGGAAACGTACTTGCACCACGAACAGCCGGATTATGCACGGGTAAAGTTCTCTACTGGCGCTACAAAGAAAAAGCGGTGGGTCGTAGTAAGAGGGGACTCTACTTTGAAAGGGACGGAGCACTCGTCTGTCGGCCTGACCCCGTCTCGAGGGAGGTGTGCTGCCTACCTGGGGCACGGATCAGGGGTGTTACAGAGAGGCTGCCTGCTCTAGTAAGTTCCACGGACTATTACCCGCTCCTGGTGATCCATGTGGGTGCTAGGGATATAGGTAGTAGTAGACTGGGGACCATAAAGAAAGACTACAGAGCCCTGGGAGAGGTGGTTAGGGTCTCTGGTGCTCAGATAGTCTTTTCGTCAATTCTCCAGGACACAGGGGAGGACTAAGAAAAAGCTAGGAGGATTGGCCAGGTCAATAGATGGTTAAAAGGGTGGTGTCATAGTCAGGGGTTTCGGTGTCTTGAACATAAGACTGAAGTTAGTAGGCCAGATCTACTGGGGGCTGGTGGAGCTGCTCTGGTAAAGAAGGGGAAGAACAGTTTCTGTAGGAGGCTTGCCAGACTGGTCAAGGAGGCTTTAAACTAGATGTGTTGGGGGAGGGGGGCATCATTCCATCCCAACACACCCAGTCAGTTGCCAGCACCTATAATAAATGCTCGGAAGAAGGTACATATATTCCGGCTGCTCCAGCCAATGAGCTGGCTTCAATTGGAGCTCGTCTCAGTTGCCTCTATGCAAACGCCCGTAGCATGGGGAACAAACAAGAGGAATTAGAGATGTGTGCACATCTACGGGGGTATGATATAATAGGCATCACAGAAACATGGTGGGATGGCTCCTATGACTGGAGTGTTGGAATGGAAGGTTACAGGCTCTTTAGAAAAGACAGGCCTGGCAGGCGGGGAGGGGGAGTTGCCCTTTATGTTAGGGATAGGCTGGAGAGTATGGAACTCTGTCTGGGGGCAGGTGAGCAGTTTACAGAGAGTTTGTGGGTCAGGGTTAAAGGGAAAACAGCCGTCGGGGACATTACTGTGGGGATCTGTTACAGGCTGCCTGATCAAGGAGAACCTGTGGATGAAGCACTCTACAGACAGATAGGAAAAGCCTCACGCTCGCAGGCCCTTGTTCTCATGGGAGATTTCAACCACCCTGACGTCTGTTGGAACGATGGCACTGCACGGCACAAGCAATCCAGGAGGTTCCTCGATTGTGTGGAAGACAACTTCCTTCTGCAAGTAATAGAGGAGCCGCCAAGGAGAGGTGCCATGCTTGACCTTGTGCTCACCAACAGGGAAGGGCTTGTTGAGAATGTGGTACTCCAGGGCAGCCTTGGATGCAGCAATCACGAGATGGTCGAATTTGAGATCCCCAGGAGAGTGAGAAGAGCGTGTAGCAAGCTCACTGCTCTGGACTTCAAAAGAGCAGACTTTGGCCTCTTCAGGAGCCTGCTTAGTAAGGTTCCATGGGATATAGCCCTGGAGGGCAGGGGGGCTCAAGACTGTTGGTTTATATTCAAGGATCACCTGCTACAAGCTCAGGAGTGCTGCATCCCAGCTAGAAGGAAGTGCAGATAAGGGCCAGGAGACCTCCTTGGATGGAAAAGGAGCTGCTGAGGAAAATTCAAAGGAAAAAAGAGGCTTATATAAAATGGAAGCAAGGACAGGCGGCCTGGGTAGAGTACAGGGATGTTGTCCGGGAAGCTAGGGACCAGGTTAGGAAGGCTAAGGCCCAGTTAGAATTAAACCTAGCCAGGGATGTTAAGGATAATAGGAAGGGATTCTACAGGTGCGTAGCAAACAAAAAACAGACTAGGGACAAAATAGGCCCCCTGAGGAACCTTTCGGGAGAACTGGCTACACAGGATTTGGAGAAGGCTGAGGCTCTGAATGACTTCTTTGCCTCGGTCTTCACTGGCAAAGGCTCTGACTGCACCACCCCGTTCTTAGAAGGTAGACGCAGGGACTGTGAGAATGAAGACCTTGGGCCCACTGTAGGAGAGGATCTGGTTCGAGACCATCTTCAAAATCTGAACGCGCACAAGTCCATGGGACCTGTTGGAATCCATCCACGGGTCCTGAAGGAGCTGGCGAATGAAGTTGCTAAGCCACTGGCCATCATATTTGAAAAATCATGGCAGTCAGGTGAAGTTCCTGACGACTGGAAAAGGAAATATAACCCCCATTTTCAAGAAGGGGAAAATGGAAGACCCGGGGAATTACAGAGCAGTCAGTCTCACCTCTGTGCCTGGTAAAATCTTGGAGCACATTCTCCTGGACAGCATGCTAAGGCACATGAAAAACAACAAGGTGCTTGGTGACAGCCAGCATGGCTTCACTAAGGGGAAATCCTGCCTGACCAATTTGGTGGCCTTCTATGATGGGGCTACAGAATTAATGGATAAGGGTAAAGGAATTGATGTCATCTACCTGGACTTGTGCAAAGTGTTTGACACTGTCCCACACGACATCCTTCTCTCTAAATTGGAGAGATATCAATTTGATGGATGGACCACTCGGTGGATAAAGAACTGGCTGGATGGCTGCACACAAAGAGTTGTGGTCAATGGCTCGATGTCCGGCTGGAGAGGGGTAACGAGTGGTGTCCCTCAGGGATCGGTGTTGGGACCAGTCTTGTTTAACATCTTCATCGCTGACATGGACAGTGGGATTGAGTGCGTCCTCAGCAAGTTTGCCGATGACGCCAAGCTGTGTCGTCCGGTTGATATGCTGGAGGGAAGGGATGCCATCCAGAGGGACCTTGACACGCTTGTAAGGTGGGCTCATGTTCAACCACGATAAGTGCAAGGTCCTACACCTGGGTCGGAGCAATCCCAGGCACAGCTACAGACTGGGCAAAGAAGAGGTTCAGAGCGGCCCTGCAGAGAAGGACTTGGGGGTGCTGGTCGATGAGAAAATGAGCATGAGCCGGCTTCAGTGTGCGCTCGCAGCCCAGAAAGCCAACCGTATCCTGGGCTGCATCAAAAGGAGCGTGACCAGCAGGTCGAAGGAGGTGATCCTGCCCCTCTACTCTGCTCTTGTGAGACCTCACCTGGAGTATTGTGTGCAGTTCTGGTGTCCTCAACATAAAAAGGACATGGAACTGCTGGAACAAGTCCAGAGGAGGGCCACAAGGACGATCAGGGGACTGGAGCACCTCCCGTATGAAGAGAGGCTGAGGAAGTTGGGGCTGTTGAACCTGGAGAAGAGAAGGCTGCGTGGGGACCTAATAGCAGCCTTCCAGTACTTGAAGGGGGGCTATAGGGATGCTGGGGAGGGACTCTTTGTCAGGGACTGTAGTGACAGGACAAGGGGTAATGGGTTAAAACTTAAACAGGGGAAGTTTAGATTGGAGATAAGGAGGAAATTCTTTCCTGTTAGGGTGGTGAGACACTGGAATGGGTTGCCCAGGGAGGTTGTGAGTGCTCCATCCCTGGCAGTGTTCAAGGCCAGGTTGGATGAAGCCTTGTGTGGGATGGTTTAGTGTGAGGTGTCCTTGCCCATGGCAGGGGGGTTGGAACTAGATGATCTTGAGGTCCTTTCCAACCCTAACTATTCTATGATTCTATGATTCTATGACTTTTGTTTTCTGAATGGCTTTTACAAACCTGGCAATGAGGCATATTTCTTGTTTGGATAATAGTAAACTTGTTTGCAGCCAAGATGGTGATCATCTTGTCTCCAAACTTTATTTATCCTGTTGGGAGCCAAGGACATTTTAGGGGCCATCTCCGAGAGAGTCTTGAAATTACAGAACTAATTTTTATTAAAACATATAAACTACTGTACAATGTAGAGGAAAACAGTTCAAGTTATGTGAGTAATAAAGTTTCTTAGGTGGGGTCTGGGACATGCTCTCTAGATTTCAGAGATAACAAAGTATTTAAACAAAGGTTGGCACTAAATTCCTTTATCACATTATGTGTGTATGTGCTTTTAACTAGGGAAACCAGATGAAGAATGAACTTATTTAATTAGCTAATAAGTTAAATAGGGAATCCCATGGTATTTCATTCAGTCTGCAACATAAAGAAATCTTTTCTTCTCACGACTGTAAGTAGGACCTTAGTTACGCATTTGTAAAGCATCTAGGAAATTGGTAGAGATCTTGTTTCTTCTATGATGCTTGTTCAAATGTTGCAATGGTTAATTTTTTTTATGGGTGAAAGAAATGCTTTACCAATACAGCTGAGGTCACAACAGTGGGATGATTTTGTCACATGAAGTGATTGGCAACTGGGCACAAGCAGTTCAAATCCTGATTTGCAGCTTTCCTATGTGACTCTGAACAAATGATTTAATCAGGTATTGTCTCCCTACCTGTGCTAGAACTCAGTAATACCTCTCATTGCATTGCATTTGTCTGCCAGATCTACTGAGAATGTAGATTCCTCTGCAGGAAGGGAATGAAGGGCACTCTCACATCTGGAGCCTCCTAGTGAAGTCCCAGTGCATGAGATTAGTGACAGATTAATCTCTAAGGTATTCATAAAAGCAATCTCACAAATTCAGGTGAGCAATAATTACCCACACACTCTGCTAAGAATAAAGGGATTGTATAGATTTGCTTATTTTTATAGTTCAGTTGTCTATAGCTGAGCAGCTCAGGTGAGTAAGGATTTTTCACATAGATAAGCATCTGCCTCCCAGTCCCTCGCTTATAACCTCACTCCAATAGTGCTACAAAGACAGCCTTTCCAACACATGTGAATGCCTCCTGTCAAATGAATCTTAAAGACCGTAATGATGCTCCTTATCTGAAAATGAAAGCTAATAATAAACAGCAGCAAGTATTTCTGGAATGCATGTTCCAAATCACAACTTCATTTCAATGAAATCTTTAGGAGAAATCGCCACAGTCAAACATGGAAAAACATACCGGCTAAATTTACCCCTACCTGTGCCAAAAATAACAATTTAGAAGTTAACTAGGAGAAGTATTCAGCCTTATTTGTTAAAAACAAAATTATTCTTAAGCACGATTAGAGCATCAGTTGCTAACTTTCAGTAGAAATAACTCAAACCAGCTATTTTATGAAAAGTTAATAGATTCCAAACTTTCATATGTGACATATCAAAATATGTGCATAAACATCTTTATTCCAGAAATGAAGTTTCTATAGCTCGTTATTACATCTGACAAGTTTTGGAAAAGCAGATCAGGCATTCTCTCACATTTAATGTAAAACAATCACTGCCTATTTTTCTGTCAGATTAATTTTTTCACTCCTAATAGCTCATGCACTTATGGGCTCTTCTGACAGCTATTTTTGCAGCAGAGCTGCTCTCTCTTCTGACCGCTGACATTTATTAATCAATTGATCAATAAGTCATTTGAACCCCCCTTGGGAATGCTGAAATAGCTGTTGTCCCTCTCAGATTGCAGAACTAAATGATTGTGTTGTTGTTGTGTTGTAATGGGGAGTGTTATGGAGCTCTTGTTACAACGGAGTATGAAATCTAAAGCACACTGGAGGGCTATCAGTCGCTTTCCTAGTGATGCAGAAAAGGTGATTTGTTCTTAAGAATCTGCCTCTTGCAAATACATCTGCTTGAGCTTAACTTACACATACCAATAGCTCAAGAGACTTCAGAGGGTGTGAAACCCATCTAGGCACATGAAAAAGTGTGTTTTTAAGGCCAGTCTCAGAATGATCCTATCTATTTATTCTATTTCTTCCTGTCCAGCCTTTATCTTACTTGCAAAAGCCCATGAAAGAGCTGCTTAAGGAAAAGCAAACTGAGCTTCTTTTTACTTTGAAGTTTTGGCATGAGTTATTATTGAGTATAGATTGATTTAGCTCCACTGAGGTTGCTCACTCACCCCACAGTTAATATCAGGGCTTCATACTTTCTGAAGTATAATGCATGTTTGTTTTCCATTGAAGTAAATATCCTATTCCCCATACAGAGAAGGCTTAGTTGCTATTTTATTGCAGAAACAGTGGGTGCCAGATAAGTCCATACTGTAAGGATTGTAACATAGACAAGTGGGATAGTTGTGGTAGAAGCTCCAACAGAGAGAGAAACACTGTAGATTCCTGATCAGAAATGAAATTCAAGCACTATTTGGAATACTGCTGTGCTGCTTTTCTGTTTTGAAACATAGCGGCAAAATCAAAATTATTACTCTTATTTTTTTCCTAAAAACAAACTGCTAGATCCGCAACCAGACACGGAGCGGAAGGAGAGCTCTGCCTGGCTTGCTTCTTCTGAAGTCTGGTGTGGATTATTTATGAATGGAACAAAGGCACATTTGAGAGTCTCTGTCTTGTTCCTGGGGCACTTCAGAAATTCATCATCTTGTGGCATTGTGCCTCTAAGTGCCAGTCCTGACTTTGGCACTGTCACAATGAGCAGAACTCTTGAAATACGTCAGTGGCTGGAATATTGACAGATCCAGAGATGACTGATCTTGCACTCTGTGGTAGCTGCTTGCTGCTTTTAATGGGAATAGAGATGGAACTGCAGGAAAGTTAAGGAAACATTATTTCTGTGTCTGACCTAGAGATGAATCTGAACCATGGAAAGAAGATACATTAGAGGACTAGGAAGTGTGAATAGCAGTTGGATGGCTGGTCCTTAAGCAAGTCCCTCACACGTATAAATAACATGCCTCTGCTAGTGACTGAGGAATTACATGTCCTGGTGCAGTTCAGACAGAAGTTCTAAAACAAGGAAGAAATGAGCACTGAAGGGAATTAGGGGGAGAAAACTAAGAGTAGACACTCCTGAAAAGGTTTCTCTGGAGCTTCGACAAAGCAAATCTGTCCCCAGTACTACCACAAGAAATTTAACACTCTATACTCCCTCTGAGTGCAGAGGTGTCTAGAAGACGGGATATTAAATACTGAAAATATTTCTTCTCTCCCAATTAGTTAGATCTGAGACAGAAGGGTCGTACACCAGGAACATTCAGGTTTTCCACCAAAAAGGAAAAAAGAAGTATCAGGATGAATGCTTCTTAACATCTGGAGACTCTGGCTGTGAAATCTTCTTCCTGGGAACAGTGCAGCTACAGACATTGGCATTTCAGTCAAATGTGAAATCCACCTCTACTGTCTGACTTCCATTTAATGAAAAAAAAGGAGAAAAAGAAAAAAGACAAAAAGGGTGGGTAGGGGCCATCTCAGTCCTGTAAAAATTTCAGTTTCTGTTGTTGAAGCTATTTTTGCTTTAAAGTACATGCAGGTCTGTGAGGGCTGAGACTCAGACTGTTGCTTTGCTTCCACTTGTTTCTGTGTGCCAATTAACATTTGCTTCCTTCCAGTAAAACACAGGCAGCTGAGATGTCTGGCTATCACATCAGGATAAGCTCAGCCTGGAGAAAGCTATTTCTGGGATTGCACTGCCTCTGTTTAGACTTGTCTTGTAAAAAAACCCCACAAATGAGCCCTTAAAAAATCAGATTGCAAGGACATCTAGTGATCCTTCAGTTATGTTAAGTACTGCTTCCACTTGCATTAAAATAATCTTGGCCAGAAGAAAAGCTAATAAAAATCATTGGGAAGCCTAATGTCTAGACCTCTAGCAGAAATCACGTTAGTGTCCTCTGCTGACCTTTGCAAATACATGTGTGCAAATTGACTGTACATATTCCTTAAAATCAATAGTACTAGCTGATAATACAGAAATGTGAGACTAATGGATTAAGAATTAAAATGCCAAACCAAAGGGTTAAAATTCATATTAATATGGACAACTAAGGCCAAGTCATTCTGCAGAAATGAGGGCAGCGGGTCACTTTGACAGTTTGTCCATAGTTAATGGAAGTTTATTGACCCAGCTGTGTGAAACCGCAGTGAATATTGAAGATCACTTTGTCATATGGAAAAGCCACGTTTATGGATTTTTGTTTCATCAGCAACAGTGAAAGATCTTTTCTGAATCCCCTCCTTTTTATTTTTTTTTAAGATCATTGTGGCCTCTTCATAAACTCCTGTTCCAAACATCTCAGTGTATTTTCCAGTTGTAGAGATTTAGAGGCATTTCTCATTTTAAAGAGGCTCAAATCATGAGACAACCTCCATAGGACCTTGAATAAATCAGGACCTCAGCAAGGAGCTGAGTCTGTGCAATACAAAACATAGCTCCAAGCAATGTCCAGAGAAACTTTCCATTGTTGCCATCCCACCCCACCAATACTGTGTCTGCATTCAGTGCTTTTGTACACTGTACTCTGTTATTTTTTTATCCATTAACACCCTTGTGCTTGGTGATACACAAAAGACTGACGGTTTGACTCTGCTGGTGCACTTTCGTTGTAAAAGGTAAGCTGCAACAGGTGATATATAGTGGTTTTATATGAATATCGCAACGAGTTTTTGCAGTTAGGATGTGGTGTCCCTAGTTTCACATATTGCACAAATATGGCATAAGAAAAAAGTTCTTTGGTGAAAGAATGGTATCAATAAAAATGAAATAACAGACAGGAATGCTTTGACTTTCTGTACGATTTGGATTAAGATTAGTCTATCCTCCAGATTTTTATAGAATTGGTCTAAAGTGTAGGAACTTATATTTTAACTCTACCAACCTCTGTGCTGATTCACTGAGAACAGCTGGAAATCTGGAATTCCTGGTGTGATTTTCCTTTAAAATTTTCAGCTTTTAAACCAGCCAAACTAAGAAAATATGAATAGTCATAATGGCCCTGTTAAACATCAGCAGACCCAGTGAAGTCACTGAAATGTTCCATTTAAAGTTTACAGTGTATGAATTTAGTTTTAATTGTTTCAAAAAAAACCATTTTAAGTATGTTATTAACTTTGATATATTGTAATAGTGAAATACAATGAGATGCTTCCAGTTTTGCACACTGAACATTGCACTACATTTCTGCAAATGATGTTAAATTTAAACACCCATTTTGGTAAAGAACTCTTCAATTGAACATTTTTTGCCTCTCTTTACTTGGAAGTATTTATAAAATGTTCCAAATTGCCAAGTTTGCTCTCCAAAGGCTAAATGTGTGTGTGTGTGTGCATGGAACAGAAGCGGTTTTTAATTTAGGAGAATTAGCCTCAGTGGGACAAGACTCTGCTCACTTCAACAGCTGCAAACGCTGGCATACACTGAGGTAAACATGTTTAAATTACATAATTTCCAGACCACTGATTTTTTTGCAACTAACTCCAGGGCAGTTCCCTTGAAAGAAAAACTCAAGGACAGATTTGTGATTCAACATTATTGTATCCATTAAAATATGCCAGAAACATTCTGCTCTGGCTCTGTATTAAACATATTGTCCTAATATGTGATTTGTGTGAGCCTTCTGTTCCCTCCAACTGGACCAAATGGTAACAGGCACTAATAGCCTGAACTAACAATAGATGCATTTTCTTTGAATTTTTGTAATATTTCTTTGTGACTTTTTCTTCCTACCAGAAATTATCTGCTGGTTTTGAGTGGTTTATTTCTCTTCCATTTTTCTGGCCTGACACTGAGAACAAAGTGAGTCAGTGCAGAAGGCATGAATCTGCAGTATTGACAAGGGCATGAAGCAGCAAAGGAAGTTAAAGATTTTTATCACTGTAAGCGTAAAGTTAAATCCCTGCTTTTCAGCCTATGTTTTAAAAGGTGTGTTAATCTGCACACATGCTTCCTTCCTAATTTATGTCTCTTCAGAATGGGGGAAACATCCAATTAACAAAAGGGGATTATCTCAGAGCCACCTTCTGGCAGCTTCACTTCTATTGGAAGGTATCTTCCCTTTGGGTAGTCCTACAGAAACAAGTCTTGTTGATTGAAAGGGAAGCAATATCCTAATTGAGCGAAGGTGTTGGGCTGCTGAGGTATTTGCGAGGAATGCTGCTCAGCTAATTGTTTAGAATAGTCAGTGTAGAAGAAATGTTGGTGGTCAGTGAGGTGGAAAACAGGATAGGAAAGGACAAAAGGATTTTAAAATTCAAAATTTAGGCAGCACAGAAAGATACATTCTTGGATTGATAGCTGCAATTATTTCAATTGTACCATAAATTTCTTCAAATAAATAGAAAAAGAAATATAACACAGAAACCATTTCCAATGCCACTGTGACCCCTACCACATAACATGTTCATAAACAAAATGTGACCTGTGGGTATATTTGGCTTTGATTACCTGAACTTTGTATCTCTTGAATTACAAGTGATAACTCTGCTTGGTGTGGAAATATATATTGTCGTGCAAATAATGTAAGTCAGTCTAAAAGTAAGAAGCACTTTAGGTTTCCTAAGGTTACTGAAACTACTCATTAATTGAAATATGGAAAACAAAATAATTTTGGAGTTTATTTCCCCAGTAGTGTATATACCCATGGCATGGTAGTTTCACTGCTTCCATGATATCAGTTTGCTATGGATATACTCCCTTGACTTTTAAAAACATGAATCAGTTGCATTCTCCTGATCACAAAGAGGAATAACTCAGAGGCTGACGCTGGTGCTAGGCTTACCAATGAGAAATGAGAAGGGGTGTGGACCTCTTCCCTCTTGTGCTGAGCAATCTCCTCCTGGAAGAGATATTTTTGGGAGCAGCAGGCAGGAGTAATTTTGAGGGCAAATCCAAGAATCCAGGGCTCTGCTTGCCCTCTGTAGCTTCATATACTGTGAGTAGAGTAAGTGTTAGCTCAAGCTGATATGTTAAGAGGTTTTACAAAACAACTAATTCCTCAATATGTAGAGAGGGCATTCTTCTGTGTCTCACCAGTAGTTCTTTAAGGAGTGTTTGGCTGTAGCAGTAGCACCCATGTAATAATAAAAATGACTGAAAGAACTGCACTTCTTGTCCTCTAATTTGTTCTTAAGCTGCTGGGTGATGATATTCTCTGCTTCAGAGGGAGAATACTATAACGAACTGACTGTGTGATAAAACATTATGGGACTACTTCAAGAAGGCAACTTTTAGTCTCATGTTTCTGGTGTTTTATGAAGCATTAACTTAAAAAAAGATTTAGCAGAAAATCAGGAAACACCAATTAGGGCTACAAAAGATATGGGAAATAGTGGGAGAATATTGGAGTACTGGATGAAATTAAACACCATTTCCACAGCTGTTGTATTTTTTTTTTTTTTTTGCTTTTTGCTTTTTTCTATCAATAACCTCTGTAGCTGGTGAAGATGAAAATACCAATAGCAATAGTGAGGGAAGAGCTGCCCTTGTGGAGGCTCATGTTGTCTAATGTTTCTTGCCAGCAGGACATTTCCAGCCCCATTTTCAGATGGTAGAGCTTGTCAAAACAGTTTGAATAATTCCCCAAAGATGTATCATTTTCCTGTAAGTGTCATGACAGCTTTGTGATAGATGCCTTCATTTTTATATAATAGTCAAGAAGGCAAGAACATTTTTTTTTGTTTCTTCTCAATGAATATGAGATTTTTGAGTCTTTGGTGTCCTGAAACTGCTCCAATTAAATTCAAGATGTTTTCTGACTAGCTTAAATGAAAGAAAGTTAGGGCCACATAGAGCACTTTGGAAAATCCTACTCTTCTTTTCCATGCATTATTCAATACCTTTCTGTGCTTATACAAGCTCAAAGGGTGCAATACAAAATGCTCATATCCACACCCTTGTCAGAGAGTACTTAACAGCCAACAGCCCTCTGCCAAAAAGCCCAGAACTATGGCTTGATTTAATAACCATTCAATTTTGTTGTATTTCCTTATGGTAATTTTAAACAAAAGTAAATCACTACTGACAAACACACCTTTAACAATGGTATATTAATTGAATTAAGATGGAGAATAAAGGAGATATTACAGGCAGTTAAGTGTGAGAAAGCATGTTTGACACTGAATAATTAATTTTCATTCCAAGATAAAAATGTTGCCCATTGATTTACAACCCCTTCTGGCTATAAAGCCTTTTGGTGGAAACCTGATTCTTAATTATTGTCACAGGAATGCTAAGCTTGTCAAAAAGCTATTTCCATCGTGATGATCAGCCTTAACTGCTTGAAGCAATTTTTGTGCCATACTTAACAGCTGCTTCATCATTTGTTATCTTTTCAATTAAGCACTCTATTCCTACATGGCTCATAATCTCCACCGAAGAAAGAAACACACATGCAAACACACACATGCTTACGTGGAAGTACGTACTCCCTTAAGCATAAAGCCTCAACAGCCGCTTGTCTGTTTTTCTTTATTATGTAGTGAAGAGTTCAAACATTTCTATGAAGCACTAATGGAATATTTGGACTGTTGTGCAGCATGTACAGATACTCTCAAAATAAAACAGAAGGAGGCTTCAAAGCATCACATCAGCATTTTCAGTCTACATAGTTTTGCCTGTGTCCCATGATATTTCTGTCTGCTAAATTTATTCTTCTCCTTTCACTGACAGAACTGATTGCACCATTAAAAACAGTGAGCAGAAACATGCTTCTCCCCCAGAACATTGTAGTGATGCTTTTACTATTGTGAAACAAGATGTTTGTAAATTGTCCTTTCCTTGGTATAGATTTTGTTTCTCCCATGTCATTGTTTTATTTGGAAGTTTTGTGAGATGGAATGCTTTTTGCCTGGATGAGTTTGAAAGAAAGCAAAGAGGGAGGGATGTCAGCTGTCTCTCCTTCCTACAAAATGAGAAGGGAAAACAAATGAGGAAATTGGTCTTCCTCATCTGATGGCCTTAATTACCAGGATGACAGTATCTCCTGTAAGTATTTTAGTTCTGCATACGGAAACACACACAAGAAAATTTACTGCTTCATTGGTTCATGATGTAAATCAATTCAAACTTAATTTGAGATACTTCATTTAGACTTCTTGTTTGAACCAGTGATCTGTGGCAAATCTTGTTTGTGCAAAAGCAGAAACAGAAGAAACATAGAGTGCCAAATTATGTTGCCAAACCACTTTAATGAAGTTTTTACCTGCAGATTTGACTAGTAATCAAGTAGAAAGGCATCTTGACAAGGTACTTGAATATTATTTGCTGTCAAGTGAAAACATGAATGTGTCTTTGTGAATTTGCTAAATTGAGGGTTGGGTGCATGTGTGAAATAACTTTGCTATCCAAACTGCGTTTGGAAGTTTTTCAGAGAATACTTATTTATTACCAACAGAAACTGGCATTTATGATAAGATGTTATAAACAACTGTTCTTCATTAGAAACCTGATCTATCAGGGAAGCACATATTTAGCTATATTGTTGGAACTATTCAATTGTTTGTAGGTTTGGAATTTAAATGGGTTTTTAAGAAGGCTTTTATGTTGTACATATGCCTTCTTAGGTTAAAATACCATCATCAGGCTTATTTGGGCAGGACAGTATGGCGGAATGGAGCAGGAAAATTGAAGT
Source organism: Lathamus discolor (assembly GCF_037157495.1). Taxonomy (NCBI): domain Eukaryota; kingdom Metazoa; phylum Chordata; class Aves; order Psittaciformes; family Psittacidae; genus Lathamus; species Lathamus discolor. The sequence goes on along the minus strand of NC_088884.1, from coordinate 154,857,712 downwards.
CCTTTTTGCACACATGGCATATACGAAAGTCCATCTTTACAGTTATAATGATGATAGGCTTACCACAAAAGCATTTGTATTGTATTTTTAGGTTTTAAGAGCTCCAGATGGAGAAAAGCATTCTTTGGGCTAGGCAGTTTAGAAACACGTAGCTCCACAAGAACCTGAACAGTACTTCTAACAATCTAGGCACTCTTGTTAATTTTTACATGGACGTCATCAGCCTGTACACAGAAAGAAACACATTTTCTACAGCCCTTCTGATGATTCAGTGTACAGGGATACCAGCTGTGTCTGACAGTGCAGAGTTTCTCCACTACAAATTCAAACCAGACATATCTAAATGATTTTCCTTCAGCTTACTTAACCTAAATAATTAATCCTAAATGTATTTGAAGAATCTGAATGCACTTGAACATTAAACTATCCTGTACTGAATATTGAAAGGATAAAGAACTCAAATAAAATCAGTACAATTTTGATCAGCCTTTTGCACCTGTCACTGAGACAGAAGATGCCTGAGGCTAGCTGATGGGATTTACTAGTGGAATACTGGCATTGCAGGAAGACCACAGCTGGTTTGGGTTGGCCTAGAGGCTCAGTGAGCCTCAAGCATTTCCAAGGCCATTTTGCAATGCGCCCTGAGTTACAGGCTGAAGATAAAGCTGCTGTGTGGATGGCAACAGGAGGTCCCACCCTGGGCACTCAGACAAGGTGTGAACCCAGGCAGGGCAAGAGATTGTCCATAGCATTGGAGTGAGAAAGAAATACCTGAAAGATGGACGAAGACCTACAAGGGCAAAAAATACTACATACAGCCATTTTTTTCCCTTTTTTTTTCTTTCTTTCTGGGCAATGATTTAAAGGAGTGAACGAGTTTGGCTTGACTCTGGAGCCAGGCAAACAGTGTGGCACCATGGGAGCACCTCAGGGCTCTGCTCGGCAATGCAGACTCAGCTAGTGTTTGCTGTAGTTACAGACTACATGGGCTGAGTTCTGCCTGACTCTTCTGCTTTTCCTGCCAGGAGGTTATTTTACTTGGGACAAGCTGCCCTGGGTGCTTGTCACCATGCTCGTTGTAAGTGGTGGAATGATCCAGGAACCACTTTCTTACCCTGGTACAAACTCCCAAATTCTGTCTCCTAAATTCTCTATCCCACCCTGCCAGGTTGTTATTCTTCAGACATGCTCTTCCTTCTGCTAAATAGAAAACATCTTCCCATTCTTTAGGATAACTGGCAAGAGGACTAAGCTCTTAGTTGTCGGTCAGAAAAAAAGGTTTTTCTTTGTAACTCCTTTGTTTTAGTGATTTTACATTAATCTCTAGTTCCGCAACTGATTGCTAGGACCACCTGTAGTCCTGAGCTCAGCTTTCATTCTGTCTTTGGTTGTTTCTTTCAGGTTTGATTACAAAACAAACCATTTAAACTATTTGATGTTATTATCTTGCAAAAGATAATAAGTTGCATGTAAGTTATTTACAGAATTGTTACATGGGGCTAAAAACATCCTTATTGATTTGGTCAAAGCTGAATCTATTCATATATGGAGCCACAGAGCGCTCCATCATATTTGTATTTGTACACATGATATAGGCTACTGTAAGGAAAAAAGATTAAAAAAAAAGGAAAAGAAGATGTTTTGTTTAAAGGGTCATCTGACTTAAAACATTTCTGTCATGCTTTGAAATGTTGAACCTGAGGCTGATGTGCTGGGTCCAGCTGAGGATCTGGCCCAGCATTTGACATCTGTGGGAGATGGTGGAAAAAGCAGTGAGTGAGAGTCTTCAGTTCTTGAATGCCTCTGGTCAGACACTGCTGTCAGCTATTATGCATGTAAGATACTGAAATACACGGGTTTACTTGCTAGCCCCAGAGTAGGATAGAGGCAGTCAAGTGTTGCTGTATACAGGCAAAATGCATAGCCCATACACTTAGTTATATGTGTAACCACATAAATGTCTTCTGTGTATTTCTCCATAATGCACAGAAAAGAGCTATTTTTCAGTAGTATTTTTAACCTGATATGAAAACAAAATACAAAATTAATATAAATACTTTGTAATTAATGGAATACAGAAGAAGCTCAAAATAGATTTCTTCTTGAGCAACATGTCCCTACATATTATTTCACATCCACTAAAATGTGAGATTAAGAGCACAAAAAACATTTATGGCATCCAGAAGTCGTGGAATTAAATCATGAAGTCCTGCAGTATTGGAGTAACAGATGTGTTGAGATAATCCATATGTGTGGAATACTCATATGATGGGGTTTAGCTTGTCCTGGGATATTAGCAGGGAGATATGGAAGAAGGTGTTGCCTTGTACCTCACTTTCTCTCAACATATAAAATATTTGGGCCAATGTATAGGCAGAGGCAAAGGGAGAAGGGAAGAAGGTGTGACATACCGTTGTTAGGATTTATAACGAGATAACAGACAAGAAGGTCAGGTGGACGGGATGTGGAGTATGAGCAATCTGGAGAGACATCTCTAAGAAAATCATCTCAGCTATGGAAGGAACAACAAAGCTGAAGCACAGAAATTTCTGAGACTTTTCCAGGTAGATCTATGAGCACGCTTCTATCTGTACCCTGAAGTTTCTTTTCTTGCAGTGTTCTTTGTCTAGGCTCCAATCTGGGAAAAAATAATTGAAATAAAATCTTAAATTATATGATAAGAAATTTTTTGGCTGAGGGTTATGGCTTTCCCTCACAGGGCTTTTCTTGACTGACCTGAAGCTGACATTGCCTTAACATCGAAAACTGTTACTGCATCACTTTCAGATCTGTCCCCAGGCCACTTTCTTTAACGCAAATATAGAACCACTTAGGTCTGCCTGGGCATGTGCTCCTTGTTTGCCTTTTAGAGTCCCAGCTGGGAAGATATTTTATGTTTAGCTCAGGCTGGGGTGGTGGAAATCTCTGTGAACACCCACCGTGCTGCATCGCCTCCATGAAGGCAGCCTGGGTTGGAAAGGGCTGGCATTACCATGGCAAAGCCATAGACCTGCAGCACCCAAGCAGAGTTTTGTCACTGCATGGGGTGACCAGTACCACTACCTCATCATTCCTTCCTGCTAGAAATATAAGGCAGCATATCTATAAAGTCTGACACATATGAACATTAAAATGTACATGCTTCCTTCAGGAGAGAAGAGGAGGAGGCTGAAGGACTCATGACAGGTTTCGTTCACATTATCTAATATGGTCCTAGAAGGTGCTTATATGCTTCAGTAAAGGAGAAAATAAATTTATTATTTCTTAGGATTATATCACATCCCTACTTATTTATTCTTATTCTGACTTTTTATCAGAGCTCAGTTTGTCTCCCAATTTCTGCCCGTAATCTCTTGCCTCTCCACTTCTGTTCTAATTGCTAAGACCTTTATGCTGCTGAGCCCTTTCTTTCAAGAGCCTTTCTTTGATGTAATGTAACCTGAGAGCTCAGCCACCATGTTCAGTGGTAAGGAATTTTTTTGCAGCAAAGGTGCCAAGCTGTTGATTCTTTTGGATTTCTCTTTTCCTTTTATTTATTTAATTGTAGGGCAAAGCACCACACTTGCAGAAATGGAAATAAAAGACCCCCAATTGTAAGTGGCTTGATTACGTGTCTTTCTCTGCACTAGTGAATGTGTCATCTGCTAATAGAAAGGGTGAATTTGCCTCAGTAAAAGGAATGTAATTTCTGGGATCTCAACTCAATTTACTGCTGTCTTTTGGCTCCCATCCAGGGAAGCATTAAGGAATATGCTTAATTGTAAGCATGTGAACAAATGAGAAGTCCTATTGATTTGCTTATGGTTTGAGTTGTGCCTAAGTGCTGTGTTTGGTCAGCGCTTTAATTCTACTTTTAAAAGGGATGGTTTCTCCTTTCTGCTAGATATTAGATACAATAAAGAAAATCCTTAGTATGAAGTAAATTTTTGCTGGCCAAGACAGCCTCACAGAGATTTGGTGAGTGCTGAATTGGGCTGGCAGCAAGAAATACGGAGAGAAAATGGTGGGAAAATACAATGAGAAGTAACAGAAAGCTGGGAAGAAAGTGAAGAGGGAGAAGGAAACATGAACTGTCTCCTACCACCTAATTCTGCTAGTATACTCTGGCAGGTCTCATTGCAGGGGGTATTACTGAGCAGTGATCATCTAAGTCCTTCAAGTACCCTATGTGCAAGAGCATAGAAGGGCAATGGAATCTTTTGGAAAGGACTCAACTGTTTTTAAGGCTCATCTTATCTGCCTGTGTTGGAGGACTTGCTTTCCTTCCCACATTTGAAAAACCTGATAATAGGAGGGTTAGGGCAAAAGGCCCACAATAGGTGTAATTTAATAACTTGCACATATTTGGGGGCCCTATAGAGGGGCTCCTATATGTGATAGAGGTAAAACTATTCAGGCAGTGAGGACCCATGCATACTGTAACGTACACAGGTGTTATACACTTCTGGTCAGCTGCATGACTTCAGTGGTATGTACAATAAAAGAATATTAACAATTTCAAGAATCTAAGCTCAGACCATCCAAAACTGATACAGAATATTTGTCACTACTGCTTTTGATTGTCTCTTCTTCAGCTGAATTAGCTAAGGGTTGGGTATATGGTGTTATTAAGTGTTAGAGAGAATATCTTTTGCTGTGATTGTCTTGAGCCTTTAGATCAATGAAACAGTGTGCAAAGCTGATAATCAAGATACTAGGCCTATTAAACCAGAATAAATAGAGTGTAACAACCAGAAGGAGTGTTTTACATGGGCAGACCTCACAGGATATTTGCTTTCTATGTCCCACTTCCACCTCATTTTATAACCCAAACCCAGATAGTTCCAATATTTTTTCATAAGCTAGTGACATCTTGCTATCTTCCCAGGCATTTCTTTTAATATTACCCTTATGTAAGGCCATCAAACAGAATAATAAGCAGTTTTATTGTACACTTCCATCTCTGCTTAAGTGACGATAATTTTTAATATTTCAGGAGTGTATGGAAGGGTTAGCTAACACCATCACCCATGCTTCCAGGTGATACACAAATACATCTAGATGTAGATTCATTGGTTTTGAGTGATTACAAACACACACAAACCTATGGAAGAAATGACTAACATAAAAATATGAACTCAAACCACAAATAAATGCATTACTTTGCACAACCGTGAGTGCACAGCAAAGACAGGAATTGGTTCTCCTAATAATTTTTCCTAAAATAGTTTTGAGGATTTGGCTGAAGGTACTCTAGTTGCAGGCATTAATTTTTAATGACTCTTGGAATACTGTTGAAATTTCAGAAAATGGGAAAAACGTTAATTTTGAGCCAATGTTTTAAAAAAGTAAGTGGAGAATCTTGATCACCAATGGATATTTAACCCAGCATTTGTCTCAGGGAAAACAGTGAAAATGCTGATGCAAAATGCAATCAATGAACGAATAAAGGAAAGGAATATAATCAATGTTAGTCAACACTTTTGTGGAAATAGGTCCTGAGAGATGTTTCATTTTGTCAAGTTTAAATATATATGTGTGATCAGCCTCTGTTAAGATGAATATACTCTGATTTTTAAAGACATTTGATTTAGTAAAGCATGATGATCTGATTAAAGACCAGTCTATTGAAATGATAAAATATGAACTAAATGGACTGTGAACTAACAGGCTACGAAAAGTAAGTGTCAATGGAAAAGAAGAAAAAATTAGATTGAGTGTCTAAAGCTGGAAGGAACTTTGATTCAATTTAACATTTTGTCAGGGTAAATATAGACTGATTAATGACAAGTTTTGTGGATCCTGCAAAGATTGTCAAAATTGAAAAGAAATTAATTAGGACAGAGGAACAGCCTGGTAGTTTGGTCTGCATCACTTGGTAAAATGACTCATACAAAAGGCCTCTAAATAAAGTCAAAAGCAAAAACTAGGAACTGGAATGCAAGCTACGGGACAGGAGACTGTGTGCTAGAGAGGCATGACTATTGAGATTAGTGGGCAAAGTTAGTGTGAATCAAGAGGTAAGATCCGGAGATGGTGAGCAGAGTAAGGAGGTGGCTTCCCTGGGTGATTTCAATGAGAGTAGTTCTAGTGGAATGCCATGTCTTTATCCAGGATTTTCACTTTTAAGAAGATACTGAAATTTATTTATTCATGTTTTTTAAAGGACTATAAAAATGTTTCTAGGGCTGAAAAGACTGTGTTAACAATGAAGGGCATAGAATATAATGTCAAAAATGAAATTTAGAAGTGATCTGACTGCAATTTCTAAGAAACTATATGAACTGATATAATTGTTTGCTAAGTGATTTTCTTTTTTGGTAACAAGATCAGAAGAAAAATGTAAAGAAAGAAGGAATGTATTTTAACGGTAAAGAAGAATAAAACAAAAATAAACCATTAAGTAAACAGATTACAGAAAGCAACTACCATGGCAAAAAGATGGTGTCCACACCTCTGAGTATTCAGTTTGACATCTGTCCTAAAATGCCCAGTTCTTTAACCAAAAGCAAAAAAATGTGTGGAATCAAGTGGTATGTAATATATGGTCCAAAATGTGTCATTGTATTAGCTTTGACCTCTGCCATGAGTGCTAGTGTAATGTTACTATTCTAGTTGAATATAAGAATAAAACTGTTTTTAAATTAGAGACTACTTGTGAAGAGCCCTATTTCAGTGTTTATTCTTGCCTTCAAATTTCTAATCCCTTCTATTAGTTGATATTGGTAATGTCATTGATATTGATGTTATTTCATTAATAGTTGGGAACCTAAGGCAATGTGTCCAAATTCTTTTGAGCTATTTTGCTTTAAGGAAATATTTTTCTAACAGCAGCTTCCTTTCAATAGTGTAATCTCTTAAACAAAGAGAAAGACCCCTCTTACATTAAAGTGTCTGATTTGCAGGGTGAAGTTCCTGTTGTCTGTAGAAGATATGGCAAGTAATCAGTATCTCCAGCTGGCCTGGAGATAGAGCTAATACAATCATTTGCCTTTCTTTGGTCTTTTAAATGATATCTTTATGCTAGTGTAGCCACTGCAAACACAACCTCTGGGATTGTGAACACTACTAGTGTTTTAAAAACCAGATATTTTTCATTCTGAACAGCTATCAAACTTGTCTGAAGTCTATTTGCCAAGCTGAAGATTTTACTTCTTTATCAGAAGGATAAATCTTGTGTCAGCGTAATGGACTGTGTCAAATGTGGTCTGACACACACTAAGTAAGTAATAACACTCTCTAGGGCATGCCTCCAGCACCTGAGAAATAGGATATATGGTAAGAAACACGCCCTGAAGTACAGGATTTTAATCACTGACAAAAGATAATTTTTCTGGACAAAATCAAAGGTGAATTAAATGGTTCAATGTTTTTAAAATTCTGCTTTGGGATAAATGAGAACATCTTTCATTCTTCTCAGGTCAGAGGTTTGGTTGAGAATCATCTTAAGTTCACTTAAATAAGTAAGACTGGGACAGTTTTCATCAGATGATAACATTGATTGTATTTCTCATTGATGGAATTTGGTTTCACGTAAGAAAAGAGCCAAACTGGTAACTGAAGCTGGGTGATGAGGGCAGTGAGACACAGGAACAGGTTGTTCTGAGAAGTTATGGATGCCCCATCCTTGGCAGCGCTCAAAGCCAGGCTGAATGCCACTGTAAGCAACCTGGTCTAGTGGAAGGTGTCCCTGCCCATGACAGGGGTGCTAGAAATAAGTAATCTTTAGTGTTTCTTCCAACCCAAACCATTCTGTGATTCTATGATTCTATAAAAATTCATCTCGTTTTTGTCCTGAGTTTTAAATTAATTTATATGAAGATCAAAGATCTTCATTTGGATTTAAAGTTTGACTCAAGAATTAGTTTTGCATATGTCAGTCTAAGGGCCAGGTTTCCCAAGGTTGATTGCTCAAGGTGACCAAAAGCTGCAAATTTTGGAAGAACCTTAGCAAACTCTTTTGCACAGGATTGAAATGCCAGTCTTGTCTTAAGAACCTTCTTTGTCTTACTTGCTGGGTATCTGTATCTTAAGATTCCTGAACACCTTTGAAAAATGTCTCAAGGATATTTCTCAAAAAAATTTAAGTACACATTTCTCTTTTTATTTTTCCTGTGTTGTTTGACATCCTAAAATCAGAATAAAAATGTGTTTTTTACAATTAAGGCTGAAAATAAATATGGCACAATGTTTTAACCATAATTTAGAACTTAGGCACAGAAGAGCTGAAGACTTCCATAAGGTTTGATACTTTACTCATCTAGACTTCACTGAAAATCTTCACCCCAGGAATAATGCTGTGTTTAATAGGTAAACCGCCAGGTGGACAATGGGCTGAAATCACAACTCATCTCAAGTATAGTTCTTCAAGATGCTGAAGGAATACCAGTTAAAGCTTTCAATAGCACCTGTTCCTGAAGAACCTTTCTTCTACTGCTTTCAATTATCAATTTTGACTATAATCTTCTTCGTAAAACATAAAAATCCTTTATTTCCTTAGGGTCTACTAAAGAAAAAGACTTTTTTTCCTGTATCAAATTCTTGTTTCATACCATGTAGCCATTAAATTAAATCTGCCAATAACTTTATTATACTTTCATTGGTGTTAATTTACATGGGGGGTAGCTAGTTACAGTTATAAAGCTATTAGGACAAATGAGCACCGTGCTGCCTATGCTGTCCTCAGAGATGCCTTTGACAGTGATGGGAATTGCAGATCTGAGTGTGAAGCAGAATTGTCTCTCAGAGATATTGATTTGTTTGCTGTAAAACCTTTTAAACTGCTAAATGCAAAGTGCTCATAGCCACAAGTAACCCTAATTTTCTACTCATTGATATGGTAATACTTGTTGCTATGAAGATTATATTGCACAGGCCTCCTTAGTCAGCCTGGCAGCATCCTTTTCACTGAAACTCCCCCATGCAGCAGATCAAAACCTTTCTTTGATGCATTTTCAACACATTACCCTTCTTTTGGGGTAGTTTGTGGCCAGATATGTGTGTGTGTGTAGGCTTGCTCTTAAGCACCCACTCTAAAAAACACAAGGCTGGTTGCTGATATTCATAACTCTGACTGTTGTGTGTCTGGCAGTGTCTCTATGTGGTAGTGACTTTACCAGTCAGCTTGACTGTGAACTTGGGCTCAGTTCAGAGCCTCTGCTTTCAGCTGAGATGTTCTGACCAGAGGTTACCAATACAGAGGAGGAATGAGCTGGTATTTCCAGCCCAGGATGGTGGAGCAGGCCACAGAATCATAGAATCAAGTATGTTGGAAAAGACCTTTAAGACCATAAAGTCCAGCTGTTACCCCAAGACTGCCAAGTCCACCACTAAAGTGCCGATGACACCAAGCTGTGTGGTCCGGTTGATAAGCTGGAGGGAAGGGATGCCATCCAGAGGGACCTTGACACGCTTGTGAGGTGGGCTGATGCCAACCTTATGAAGTTCAACCACGACAAGTGCAAGGTCCTACACCTGGGTCGGAGCAATCCCAGGCACAGCTACAGACTGGGCAAAGAAGAGATTCAGAGCAGCCCTGCGGAGAAGGACTTGGGGGTGCTGGTTGATGAGAAAATGAACATGAGCCGGCTTCAGTGTGCGCTTGCAGCCCAGAAAGCCAACCGTATCCTGGGCTGCATCAAAAGGAGCGTGACCAGCAGGTCGAAGGGAGGTGATCCTGCCCCTCTGCTCTGCTCTTGTGAGACCTCACCTGGAGTATTGTGTGCAGTTCTGGTGTCCTCAACATAAAAAGGACATGAAACTGCTGGAACAAGTCCAGAGGAGGCCACGAGGATGATCAGGGGACTGGAGCACCTCCCGTATGAAGACAGGCTGAGGAAGTTGGGGCTGTTCAGCCTGGAGAAGAGAAGGCTGCGTGGGGACCTAATAGCAGCCTTCCAGTATCTGAAGGGGGCCTATAGGGATGCTGGGGAGGGACTCTTTGTCAGGGACTGTAGTGACAGGACAAGGGGTAACGGGTTAAAACTTAAACAGGGGAAGTTTAGATTTGAGATAAGGAGGAAATTCTTTCCTGTTAGGGTGGTGAGACACTGGAATGGGTTGCCCAGGGAGGTTATGAGTGCTCCATCCCTGGCAGTGTTCAAGGCCAGGTTGGATGAAGCCTTGTGTGGGATGGTTTAGTGTGAGGTGTCCCTGCCCATGGCAGGGGGGTTGGAACTAGATGATCTTGAGGTCCTTTCCAACCCTAACTATTCTATGATTCTATGATTCTATGTTTTTTGAACACCTACAACTTGTGCTCTAGGCCCTTCACCAGCTTCATTGCCCTTCTCTGGACCCATTCCAGGAATTCAATATCTCTCTTGTAGTGAGGGACCCATAGGAGGGAGCCCTGGAGACCTCAGGGCTGGTCTGAGCTGCCCAGTGAGTTCCTGTTGCCATCTTGCTACTGTGGGACTCGGGACTTCTGGCTCAGTGGGCACTTGTGTAGCTCCAGTGCTGCACTGGTACAGTGCATGATGGAGACCAGGGGAGCAATTGCAAAAGCACCCCAAAGCTGCTTCACCTTTCTCCTTCCACAGATTTCTTTCCTGACCTTGAAACTGATTTAGAAACTTTTTAGATCAGTAACTACCAGTCTGAATACAATAAGTTGCATCTTTTTCTCAGTGGCCGGTGCATACCTCACTCTCACATTTGTTTTCAGTCTTCAAGGCATGTCTCACAACACTCAAAAATCTTTTACTTTTTTCCAGTTATTCTATTTTACCAAACGAAGGGCAGAAACATCTGTATCAGGTGCACTGCCAGCACAGGAAGAGTCAGGTGTGGAGAAAATGAGGCCCTTTTGCCCTAAGTTGGATGGTATTACAGACTTTCCACACCAAGGCTGCCTGATGCATTCTAAAACAATGTTCCTCCAAATGACATCATTAGGAATTCAAAATGAGCTGTATGTATCATTTGCATTTAGGAAAATCTTTAGTGAAAATTGCCTACAGCTTTCTCTCCCTTTTGAGCAGCACACTGACATGATCCAAAAGGAGTGTCTTAATTATGGTAATTATAGGATTTAAAATTCATTAAATAAAATATTGAGGCTATTCAAACTCAGATTTTTGAAGGATTATAGTGTTTGACAACACTATGAAAGGTTTAAGTGTGTAGTTTAACTGCCAGAATTGGTTTGTGTTTTGCCCTCATTACTCAGCATGAAAAATGTGTTTTAAGTGGAATCTGCAGCCCACTTTCAACTGTCAGTCTAAATATGTCTATTCACAAGCTGAAAAATTAGCACAGCACATGATGCTCTTGTGACACCCATCAAGCAAAATCAAGTTGTTGGTTTCGGCATAACCACTTTCACTCTACCTCACATCCAATTCATGGGTATCTATGGTTTGCTTTAAGAAAAATATCAACAAAAAAGAGCCCCTGGGCAGTAGCTTAAAATGACTGAAGCCAGAAATAAAAGATAATGCCTGGCTTTCAGCCTCTGCCATTCCGGCGGTTAGCTGTGTTACAGTGGAGTGGGGATGGTAGGAGGCAGGTATTGGCTTTTCCTTACCTGTATCCCCAAGCAGCCTCTAGCCAGTACAATGGCATTGTATTTTCACAGTTCCTGGTGTCTGTTAGGCAAAACCAGGGGAAAGAGATAAGCAAAAATCTCTCTGTGCTTAAGTAATTTCCCAGAAGAGTCTCTTGTTCATAGTGAAAATAACTCTCAGAGGTGGGTTATACACTCCCAGAGGGTCAGCCCAGTACTGAGGTTTAGTCTTAGTGTCATGGGTGCGCACTCAGTAGTCCAGGGAAATGCTCTGCTCTCCTGATCCTCGTCTAAGGCAAAGCGGCCCTATTCATGGCCTTGTAGAAACTGCATTTTTCTGCCCATAGTGCTTCAGCCTCTCTCCTCCATTCAGTGCTGCTCTTTCATGCCTCAGCTCTGACTCACTGTAAAATACCCACATTCAGCTCACCAAGGGAAAGTTTGACCTTGGTGGCCTTGGTATCCAAAATGCCTAAAGACCTTCCCTATTCTTTCTGCTCCCCTATGCCTCATTTCATTGAAGTGTATACAGTGCCCACGTACATCAGGAAGCCAGTGACTAAGTCCATTTATGTAAATGAACTAAAAGTGTGAATGATCTAACACTGGTACACACAAGACTAGAATTAGGATCTTAACAGTGAAAATTAGAGCATTAGAATTACATTTATCATATGTATCTTTATGGTAACGGAAGTTTTATTTCTTTGCAGCAAGAATAGCCATAGACAGAATGAGGCTAGAACTGATGTATGACAAGTCTATCCTTCCCAAGCAGAGTGAGAGAAGCAAATTTTTTAGTACCTAGCTTCAGGTTAGTTTGCAACAGAAAACTAGCTCTGTAAGGACAGCTCAGGTACAGAAGAGTGTCTTAAAATGCCTTGTGTAAACCCATAAAAGTCTGTTTATTTGAGGCTTGAATATTACAACTTGTTTACCTGCCCTCCAGGAGTTCTAGACCTGCATTAAAAACCAGAGCCCTATTGGGCGCTGCATGCATATAAAAAGCAACAGGATTGAAATCTACAGCAAAACCTCTGATGATAACATCCACATGAAAGCCACTCCTGGGAACCAGACATATGTTAGCAATGTATGGCACTAGTGGCACAAGTTATCGTAAACACAATGTGGCATGTTGACACGGACAAGCCAAAGCAAAGTCATTGGCTAGAAAATAGGGAACAGAAAGCATCTTTGACTGTTTTCACATATTTTTAGTGAAGTATACCATCAAACTGATTGAGAAATAAATGGTTTCTTCTAGGAAAATCCATGAGAATGATGAATTTCAGTAGGGATATTCAGAAACAGTTCTTCAAACTGAATTCTGCATGACCACTTTTTTGTAGGTTGGTGAACTTCAACTGTTTGCCATGTGTATAATACTATGCTTATTTCTATGAAAGGAAGTTGCTCATTAGGATATTAGCTCAGTATTTTTCCAAAGACATGCATGAGAAGAAAGAAAATAGAGGCCCTGTCTATAATGACATCTGTTTATAGTGTTCCCGTAGGTCACACGTTATTATGAGCTCAAAGTTTGCAACACTATGTGGCTTGGTCCAACTGCATCCACTCACTTTATTGGTGGCATTTGGATTCACTTTCCCTTCTACTGAGTTTCTTTGGATAGAGGCTCTCTCCTGCTGTGATCCAGGGGCTGGATAACATGAAGGTGATGTGAGGGATCTGTGAGTGTGGCCATGGTGTCAGCCCAGCCTTGGAGCTGCCACAAGCACCAAGAGGCATGAAAGAAATGAAAAATAATTTTCCTCAACCAGGAGAGGGCAGGAACTTCACTGTGCAATAGTCTGAAATCATGCATGCACATCTACAGGCAAAACTCATGCCTGACTTCCTGAAACCCTTAACTTTTACTGCATGTATAAGTAGTGGAGGACCCTTTTTCTGGTAATTGTCATGTTCATGTTCAATGGAATACTTTCCTAAAAGACTGCAAACAGAGATCCATTCCCCTGCTCTTCGTTTTCACAACTATTCCATGCCAGTCACCTTTTATAGCCCATCTGCTTCTCACCAAATCAATAATTTTGTTTTCTTTTCTGGCAGACAGGTCCTCAGAAGCCTTGCCAAAAAATCCTGAGTCCCAAGTTATTTTTAAAGGGTGTAGAAGTGAAGAAAAATGAAAGTGAATTCAATATAAGTAGTTTGCATTACTTTCTAATGTCAAATTCTGTAATACTTCAATAGTAGGGTAAAAATCTTGAAAGCTAATGAGAGTTCAGAGCAGACATTTTCCATTTGAAAAGAAATAAAGGAAAGAAACTATTTGAAATTGCCTCATTTCAGGAAAGAGCAGAAGGCCAAGCTTCTTTCCAAAATATCGAGGACAGTCCTTCATTGTATTGGCATCTTAAGTAGAATGGAGTGTATGAGTTTTTTTGTAACCGGATTTGAAATACTAGTTTTGATTTTTAAGTTGCCACGTTGAACTCAAACCCAACTGAATTGCTGCTAATGGGTGAAATGACAGTCTCTTCAGCTTGGAGTAGACAGATGTCAACACTGCAGCTGGAAACAATCATAAGTTGTCATCATGACTGGAAGTATCTGAAACTTCTTGAATGTAGATAGCTAGGACTGAACGGACATGAAAACTAATTCATCTTCTCACACTTAATATCTCATTTCTCCAGGCAAACGAGCAAGAGGGCAGAAGTTCCATTTCACAGGACATTGAGCAATTTTGATATTTGCCTTCATGTGGATTACAAACAGAACTTGAAAATGACAACATTTTCAGTGTAAACAAAATAAATTATTTGCTCTTAACTGAAATGTTTCATTTTGACAAAACCTAAACATTCAAATTCTTTTTCACTCCTTTTCAGTTATACAGGAAAAGTATTGGGATACTGTATCATTCATATGTCTCATCCCTCTGATGAAAACCAGAACTATTTCCCTCTGAGGATATTGAAAAATGAATTTCCTCCCTCTTCCTGCCTTCAAATAAACCTCTACTGAGGTTAATGCAACTTCAGGGGGTGTTTTGATGTAATCAGGTAGAATTCTTTTGTTAGAAAATGCCTCTATCAATATTTCCTGGACTGCAAATCACCTTTGAGGAACTTTAGCAGTGTTCCCTGGGCAGCATGTAAGGATGCCATTTATAGCACCAATTATGCTACTTTGAGACCCGTGGGTAGGTCACCACAGTGATAGGTTTCTAGTTCTTGTCAATGAATGGACATCTGACACACATTAAAGAACCCTTCCTAAAAGGCCAGTTGTGAGTTGTAGAGTTTTGAAGCCACTCAAATGTATCATGTTTTGTTTTAAATTTTATTTATCTCTAATATGCTTGGAACACTTTGGATAGGTTGTGTACTCCTTAAATTCCACCTGCTCATCTTATACATGCATGTGCTACACTCCTGCCTTTCAGTGTTTCGTGTACTTGCTTTTTAAGATTATTCCTTGAACAGATGAAAGTTTTAGGAAACAAACAAAACATGTTTTGCCCACAGCAGACAAGAAAGTAAATTTCATGAGTTTTGGAAACATCAGATGTTCAAATAACAAAAAAGGACTCTCTAAAACAAATTTCAAATTTACTAAGACTAACTAGCTCTGAGGCCTGACTAAGCAGTGTGAACTGGATGGAGGGATTCTCCTCCAGCTAACTGCTTCAGTAGTCACAAAATCAAACATGATCACATTATTTTCAGTGGCGTATCAATTAGGGTTCGTATTACGATAATGTGTTTGAGCCATGATGGTCTAAGGATATAAATCAGAGAAGTTACTTAATGGAAAATCACATTTTCATTAATCTAATTGTTGTTGTTGGGAAAGACACGCATGTTGAAACTGAAGACAAACCTTTGTGATCTGAAGAAAGGACAATATGTTTTGCAACTCGTCTGTTTTTTTCCATTTTTGGTAAAAGAAAAAACAGGTCTCTGCTTAAAACCCTACTTTACCAACATCCTTCATATAAATTTAACCAAAATATGGATTTTAAAGAACTAAATCTAATTAATTGCATTTGTGGCTGCTACTCAAATGAACATGAGAGCACACTTTGATATAAGGAATAATCTGCAGTGGTGATCACTATGTACTTTATATCACCATTAGTACGAAAGAATACCACCTCTTTGTTTGAAAGTATAGTTCAGAATAAAAAGTGTGTGAGCATTTTTTTGGGTGATTTCTGTTTGGCTCATGTTCTGTCTTGCAGTGTGGGGAGCTCTGCAGAAAAATCACCAATCAAAGCTTGATTTTATCAGAGGAATGTGAGATTTATGATGTACCTCCTCAAGGACAAAATTCCATTTCATTTAAAAGGAAATGAATTTTTTCTAAGTCTTTTAAAAACTATTATGCCTTATTCAAGCTCCCACTCAGGCAACAATAAAAGTAGGCTAAACATTGTCTTGAGTCTTCAAGTCTAAGTGCTCCAATGTCTCTTCTCTCAAGTTGCTTTTCAATAAGTGGCATTTCTACCACTTTGCCAAGCAGACCAACGCAGAGAGTGTCTGCAGACACGTAAAAATACTTTGCATTTGCCAAGTGGCTTGATTTTGTTATTCTTACAGAGGAGCCCCTCTTTATTTAAACCTCTGGGAGCTGCTGATGTGGAATAACACAATTCATTTTGGTAATGATATCAGAATTTGGCCTGGAATCTGCTCAGGCAGGGACTACAAATGCTAATGTTTTCATAAGTCTGTGGGCTTTTTCTTTTAGTCTCACACCAATTCTTTGTATCTCTTACAGTGACAAGCAAAAAGACAGAAATGTCAAAGAGCTCTCCATGAGCTGTTTTGTGTGACTTCCATGGCCTCAAAGTCTCTTCTTACCTCCATGTGTAACAAGTTAAACAAGAAATTTAAAAGGAAAAGGAAAAGGAGCACTTAAAAATTGGCCTGTTGAGGCTCAGTTTAGTTTTTCTCCTCTCTTTTGTTTGCCTTTTCCAGAATGATTCCTGCGGGGAAAAAAAGCACTTAAAATACACTCCTGCTCCTGACCCAGGTCCCACTGCTTCCTCATTCTTCCAATGATCAAGACAAAAAGCACTTAAATGGGCTCTCTGGGACAATTCATACATCAGCTTTTTCTCATCTACCTTTATGCTCTGGGAGGTAAAGGTGTTTGAGACAAATAGTTTTGTTGATACTCAGCTCAGTTTCCCTCTCTCTGCTTTGCTTGTGTTTTCAGCTGATTGGGTTTTGCAAGTCTCCTCCTCCCCGACAAAATAAGTCTCACAGCATATGATATCATGCTAAAGATCTTGAACTGAATGTTACTTTATGGCTTCCATTGCATTAGCAATTGCTGCAAAGGGGAGATACAGATTTTGCAATGACCCAGTAAAGTATCTGGCATGTCATCTTCTGTTTCCATTTATAGCAAAGATATATCAAGATATTCAAAATATTTAGACTTTTTGCTATGCACTGAACCATTGGCCAGGAATAAATTCGAATTTGTGAAATTATATAAAGGACAAGATTTTTTAAGTGCTCCATTGTAGTGATGGTGAAAGGTTAGGCAAGGAGCACAACGCAGACGCTGGTCTTAGAACGCCGGGGCTCCCTTCAGTTGCTAAGCAAGGGCATCTGCTACAGCTGAAGTGCCTTCAGGTATCCTTCATCCCCTCCAGCTGCCAGTCCAGGACTCTGTAGGTCTGCATCCCATCTGCCGGCACATCGCATGTCCCAGATACTCTTGGGGCATTTAGGGGCATAAGATGTTTGGGCAACCTCGCTGAGCTCTGAGCTGTTTCCATCTGTTTGTGGAGCATCAAACCCTTCTTTGTAAAGTAGAGCTCGGATAAATATGGCTAAGAAGTAAGGAGAAATCTCACTTTCTCCTGCTTATGGTTATATTAAAAAAATGGGAGAGGAAATTAGCAACTACCAGCAGAAATAATGCTTTGCAGTAAAACTGGATTGTCAGCCACTGGTGGTAGAATGAGAAACAAAAGAGAATCATCACAGTATTTTTAAGCAAAATTAACTTTTTTTATTTTAAAAAAACCCAGTTGCAGGTGATTCCCAATCTAATCAAAATCAGAATCAATCTAATCCAATCTAATCAATACATAGAAATGATCCACATCCCATTCATGGCCCTAAAACTTCCTGTTTTATTAGAGTTTTCACTGAAAACAGTTTTTCAGAACCAGGTCTACCAAAGGGAGCATGTCCGTGCCAGTCTGCCCCACTGGAAGGAAGCAGATCTGAAGGAAACTGCACGTGAGACAAACATCTCCATGGAAGGGGTAGACTAGAGAACCATGATGTGAGAGTGAGACTAACATCCACAAGCCCTTTCTCTGACAGATGCATCATGCGGCACTGTCACCAACTCAGGACCAGGGTGGTTCAACACTAAACTGTCCCCCCTTATGGCTTCACTTAAGCAATTAACATTGCTAGCTGGTTGGAAGGGTAGATTTTTATTCTCAGTGTAGAGCAGCTCTAACAGAACACGAGACAGCTTGCTAGTGCTCCAAAGAAAACTGTTGCCACTGTCACTTATTCATGATTTGTAGTGTCCCCAAAGCAATCTCTGGGACATGTGTCCAGGTAAGGTGTGTGCACTGCACAGTTTGTCACAGCCACTGTATTCCAGCTTTCTATTGCTACAACAGGCAGAACAAAACAGCTCCAATTGATTTTAACAGAGCTAGTTGGGGTCCTAATGAGTATATCTAGCACAGCAGCTCTGGCTCTGAACCAGCAATGTGGATGTTAAGAATTATGCATATGTGAAGGAGGGTAGTTTGTCATATATTTCTGGAAAGCAGTTAAAAAAGTTGGCTTTAATAACGGGCATGTTGACAGCAACTGGGCTTTGCTGGCCAAGTCCCTCAGATATCAACCACTTGAGCATCAGAACTATTTTGACGTCAAAACAAAACAGGCTATTTACTTTTTGAAGTTAAATTAAATCCAGAGGGAATGATGCCATTACAGAGCTGGAGTCCTAGTCCATTTCATCCAAATGAGCTGAGCAAGGTATAAGTTATGAACACCTCCATAAAACACAGGGGTCAGGTTTCATTCTTTTGGAAATCAAGAGCAATATCAGTTAAAAAAAAAGAGTGTATCAGGTCAGTGATGCTAGAGCAGTACTAGGGAATTTAGAATGCAGGAAACATTTCAAACTTATTTCCTTTTCACTCATCATTTCAAATGGGATTGTTACCAAATAATTGAGTCTTCAGATGTGGTGTAATAAACAGTGATTCTTTACAGTGAATTAAATCAGTTAAATAATACTTTTCTGAGTTTAGGTGGGGGGACTCTCATGTCCTGTGATGGGCTCAGAAAGTACCCTGGAGAAGAGCCATTGCAGATAACCTGATGCTTCTGTTCCCCTTTCCAAAGCTTCTTCCTTTCCATTACCCAATGGAAACATAATCCTGCCTGTCCCTGTGCTGTTTGCTTGTTCTCCATCCAGGCACTCTCCCCACTTGCTCTGGTGAAAGTATCCCAGGTCCTCTCTATCCCAAAGTGTTGGCGCATTCCCTGGCACAGGGACATCTGCTGGATAGCCTGCCAGAACCCTCAGCTTCCCTGGGGTCTGTTCTTACTGGAGAAACATACTGAATTTATACAAGGTGATGGCTGGGCAGCCTGATCTTCTCACTTAGCCTGATCCTGGCACACAGGTGGCGAGTGCACAGTAGTCAGCCACATTGAATGAGACTCTCCACTCCAAGGGTCCGTGTGGTGGGAACCAGAATTGCTCTGGACCCCAGCTGGCTCCAGGAATGTGCAGTCTGTGCCATTGCTCCTCTGCTCAGACAGAAGCAGACCCCTCAGGCAGCTCCTGGGATCTATCTCTTATCCTTCTCATGGGCAGAAAGTTTTCATTCAAACCTGCTCCCCTCTCAAGCTCTTCAGAGAGCTCTGAGATCATATCTTGGAGCTGGGAAATGCCTTTCAGAAAGGATCAAATAAGCAATTTAACAATTAGTGTAACTGAATCTTTTTGGCTCTTCTCTGATCTCAAAGGAGAGTCATAACAATTCCCAGTGTTAGGTTCATTTATGTAGAGCTTGAAGTTAGCTGATGACACAAAGGAGGAAAGTAGCTAAATCAGCAGGCAGACCAAACCCAGCTAGCCTGCTCTGTCCACCAAAAATTCACATTTTAACAGCTCCTTGGAAAGCCTTCTTCCATTTGCAACTATCCTGGTGACGTTATGGTCCCTTCTGCAGTCTGCGGACCTGAACACAGTTATTTTGAGCTTTTTTGATCTCATGCTTGGCTACTGTAGCACCATGTCCTGGGTTCACCAGTAGCTGTTTTTCTCCTTCTTAGTAGCTGGTGCAGCACTGTGTTTTGACTTCCAGCCTGGGCAGAGACCCGATAACACCGATTGTTTTTAATTGTTGCTAAGTAATGTTTATTCTGGCTAAAGATTTTGTGAGTCTCATGCTCTGCCAGGGCCAAGGGGAGGCCGGGAGGAAGCAGACAGGACACCTGACCTAAGCTAGCCAAAGAGGTATTCCATACCACAGCACGTCATGCCCAGGGAGGTAACTGGGAGTTACCCGGAAGGGCACGGCCTCTCTTTGGGGGGATCAAACTTGTTTGGCGGTGGTATTGTATTCTCTTCTGCTATTATTTTCTCTTATCATTATTATCATTGTTGGTAGCAGTAGTGGTTTGTGTTATACCTTAGTTACTGGGCTGTTCTTATCTCAACTCGTGGGAGTTACATTCTCTCAATTCTCCTCCCCATCCCTCCGGGAGCGGGGCGGGGTGGGGGACAGGGAGGAAAGAAAGAGGGAGAAAAAAGGGGGGGAGTGAGTGAATGAGCTGTGTGGATTAGTTTAAACCACGACACACCGACAAAAGCATTGGGAAAAGTACTGCTCAGCCAGATTAAGAAACTCCCTTGCTAGATAGCTAACTCACAAGAATTCATGACTTCAATAATCCCTCCAGACCAAAATATTGTCTCCATAGCAGTGTATATAGGCACAGTGCAGAGCATTATGCAGTTATAGAAGAGTTTCCTCCTTTCATGTAATGGAAGCCAGTCAGACTTGAAACCAAACACACTTGCATATTTGGCCAAAGGTATTTTAAGAGTCTTTCCAGAATTAAAAACACCAATATAAATCTTTCTAAATGGATGCTTTTGGAAAGAGACAAAAAGAGCAAACGAGGAAAATGAAAGAAAATGAACTGATTTCATATGAATGTCATAGCATACTCATGTTCTAGTCAGAGCCAAGAAGTGTGGGTACCAAGTTTATTTCATATAGTATCTGTTTCACTATGATGTCTATTGTGGAGTCACTGGACAATGACAGGCAAATGACATGTTGCGTGTTTTGAATTTGTGATAAAATACCGTAAGACCAAGGTTTCAGAAGATGGAGTCTCCACACCAGGGTGGCTACTGCTCTTCTCCTGTCTGCCCCATCTTGTCTCTGCAGAATGGGAAATCTCAGACCTGTTTTATGTTTCTGCCCTGGAGTTCCCAGGCAGAAACATAAAGCACTAATCACTAATACTAATAGCATATGAAATAACTACTAACAGTTCACTGGCAACAGTTTTCTGATGTCCTCAACATAAAAAGGACATGAAGCTGTTGGAGCAAGTCCAGTGGAGGGCCACAAGGATGATCAGGGGACTTGGGCACCTCTCGTATGAAGACAGGCTGATAATGTTGGGGCTGTTCAGCCTGGAGAAGAGAAGGCTGCGTGGAGACCTCATGGCAGGCTTACAGTATCTGAAGGGGGCTTAGAAGGGTAGAAGGTGGCCTGGAGAGGGACTCATCATCAGGGACTGTAGTGATAGGACAAGGGGTAATGGATTTAAACTTCAACAGGGGAAGTTCAGATTAGATATAAGGAAGAAGTTCTTTACTGTGAGGGTGGTGAGGACAAGGGGTAATGGATTTAAACTTAAACAGGGGAAGTTCAGGTTAGGTATAAGGAAGAAGTTCTTTACTGTGAGGGTGGTGAGGCACTGGAACAGGCTGCCCAAAGAACTGGTAAATGCTCCATCTCTGGCAGTGTTCAAGGTCAGGCTAGACAGAGCCTTGAACAACATGGTTTAGTGTGAGAAGTCCCTGTGCATGGCAGGGGGGTTGGAACTAGATGATCTTAAGGTCCTTTTCAACTATTCTATTATTCTATGATTCTATATGGAAGCTTACAACTGAGTAAGAGCCTGATTCTTTAAAAACTCATGCATGGTTGCCTGCAAGCATTAAAGATCTGGTGGAACCAGTTATGAGTATAAAGGTTCTTGGATGATAAGGTCCTGAAGCTCTTTCATTAGTCCTTTTATGCACTTTGCAAGACTTCCAGCAACCCTTATAAATTGCATTTTTAAACATTCACTGATTTTCAACTTAAGGAAACCCTGTCTTGTAGTCTTGTGATAAATAAATGCTTATTCTGTGTGTAAGCACAAGAGAAAAATGAACATGCTAGTGTTTTAGGAATATGCCATGAGAATTTGTTTTGTAGGTTAGAGCAAAGAAGTTAAATTTTTCTGTATTCAGTCCCAACTACAGTATAACAAAAGATAATAGTAGAACAAAAATGCTATTGTTTCACTGGGAAGCAATTAGTCTGTGGATGGCAGGCCTCAAGTGAGAATGCAGTTCCACAGTGAGCTATAAGTACCTGCTATTTGCCAAAATTGCCATTAGGATAAGAATGCTGTCATGATTGAAAACCCTAATTACCTAGGATTTGGAGGTTTGTGGAAACTGTTGGGCTTTTAAAGGGCTAACTACTTTATTAATATAGGTTTTAAACTGGAACTAGATTGAAGCATCCCACAAGTTTTATATGATGTTGTACCATTCCTTAAGATGTTGCAATGTTGGATTTTTTTTATAAAGCCTTAATCATAATGGAATAATTTTTTGGGCTGAATTGGACCCACATTGCACTGTTTTCATTCTTTTACAAGGGCCATATGCTTTCACACTGAGAACAAATTTCTCCCTTTACGTGGGATAGATCATGAATAAAAATGAAGTGTTGGAGAAAGAACAAGAAATGTGGCTATGATTATTCCATGTTTATGTCCACAGTGGACAGATGAAAGCAATAACACAATACTGTTATTTCAGTAATTATAAAACCAGAATTTGTAATGATTTAAAGTCTAGCTTCATAAGAATTATAAGGGCAACGTGCTCTGGAGAAGGTTTCAAGGAAGGGTCGAAAAAGGAGATTAATGTTAGTTTTGTTGAGATTGCCTGAAAAATGGCTTTTATTTTGTGAAGTTCAGGAACGCAAAACTGTGGTTGATCTGAATACTTAAGCCTGACTACTCATACTTCTGGTACTTCAACACTCAGCCTGCAATTTAAATTCAATTCTCTGTGTAGCTCTGGGTGAAGGAAATAGTTGTGTTATTTATACACTTAGCGATTGAGAGTGGCCCGTAGGCTTCAAGAGTACTAAACAGTCCTGAATATAAACTAAATAACATGTCCGTAGCCTGTTAGATTATAGTGTAATGCTAACACAGGCAGTTAGGCAGGCAGAAGAAAAAATAGGTCTGAAGAGGTGAATGGTATGTTTCAAAAAGTACTAAAAGCTTTTAACAGCTGTTTAACAGGTTTAGCGGAATGAAACAGGTAAACTGTAAGAGAAGACACATCTTTTCTCTGAAGTGACTTCTAGAAAGGTTTTGTTTGCTTGTATGTCTTTTTTTTTTTACTTGAAAGCTGCATAAAGTGATGAAAAAAATTTGTAGCTTTCTGAGATGAGCTTTTTATTTCTTTTCTTACCAACCATGACAAAAAAATTAACATAGCAGTCCTTACTGTGAGACTTGTTCTAGGGATGTTGTAAAGGTTGCTTGAAATTTAATGACAAGGCTGAGCAGAGAAGAGACGTGAAAATCTGATCAGTGGCAAATGAGGAAGATGAGAGTAAAATCCACTGCAGAAATGATGACAATGTTGTGGATGGATTTATGAAGGCTGATGAGGAAAGTATGAGAGGAGGAGGAAGAGGCTGAAACCATTTGACTGAACAGTCAGACTTTCCTCTCTTGTACTGGGTTCTTGGCAGTTTTATACTCCTACAGTTCAATTAATTAGAAAAGAAACCATACCTTTTAACATATGTGTGTATGGGGGCTTTGGTAATCACTGGCACAATTTTGTGAGGGTCATAGTGAAGTCCTTGTTAACAGAGATTTCTAAATCAAAACTGAATACCTTTTTTAAAAAAATGAGGCATTTGTTCATTGAGGAGCTCCTGGGCTCAGTGTATGGATCCCTGAATGGGATGCTGTGGTTTGTGCCATGGGACTGGATTATCACAAAATTTCTTTCTGGCCTTACACTTCCAATAGCGAATGTGAGAAACCTGCCAGCTCCTTAAAATCAAATTCTTTACTTGTATACTCAGAATGAGCTGATAGAATCTATTTGCAATGTAAACTGAAAAGCTGAAAAAATAAACCACAAGAAGTCAGAATAAAATTCTCCTAGGCTTTTGATTTTTGTTTCCCTTCACAGTCATACTGTGGGAATAACATAAGGACTACTATAAATCTCATCTTCTCATAAAGTTCACTAACATTATTATCTCCACTCCCAGACAGTACTCTAAAAATACACATTAGCTGCAAGAAAGTATGTAATCAGTTGTCTCCTATGGATTTATATCTGTGCAACTTTGAAAACACAGTTTAGTCTATATTCAGTTTAAAACCACTAGACATAGTAAGTAAGATCAAAACACTGCCTTAGTAATTTTCATTAAACCACTTCCTCAGCTCATCAGCTTCACCCCTTAATTATAGTAATTAATTGTTCATTAATAACATATTACATCTATATTAACTTTTAATCATGTTGCTTAGTATTCATATAATTAAAAATTGAAAGACATTAATAACTGCATTAATTAAAGTTTAATTATATATTTAGGTTTTAATAATTTCTCAGTGCAGATAGGAATAATGTATCCTTAGGCTGCAGGCTCAGAAGAATTGAACTTCCTGGACTCAACTACCCAAAAGAATCCACTTTTCTGTCACGGGGGAGAAATGCCTTTTCTATGGGAGTTAGAGGAGATTAGACCGGGGAAATACTTTTAGAGAACGATTTGACGCCTGGTAGGGAACTGATGTCCACAACAATGTGTCTTTTGTGAGTAGCAGTGGGGGAACACAGTGAGTTTGAGTATCTCTTGAAATGCTCAGAAGAGAAGATTTTGGAAAGTGAATATTGGACTGCTTCTTGTGCTACTAGAAGACACAGAGGAAAACCAAAAGAAATACTGAGCAGAAGATTAATTTTTCCCTCCTGTACAAAATAAAGCTTTGCTGAATAGGAAGGATCAGTAGTAAGTCTAATACTTTTTAAGATGGTGCAAACCTATAAAGAAAATTTAGTAATTGACTTGTGTACCAATGCATGTGGGCATCCATATAGCACAACAGAGATTAAAGAGAATGATACTCTACAAAATAAGAACAGTATAGGTCATTCATTTTCAAGATAATAAGGAGAAGAATATTTATTTTTCCTATTGGAAAGTAGAAAAAATAGCCATTACAATGTAAGTTTCTTCTGCATGTTCCCTTTTGCACTCAGCCTGAGCTGTTACCTGAGATCTTCTGCTAGCTTGGCCCTAGAGACCTACTGAGGTCCATAGGAAGGACAGATGAACGCAGCATAAGCCTGAAACATGTTTTGTGTAGCAGCAAAAAAGATCTCCAAAACCCAAGCAAGCAACTTGTGAGGAAGCTTGTTATATGTTGCCTTGATTGTCACTGCATACCTCTGCTGCATTGCAAGCTGTTGTTAGTGACCTTTATCAAGAGAGACCATTGAAGACATGTTTTAGGGAGGCTCCTAAAGGTCCTACAGAGATGTGTCCCACTATCCCCAAGGCAAAAGCCATATGGGGAAGAGCAAATTTCTGTGCTTCTCTATTTGTCAGTAAAACAGATTCCTATGTGAATGCTTAGCTGGATGGTGAAGAAAACATCAAAAAAAGCCTACTCAGACATGGGTCAGAGTATGATATGGAGTAGAACAGTATATGACAGAAAAAAGGTATGTATCTGGGGTACCTGGCACATATTAGGCATGTCTCCAAAAGACCCTTTCATAACTATGAGTGTTGAAAAGGTTTGCGGTGATTAAAATCTGACTGCCCAGAGACCATCAGCCCCAAAGTCTCACCCAGCAGCCATCATGATGTTGAACCAGACCTCTTGGCTTCTACTGAACTGAGCTGGGGAATTTTTCAGGAGGACACGTACTCTGAATTTTAAGACCATCATAAGAGTAATCATGATCAGTAAAAAAGCCCTAATTTTAGACCAAATGTTATTCTGATGAAGCTGTGAATGTATTTTTCACTTGTATTTTTACTTTTGTGTGAGCTAATAACTTCCATATACCAAATATTGAAATTAGATGGGGTCATGAAGAAAAAGAATAAGGGATTTCCTGAACTAAGAAGAAACAAGCTAAAAGAAAGCCAAATGTGGGGGGTTTTAGGATTTTTGCGCTGTGCTGTACTGAGCACTGCCTACAAGTACTGTCAAGTGAACTATTTTCTTGGCAAGTAATATGCTGGACTACAACCATGAGTTCAATAATTGCTTGTACCTCTCAATGTTGCTTTCATTTTGGCTTTCTTTGAAAAGAAATATGGCTCTCTACTGTGTAGAGAGAGACAGGGGTTCCTGAACGTCAGTGTCTGAGGCAGAAACCTTGGAATAGTAAAAGCTTGTCTGAGAGCCTCAGTCATTCCTGATTGTGTTCGTCTCCTGCTTCTGCCCGGGGGAGAGTGGCAGATGGGAGAGACCAGGGAACAAACTGCTGGAAAATATCTTACCAGTGCCAGTGAAGTAGAAAAGAAAGATGGGGGAAATGACGGATCACTGTAGTCAAAAAGGGGCAAGTAGAGTTCCTACACAGTGGCTTAGCTGTGGCATTACGCAACTGACATTTAATCTGGCAGTCCCTGGAGGACTATTTCGGCGGCTTATGGTCGATAGTTTGATGTTTGCTGTGATGAGGTGTTGCAAGGTGGTACTTGGGCAATACCAGTCTCTGAAGGAAGAAAAAGATAACAACAAATACTTTTATTAGCTTAAAATATAAGAGCTAAATTCCATTGAGACTCATTTTAGGAAAAAATGTTTGGAAGTTGTCAAATTTGACTGGTATCACTACCAGCACTAACCACAGTAATATGAGTATAAACCAGACTTTTAGACATCAGTAATACTTTCTGAATAAGTCTCCATTCAATGACTGCCTACATTATGTGTGGCACAGCAACGTAGTGAGGGTGTATTAAACACTGCTTAACTAATGCTAAATAGCAATGACATTCACAGGACTACATCATGAATTTATTATGATATGGGCTATTACAGAGAATACAGAATGAAACTGTAATGAAGGGATGTACAAGCCTTTATTCTAAGTTTTTTTACACACACAAATACTGGTTTTGGAAATCAGCTTCTGCATGGCAGAACAATGTATTGGCTGGCTAACAGTCTGCTAAAAGAACCCTTGAAAAACAGATGTCAAGCAATTGTCATCTGAGCAGGGATCTGCAGTGCATGCACTCAGGTTTGAGTTTCAGAAACAAGCTGAGGGGTTTTCTTAGTTTCTGTTCAGAAAGGAGAGCTGCATGCAGAACAACCCAGGCAGTGTGATGAGCTTATATAACATCCTGGAAATACAAGACCTCTGTGACTGCATCATAGAGGGAAATTTGGTTGTTTCCACTTTACAAACTAAAGACCCACAGTAAAGCTTAATGTAGAGTGTGATCCGCATCTCACAAAAGTCATTGTGCACCATTCCTTTCCTCTATATTTAGCCAGTTATACAGACATGAAAAGGGAGATCCAGGGGCTAGCTTTGGGATTTCAATGCCTGGAAGTTGGTCTCAAGCTCTAGTTAGATTATCAGGCAAGTAGGCCCCTTGCAGAATGGAGCCTAGCCTGGCCTGTGACCTTCTCCCAGGCTGGGCTGACATGGCAGATGCAAGCTCAGTACAAGCAGAATATGGATGTTTTCTGTTGTGACTTACCCTGGCATCACACAGAAGGGTAGCCATGGGTGAAAAGGGGAGGAGAAGCAGTTGTACTAAATTATGGTAAATTGCACAGCTTTGCCTAAAGGACAAAGGTAGCAGAAATAGAGAAGCTTAAAGACACAAGGGTATTTGCTTTGCTTTGCCCAAATTGCAGTTGTATAACAGCAACTGACAGAAAGGGTAAAAGTCCTTGAGAGCAGAAGGTACAAAATGCTCTCCAGGATAAAGCCACAGTTTGTAAACTGGAGAGGAGAAAATATCAGTGCAACCAAATTTTAGATCTGCTGTAGGTGATACTTAAAAAGACTAAGGAAATCATTAAAATAAGAAACATCTTTGATAACTAAAGAATGGATGTGGTCATTATCTTCAAAGACCATAAAATTATAGGAAAAAAGAAGAGTGAAGGATCTGAATTCAGAATTAATGTATAAAAGACAACAGGTGTGTTCTGTGGAATGGATGAAGGAAGGACAGCAGTGAACGGAGGGATGGAAATAAAAACAATATGAATATCTATAAATGTTTCCTTCTCAGTTCATCCATCATGACTGTCAGTGGTCACCCAGCCTTGACAGGCAACAGATTAGGCTCTGCTACAGGAAAAAGAGTAGCAAATCCCTTAGTTAAATGTTTTTCTTGTCACTACTATAGCTACAGCTCCATTCATTTTAACTTGGAAATTGTTAAGTCTTCTAGACAAGAATTAAAATATGCTCCTGTGATCCAATTACTATGAGTTTTCAGGTGATCAGCCTCCTAAGAGGCTGGAGCAGACCATAAAGCTGTCAGGTGATCTTTGAATTAGGTGCTATGAAGCAAATGCACAACAACTGCCTCATTTGGTCTTTGAAGTTTACCCTCCAAATACAGTCCTCGTTGGAGGAAAATGTGGTAAATCCAGACTTGAAGTAGTAGAGACGTACACAGAGCTGTCACCAAGCAGTCCTTCATAGAACACAGCAACTTCTTATGTCCAAGTGGCTTGAGAGAAAGGGCTCCTTGAGCATTTGTTGCTGGACACCACATGCAGCTACATGGCTCTGGAAAATGTTTATCACGACCAGCATGGGTAGACAGTATCCATTCGTACCCTACTCGATGATTTATGGGTTATTCTACTGAATAGACCTGACTAAATGGGAAAATTACATTAAGCTGCTTTTCATCAATACACAGTGCGAGCACAGAACCTATTTTTTTTCCCCAGCCCCTTAAAACAAAAGCTGCAACATGAATTGGTGGTTGCATAGGTAAATAATGCCATGGCAGGAAGGGAAGGCTTGCAAAGTGCTATGACATTTCCTGACTGCTTTATTAGTTCCAAGTTAAGCACATGCTTAAGTGCTTTACAGAAGTGGGGTCAATGGCACTGACAATTTGCAACACTGAACCTTGTGGCAGTGATGCATAAAGGTTGAGGCACAAGAATATTTCCCACCCCTTAAGCTGTGGAGAGCTGCATGCTAGCAAAGCCTTCCTCATGGCAGTCCTTCCTAGATCAGTGCCCCTGTTTGGTGGTAAGGATCACTGTTATGTAGAAAGTGTTGTTTTTTGGATTACTTGCAAAACAGAGGTCATGACTGTGTCTGGTCATTAAGAATCCCCAGGCGCTCTTTGCTAGCAGAGTGACAACTTCAGTACCCTGGCCAAAGTCCAAGAAAGGATATAAATTCTACCTAGTTTACCTTAAATACCCTCAGTATTTCAGATAGATGCTTTATTCCTTGCTTCTGAGATTCGGAATGTGATTTAAGATTGCTGCTACAAAATGGCTACACCAGAAACATCTCCTCTGTGACTCCAGCATTTGCAGAGCCTTCTGGGTTAACAGCACTGTATGACTAGAAGGCATCGCTGAATTGATTAATTGGCTTATTACTGTATACTCATATTCTTCACTCTTCACACTTTCTGGAGAATGTTGAGTAATTTTCCTTGTTCGTTTCCAAGGGATTTATTAAAATACACTCAAGAATGCACCACCAAGGAGAGAGGGAGGGAAAAGATCCTCCCCAGCTATAAGCTATTCTGACTGGTACCAATGTAGCATATAATTGAATGTTATTTCCATACATTCCAGCCAAATGTAGCCATCTATAAGAAATAAAGGCATCTCTTAAGACTTTAGATTGTTCTTGAATGTAAAAGAATCTATTTCTCATAGTTTTCAAACTGGGAGGAATATTATTGCTAAATTATATTTTAATAGCTGGTTTGTTGTTTCTGTTTCTGAAGCCATCATAAAGCATCCATAAAGTGGTATTTCTCTTGCATTTTACATGACTCCAGGGCTTGCTGTTCTCGCCTGTCAGGTCTTTTCAAATCACTTAACGTTTACTGGAACAATTCTACACTGCAAGATTTGCTGCTCATCCAGCGTGGTGTTTGTATCACAGCTGCTACACCATTGCCATCTCAATAAGAAGCAGCATTTCTCACCACTTCGTTAGTACATAGCAGCATGAAAATAATAATTTCCTTTGAAAATAAAATCCACAAACCTTTCATCTGGAAAAAAATCAAGCAAGGAGTAATCTTGATTTTATTTAGAAATGTTTGTGGATGTTAAGGTAAACTTACAATCTGTAGTTAATTTAATAAAAATATGGCATAATTGTCCTGGGCTGGGATAAGGTTGTACTTTTTTTTTCTTCAATAGAAGGTTAGAATATTCATACATACTAAATAATGAAAGAGTTGAGTATTAAGGACATATAATGGAAAGATTTCAGTGTCATGCCTGGCAAGGCATTATCCAAGAAAATATATAGGTAGAGAGAACTGTTCTTTATCACTGTTCAATCATTAAAATAATTCTGATTTATTGACATATTATTTTGTTGTTCCTAGTTCATGGACAATTTGCAGACACCAGAATATTCACAAACAAGAGAAAAGGAAAATGCTTAGCTCATGTCTTAGTTAAAAAACTAAGGGCAGTCATGCTTACAGGCTTTGTGGTAGAATGTGGTATTTTATTAATCAGCTTTTTCATTAGAGGATAATCTTTCTTACAGACCTCATAAGATGACCATCTTTACTCACAGAGAGTAACATTTCACCCCCAGGCCCATCTCCCTTAATTTGATGGAGAAGATTAAGATACTTTCCTTCTTCTTCCCTTTGTGCTAATAATAAATACCTTGCTTTAGTATTATGAATTGGGGAGAAGGCATAGTGACTGTATCTTAAATGTTGCAGCCATAAATTCTTAAAGTTGTGTTTTACGGGATTTGGAGAATTCCCTCGACTTCCCTGGAGATCTATGCAGGGAAACCATCGAAAACCATAATCCTGGAAGCACTTGAAAGCCGTATTCCTCCCCAGTACTTTTCACTGCACCTCCCAGGATGTAACATAATATGGAAGGTGTTCAGTAAAATGTGTGCTAATGTCATTGCTCAGAAGAAATAAAATGAATGCAGGGAACTCCTGCCCAAGTTTCTCTTCTCAAAGCAGTTCTATTCACCTCATTGTATATTTAATTTGAAGTGCAGATCTAATTAAAAGTTAATACATCATTAAAATGATTTGTAGTAAGTATATTCCAGTCCTTGTGAGCATGATATACTAATCACCAAGTCCAGACTATAACTGGGATCCTTCACAATGAAGAAAAACATTATTCATTATGACTACTTTTCTGATAACATTCATTCCATACATAAACGTGATCTAAATGTTTGATCTTTTAGATAGCTTTAGTATTTATTGGAACATCCTGCTGAACAATTTTTTTCTTGGATGGTATCTCTCATTAAGAGGAATATTCCTTTAAATGAGTTTGACTGTGTTTTTTCAAGAGAAGAAAATAAGCCTTCTACGGAATTAATGAAGCTGGCTTTTTAGCCTAGGGTAAAAAGCTGGCTAGTGAAGTAATTCATAGTGACAGCCCATGATCTGAATTATATGAATTATTGCTTATTAATGGGATTAATTGCTTCTCATGCTATAATACAAAATTTATGCACTTGTCCAAAATCTAGGTCTATAATCTGAAACAGAAAAGGGGAAGAAAGGCTGCATTAATTATATGTCATGTCCACATCTCTGAATGTACATAACTACAATAGAGACTAAACGTAGGTAATTTTTTTAAGAAATGACATGAAGTGAAGACTATAAAACGTGGATAAGAAAGGTAATGGTAATTGCTACTCAGCCGAGGCAGTATATCATATTGCATTCCTTTGCTAAGCGCTTCCATTATCTTTAAGCTCTCTTTTAATATGTAATAAAAAGAAAATTTATTTCTTTTTACATACCATAATTCTACATTAGGAATATACAGTGCATCTGAGGAATAGCTAGAAACACAAAACATTCAAGATCACAGAAAACCAAGATCAAATTAAATACTCAACATACATTTTAATTTCTTAAACATGACAGTTTCTTTGTATCATTGTTATTACTTGCACTGCACATGTGCACCAAGGACTTTGTGTGAAACTAGAAGCTGCACAGTGCCTTGACACAGCAGGAAAATGGGTTCTTATGCCCAGAATTTCTTATATGATGAAATGGAGAGGAGGAGAGAGGAAAATCTGAGTTTTGAACATTTAGAAATGACATTTCAGCTGTATCTGTTTTACTTGACTTTGTGTGTATCAAAGATATATATATTCATGTGGTCCTTCTTGCCATGGCATATGGGAGCCATGTTTAAAAGTATTTGAGGACCTGATCCTAAATAAGATTAAATCTACATCTCCCAGTTATCAGGAAAGTCACAATGAGCTAAAATAGCCAAACCTTTAGGCAGAAAACTAGAAAATCTCTTCGGACTGAACAAGCAGTCTCTCTTCCACATCCTGGCTTGGTGCTCCCACCACTTTGTTTTGTACAGAAGATCCCTACAGACCAAGGCGCTGCTTCAAACTAGAATATTTATCCTTTTGCTAAAGGGAACTTTACAACAGTGCCTGCTTTGTGATCCTGTTTGCACACAGGAATATCTCGATCACCAAGACCTTTCTTCCACTTTCCCAGAGCTGCTGGGACAATCAATTTTACTTCAGTAGTTTGTCTGTTTTCTAATTCCATTCTCATGAGTTGTAGTTTGGAGACCACACCAGTAGTATTAATGGTCCTGATGTTTTTCTAGATACGATCCTGAGGTCATCTTAATGAAAACTACCATTGGGCTTGTACCAGTACAATCCAGCTTCAAAATGAATCCCCTGGGACCAGACCATAATTTTCTTATTTTCTTTTACTGCTTCTTCCAATCCCTGACTGAAGGCAGTGGGTAGTCCTAGCTACTGGTAATCTTGGCCCAGAAAGAACAATGGCAATTGCGTTGCAGATTTCCTAGTATACATATAAGGTGAGAATAGATCAGTTGTGTCATTACTGTTTACAAGGGTTTTTTGCTGTGTGTTTTTTTGGTGTTTGTTTTTCTTTTAATTACCAGTATTGACGACTCATTTTATTTGGAACTGTACAAATAAAACAAACGAGACATTTTAATTTCAAAAGTATTTTCTACATAACCACAAAAGACATACAGAATCTGAGCGGGAACAGTAACATTCAAGATTGACAGTCTACATGCATCATAGTAGTGCTACACTTACAATAAAAGGGGAACTTTTTTATTCTGCATTTTATATTCACTGTTTACATTGCATGTCCCATAAAAAGGTGGTAAATGGGAAGAATAGATATGAATATTTAACAGAATCAACAGAAGTGTTTGAAAGTGGTGGGAACTCTGGAGAGTAACAGAGGGCATCTTTGTAGGACTGAAGAGCAGAAATGATTAACCTAAGTACAAACAGGAGCAAAGGAAATAGAATAGCTTATCTCTCTGGATGGGTGACTTTCTGTGTAGATAAATGTAACAAACTTTTCTTTTACGTATGCTTCTGTCTTATTCTTTTGGAAGACACTATTATATTCTTGGAAATATTCCTACAGCATATTTTGGGAGCCTCTCTAGGGAACACCCTTTGTGTAGCCCAGGAGCCACAGCCCTTCTCATGATCAATGGACATGCTGGAGTAAGACTTCACTGCTTCATTTTTCAGGTTTAAACATATCAGTAGAGTTTTGGAAGTAATTTCCTCTAAAAATTTGGAAATATTATTTATAGAGTAAAGAAGCTATTTTTTGATGTCTAAGATATGGAAGAGTTCTGATTTTGTTTTCTGATACACAAAAGCATTAGCTTTTTCTTCCTTTCTTATTCTTAAAATACTTAAGCAACTGAATAAGTAACTAGAGCACAGAGGTATATTTATAGATATATAAATATGTATCTATTGTTTATTTTATATATATATATCAATTATTTTATATATATCTATTAGATATAATCCACTAGAAATATGTATTTATTATATGTATATGCTGTTTCTAGATTTTCTGCCTGTTTCCAAATGCCCATTTCCCTATGTAGCTCTCTGGCAAAGTCCATGAAAGGGCACTCTTTAACCCGTCATTTAATTTCATCTCTGTCAGCTACTTACCTCTTTCTCAGATCCTTACTGCTATTTTGGTTGTGTGGGGGACAATGAGACACACCGCTGGTGTCAATGTATTCCTCAACAGCCAGCAGCTGGCAGAGAGAAGGGGTATTTTGTCACAAAGAAAAGACAGACTAGGGATAATGTGGGCTCTCTCTAGAAGGAAACAGAACTGGCTACCCTGGATTTGGAGAAGGCTGAGATTCTCAATGACTACTTTGCCTCAGTCTTCACTGGCAAGTGCTCTAGCCAAGCTGCTCAAGTCTTGGAAGGCAGATGCAGAGACTGAGAGAATGAAGACCTTGGGCCCACTGTAGGAGAGGATCTGGTTCAAGACTATCTTAAGAACCTGAACGTGAACAAGTCCATGGGACCTGATGAAATCCATTCACGGGTCCTGAAGGAGCTGGCGAATTAAGTTACTAAGCCACTGGCCATCATGTTTGAAAAATCATGGCAGTCAGGTGAATTTCCCAACCACTGGAAAAAAGGAAATATGACCGTCATGTTCAAGAAGGGGAAAATGCATGACTGGAGAAACTACAGACCTGGGATCTCAGCACTGTGCCTGGCAAAATCTTGGAGCAGATTCTCCTGGAAAGCGTGCCCGTGAAAATCAACAAGGTGGTTGCTGACAGCCGACATGGCTTCACTAAGGGCAAATTATACCTGACAAATTTGATGACCTTCTATTCTATGATGGAGCTACAGAACTGATGGATAGGGGCAAAGCAGTTGATGTGACCAGCAGGTCGAAGAAGGACATGGAACTGTTGGAGCAAGTCCAGAGGAGACCAAAAGGACAAGGGAGCTTGAGCACCACCTGTATGAAGACAGGCTGAGGAAGTTGAGGCTGTTCAGCCCGGAGAAGAGAAGGCTGCATGTAGACCTCAGAGCAGCCTCCCAGTATCTGAAGGAGGCCTACAAGGATGCTGAAGAGACACTTCATCAGGGACTGTAGCAAAAAGACAAAGGGTAATGGGCTTAAACTAAAACAGGGGAAGTTTAGATTGGATGTAAGGAAGAAGTTCTTTACTGTGCAGGTGGTGAGGCACTGGAACAGATTGCCCAATGAAGTGGTAATTGCTCCATTCCTGACAGTGTTCAAGGTCAGGCTGGACAGAGCTTTGTGTGGCATGGTCTACTGTGAGGTGTCCCTGCCCATGGCAGGGGGGTTGGAACTAGATGATCTTAAAGTCCTTTCCAACCCAAACCATTCTATGATTGCTCTAATTCTGATGCCTCACCAAGCCACAGAGCTTGGCTCTAGACCTTACAGGTGAATAAATACTTCTGGGAAGGACCCTTTGATCACAATAAAGAAATCAGAGTAGGGAGGGGTAAAAAATTGTCATAGTCATTGATTGTAAATAATATAATTGAATTTTCACCAAAGATATTTAACTCATATTTCACATTCTATTTTCAATTCTTACTTTTCCTGCTCCCCTCATTGCTGGGTATTAAGCACTAGGAAAAAATATGCTCTTGGGATTAAGTGTATTTTATATATCTACCTGCCTTTAAAAGTTATACCATTTAACATAATAAAAGACTTCATATAGTTAATAACTACATTTCAGAGTAGTAACACTTTTCAGTTTTATTAGTCAAAAAGAATTAGTTTCAAAGCTTAGACCACTATGAAAATCCAGCTACTACTGTTTCCATTAAACAGTTTTAAGGCTAACACAGAGTTTTCATTGTCTGGGCAGAGCTAACTGCATAAAACACCACTGTGACACAGCCCAGTCCTGTGGAGTGTTTGGCTAAGAAACAAATAAATAAAGGTAAACTAATAAACAGCCTCCTTCCAACAAACTGGCTTATCTTCCTATCAAACCCTGTAGTTTTTAGGGATTTGAACAATTTCAGTTAATCTTCTTGGGCCTATAAACTGCACCCCAAAAGCCTTCACCCAGCAGCCAGCCAGCCATATACAACACACCAGCAAACTACATTGAGGTGAAATGTTGGGCATGGCTCACTGGCGAGAGAAGAAAAGTGCTTTTGAGTGTCCAGTGTCTGGAAACAACATTAAACTCAGCCTGAAACTGCCAGTACAAACCACTGATGTTGCCACATGCATCCCCATGGAGGTCTTGGTTACCCGTCATCTCAATGCCAGTGCAGCCCCTCTTCCACACATGGCACAGGATCTGCTTTCATTCAAGTTATTTTCCAGCCACTTTGAACTTGAACTTAGAAATAAAGGACTTTTTCCTCAAAGAGCAATTGCAAAGAAAATGAAATTCAGAATATTCGCACATTCTCACTATTCTGGCTTGAGTACGGAAGAGACCTTTCTCAGTCTTTCGGTCTTCCAATTATCCTTCAATTAATTGGCCAAGTCCCTCAATTGTCAAAAATGAGAGGAACTCCCAGCATACGATATTAATGCTATGCTCACTCCCAGCAGCTGAAGATCCAACCACTTTCATGTGAGCATCAGGTATAGATGCCAGACACCCAGCTTGCACCTGCCCCTTTTGCACGTTAGTGGTTGCACATGGAAAAGTTTCTATTTGCTTTGTGGAAAGCTTCTGAGTATTGTGCTGAAAATGTTCTTCACTTTGAAGAGAAGCTAGGAAATTTAATTCCCACAAAGCTTCCTTTAAGAAAAAGACATCAGGCTGAGTTACTTAGAACAATCTGTAACAATGCCGTTATTAAAGTTTCATTAAAATGTGTTCCTTTAAACACAGCCTTATATCTGGCTTCCAGAGAGCAATTACGGTAACTACGATGTGACTCCTGTGGTAAAAAGTGACATGCACAATGCAGTGAGGCTTTTGAATTTTTAAATCAGAGAGAGCAGTCACTGAGAATATACTTCAAATTTCACCATCAAGGCATAGAGAGTAGTGTGCTGAGAACAACTTACACTCTAGTTCATGTTTCACTTGGAGGTTTGCATTTGTACTGGTTTCTAAGCCTTAGTCTGCTGCTGCTAAGAAGCTGCCTCCGGCTTAAAATATGGCAATCGTTCACAGGCTATGTCATTTTCCTTAGCGTTCTTTATGTCACTGTGGAAAAAGTTAGCCCATGGTAAAATATAATCCTTCATTAAACGGTAATTTAATATAATTTGCTTTTTAAGAAGCTGAAAGGAAAAAAAAGCCTGTAAATAAACTTTGAAGTGAATATTCTTTACCCCATATGTTTTATGTGTTTTGCTAAAATAAATGCTATAGTTGGATGATAATGTGATTAAAAAATATTGAAGAATGAAGATGAAAAACATAAATAAGTTTCTCTTCTGTAATATACAAAAAACCAAAAACAACTCAACAAAACAACAAAACCCTGAATTTTTTGTTCAGTCTATCAGGAAACATAAAAAGTGACTCTTGCTAACAATCCAACGAGACAGCTGAAATTTCAGGTGTGAGGTAAATGGAGATTGAAAAGAGAAGTGGTGTGAACTAGGTCCAAGGACCAAATGAACACAGAGAGAAAAACCTGTAGGTATTCAACAAAGCTATCCAGACAGTAAAAGAATCAATATTTGTCACATAATTTCATGGCTATAAATTATTTACTTAACAGTATTTTTTTCAAAGAATTCTGAAAACAAATACAACAGCTTTGCAAATGTATTTCTCTTGTTTTTAGGCCAGTGTATAGTTTCCTAACTTTGGGTTTGGCCAGTATATTTATAATGGTCTCCAATTTTTTAATTTGCTTTTTTTGGGGGTGGGGTTGGGGATTCAAGGAAAACTGTTGTATTCATGGACAAAATCCAGATATAAGGATATTACGCCAAAGCCTACAAATACAGCTTTAGGGAGTACGGTATTAGTGCTTTAGGAGATCTGGGTTCAGTTTCTGATTATATGGCAACTAACAGGACGAGACTGGTTAAGGCACATAGGGTGACTTTTTAAATAATGATGTCAGAAATAGGTTGTCCAAACCAGCATTTGGGCATGTAAGAGTTACAACTCATATCAGGTTTATGTGGGTTAAGGAAGTCAATGACTAAGACTAAGCCTAAGAGATAGCTGGGGTTCTGGACGTGATGGCTGGCTTTGCCTTCAGAGCTCTCCCTGGCAGCTCTCTGAGGCTTGGTGCCAGCACCTTGTTTTGGGAGTTTAGGACACCTGCAGGTGCACATAGTTTGGTTGTGGCATCACATTGTTTTGTTGAAAATAGAAACATTCTGGGTGGATGGGGCAATTCTACTATGTCTTTTGATGGAAAATGTGTTATTTTGTGATCGGAACCTGCTTGAGGTCTTGCTTTCCACTTTGGCTCCCTAGCCCGCAAGGGCATCTGGGAATAAAAACACTAGGCCAGCAGCTTGAGTACTTTGGAGAAGCAAAGACTTTTGGAGAAGCAAAGACTTTTGGAGATGGTGGGGTTTTGTGTTCACTGTGTTGGTTAGTTCCCATTTCCCCAGAACACCCAGAAATGTTTGAGCTGGCCAGCTGGTCTCAGAATCATAGAATCACAGAACAGGGTTGGAAAAGATCATCTAATTCCTGATAGGAAATGACAGCAACTTTTTCACTCTTGTCCAGCTCTTGAGAAGTTCCCTGACTGGCCAGCTGTCTGGCTTGCAGCCTCTCTGGGCTCATCCAGCAATCTAGAAAAAATCTGCAGTTTTCAATACAATTTTGAGTAGGAAACATAAAAATGGAAATACTTTATTCACAAGAAAATCTCCCTTTCTAATAACTGCTGAGCATAATGAGGTCTTTTAAAAGCTATTCTGCTTCTTATGGTGCAAGACAATTGAATTTTCTTAGAAAAACTCCATCTTCTAGCAATTAAAAAATTATAAATAATGAGCCTTTTGAGAATGTTACCCTTTATTTCTCATTTTATCCACAAGTATTGTACTTCCTTGCCTTTCTAATGAGGCAAATTGTCGTTTCTTTTTCCTTGAATGTATTCAAAAAAATAAATTAAATAGCAGAGTTTTTGAGACCAAAATAAGTGTCTTCAATGCCTTGATGGGAACTATGTTTGCTCTAATTCTTTGTGTAAAAAGAACAGCTTTATTTCAGGCAAAATGATGCTTAACCAGCTCCTTGTGGTGCAAAGAAAAACATTAACAGCTCTGAATAGCAATCAAGCAGAGGCTCAGCTTCCAGCAAATAGGTATTACCACAGCACCTGCCTCACTTGTTTTATCCATGCTTACAGAGGACACACGACCATGGTGTAAATAGAATTTCAATGACTGGGACCTCTTGCTTCAAGAAAGATTATGGAAACTTGTTTTCTTCCCAGTGCTCATTCAGGAGTTTTAACATATTGACAGCAGAGTTGAAGTGGACAATTTCTAATCTGTCATCTCTAGCATTTTTTCAATAGCATAATGAAATTGATGGAGGATTATATTTGGTAGGCATATGCTGTGAGAGGTGTTTTGTTTGTGTACCTACAGTGCAGGGTCTGGATAACCACAGCATTACTCTTATAATCTTCCCTGGCAAAACTTCCAGCTCTGTTAATGGACCTTCTACCTAAGCATGCTAGAAAAATCAAATGGGTTGTTCCCCTGAGAGATACAGGAGATATAAGAAGTCAGCTTTACGTTCAGAGGCAGATTTTGTCCAAAATCCTGTGAATATTCCAACATCCTTCCCAGAAAGGGGAAACGTGTAATCCACGCCACAATGTGCACTATAGTCCTGGAGGGACTGCTAACCTTCCCATCACCACAAAACTGAGCAATGCAATTTCATTGTGTAGGGAAGGAAATGACACAGAAACCACGACATAAACTTACACCCAAGGCCAAGAACAGGTTAAAGGCACAAAATCAAGCTTTCTCCCTGGCCCCCAAAGTACCTGGTTAGAAGTTTCAGCACTGTCTTTTCATTTTCAGATCACAGTAGTAGTTCCCAAGGCATTGTTTATGGTAAAGGAAATAACTAAGAGAAATCATCCTTGC
The DNA here is from genome assembly GCF_037157495.1 of Lathamus discolor. NCBI lineage: Eukaryota > Metazoa > Chordata > Aves > Psittaciformes > Psittacidae > Lathamus > Lathamus discolor. Next base: position 154,817,795 of record NC_088884.1, on the reverse strand, counting down.
CCTGTGAGCGTCTCACTAAAAAGCAGCTATCCAGGGATGGCTGTTTAGGTTATAATTCTGCTTATTTAAGGCTTGATTTCAGCTAATCTATTTGCAGGCCACCTGCCAGGTATCAGCCTGGGCTCATTCATTCCAGCCCCACTAAGCCCTCCTTTCAGCAGGTGCTTTTTGAAGCTGCAAATTGGCCTGAATTTAATTTGAGCAGGAAGTTTGTGCTGAGGGAAGAGCTGCTCCTCTCTGAGTTCTTTGGAATAAGCTGTCTCCGTCCCCTAATAAAGCAGAGTTGTTTAGAGCTGATAAAATGAATGATCACTACCAGAACGTCCTTCCTGTTCAAATCAACACAAATGCAGTTCTTAAGGTAGCATGATGTGGTTTTCAGATAAATTAAATGTGTCTTAAAGCCCATAATCTTCCATGAAGATTTTCATATTTGTAACTTTCAACAACATAGACCAATAGAAACCAGATTTCTTTCGATCAGTGAGCATACATTTGGTTTAAATTATTTAATGTCCTACTTCTTCTGGGATGCTCTGTATCATATATGAAGGACACGGTAGGTTTTGTATCTAGCTATATCCTGTGTCTTATACACTATATCATGCTCAAAGAGTTTGAGAGGATTTTATCATACTCAGTACCCTGTGCTGGTTTTGTAGATACCCTTTATGGAGAGGTACCATTTGTTCCCAGACTTAGGTTTTCATTCAACTCTCTCCTAGCTTCCAGCTCAGTACCCTAGGTCCTTCTGTGTCAGTAATGACTTAAAATATTGCCAAGCTGAAGAAGTATCTCACAAATATTACAGGTGTTTCTCATGAGAAGTATATTAAATTATAACAAAGAAGGCATTAGCCTTAATTCCTTCAGCTGACTATGTAAAATGGCACTTCACTGATTCTGTGCTTTGAAACCAGTGCTACCCAGAGAATCTTTCTAAGACCTGCACCTGCACCATGAAGGCAGACCTGCACTGAAGCAGGATAGGGTTGTATAGAGTAAGATGGATGGATACACATACTGTGATGCTCCAAACTGACCACCTCTTTCCTGCAGTAACGGTCAGCTCTAGACTTTTCAGTTGTTCAGTTGTCCTGACACTGCATGTGAGGAAATGCATAGCTATTTAGGCTAGAGTATTATCTAATGAAAACTATAGAGGGGTTAAGCAGACCCACTCTGAACTTTTGGGATGCAACTGACGGTTGTTTCAATGGGGTGTACCATTCACACTGTGGCAGAGAGTGAAGATCTGAGGGGGACTAGCTGTTCTGCTTCCTCCTGTTTTCACTTGAACTGCATGTGTAAAGCCCTAATCACAATAGAAGCTTCAGATATTAAGGTTCTTTGATATGTACACATTTTGAGACATTAAAAATAGCTCTTCATGATTAAACACATAGGTAGCTTTCTGTCACTTTAGCGTGTTTTTATTCCCAAGTTTAGATGGGTTGCTCATGTCTCAAATTTTCCCATTAATGTTATCCCCAAACACTCGTTTCTTGCTCAGTCAACACTACCACTGACAGCAGTGCCAGGTAGGGCTGCAGGGCAAAGACCAATAGCTAAGATCTTAGTACAAGACAAATTCATTAGACAAACTAAATAATTTAGACACATTTGAAAAACAAATGAATGTAGAGGTGTTCCCTTATGATTATTGCTCACATAGATTTTTCTTTAAGAGGAAAAACATAAATTAATAAAGGCCAGAATGTCTTTAATGACAATATTAGTGGCTGCCCTGTGGCTATTAAGACATGCAGTCATTGTAAACTATATTGATTTTTCCATTGGATAAAATTCTCTGGTTAAAGTGTTATTTGCAGCTATAATCCAGACTGGCTGTGTTGGTCATTATCATTATAAAATGTGGTCAGAAAGTTTTTCATTGAAGCTCTGACCACATATTTTCAGAAAGATCCCTTAACAGCATCAGGGAGAATCAGATGCAATCTACAAGCACAATAGTCACTGCTTTTATAAAGGTGATGATGCTGTTGATTAATGGAATGAGTTGCAGGGTATTTGTCAGAGCATATATATTCTGTGAATCATGCTACATGTATGCACAACAAAATTAATAACATAACTTTTCAAAACTTATTGTGTTTCTGGATGCCACCATTACCACCACCTTCTGTAGAAAGACTCTAAAGGGTACTTCAGAGATTGCTTACTGAGAAAATTCCAGACCTTGGCAGTTTAGGATACCTTTCTAATGGGCAGGGCACATGAATTGAAGGGATTTTCAGAGCACTGAAAGACCATTTCAGAGACTGGTAGCAGCTACTGAATTCCTGTCAGTGTGAACCAAACTTGTATGTGTTTGTGGCTTTCAATCAGTGGCTTTCCTTTGTTTCATTAACATGGAGTAGTCTTGCCCGGCAAGACTCGACCATAAATGATTATTTACAACATCACATGACCATGCTCACTTTCCAGCTAGTTAAGTCTGGCTTGTTGTGCAGTGAATCTTATTTGAAAGCTCTCCCTTCACACATCTCTCATACATCTGTTTAACTAAGGGTATAACCACAGCCTGGGAACCTCAGCATTTCCTCAGTCATCCTGAGGCTTTCCTCAACTTTTGCAAGCTGAAGAATGTGATTGTGGCATTCCTATAAAAAAGGTTCTTCCCTAGCCCTCAGATGAAATATTTTATCTTAGAACTACTAGCTCTCTGCCTCGTGCACTGTGAGAATTTACTGCATTTGCAAATTAAATGTCTGACCCAGTGAACATTCACATGACTAGTTTCATAGAGTTCAGCCAAAATCCCCATGCATGTACATAAAGGTTTTGACCTTCTATAAGAGGAGAGCTTCAGACTTGGCAGTTTGCTGTTTTATTCAGGAAGAAACGGTCAGTTAAGACTGATGAGATTTGTTCTGCCTATCTGTGGCCCTGATCTTTCTTGAAAGAGTTATACGAAGGAAGATATATTTTTAGACATTTAAAGGTCATATATGGATGACTAGAATAAATGTTCATGGGAGATGAGAAAATTAAAGAGAAGCTGAAAAATGTAGATGCAAAAAGTTTTTTACATTTTATTCATAACCAGCCGATACTTTACAGGGACAAGTTTTTTTAATGTTATTTTTAAGTCTGAACATGGAATCATGGAATCATAGAATGCTTAGGGTTGGAAAGGACCTTAAGATCACCCAGTTCCAACCACAATCTATTTGAGTTGCTCTAAAGTGACCTTAAAATATTGGGCTGAACACCTTTGCCTTTTATGTGTCACCATCTGCTGTCAAATGTAAAGAATGTGACACACAGTTTTCATTTCACTCATCCTTTTTCAAGAATAGCAAAGGTCATGTCGACAGTTTTCTCCCTGTTCAATATTCTCAGACTGTCTGAGGTCCTCAAACCCTTTTCTTCATTGCTGAAGCAGGAAAGAAATCAAAGTCTAGAGCTGTGCGAAAGCATATATCCCTAACTGGACCCTGTGCATGCGCAATAACCTGTTGCCTGAAACAGTATTTTTCCTCCAAGTATTTCAGCACTTACCTTATGTTACAACACGGTGGAAATATGTGGTAACTTTCGGGCACAGAATGGTGTCCAAAGGGACCTAAGGCACATCTCATGAGACAGTGATTTATTCTCTTGCACAGAAATGCCAAAAGATGCCTGGGATACCACTAAATGCATCACCGAAGTAAAACTTAGAGCTTCCAGCAACCACCCAGTAATGCACATAGCATGTTCTTTTTACAAGAGTTATGTTTTCATATAAATCATGTGAGGTAGAGCAGAATGCATCATCAAGTCTTCAGAGAAATTCAAAGATGCTTCGCTAGGAATATGGGGCTCCTTTTCTGTTGATCTCTGCAACTTAATACTGCTTTTCTTCCTCCTCTTTTTTGGTCTTTGAAGGGCCAAGAACCTCAAGGACAGGTCTGAACATTTCAGATATTCTGGGGGGACAAGCTCCCAGCATTTTATTTTTCAAGGCATTTCTTACTTTTCAAGCATATAGCTTGGTATTGCCTAAATCCCAGTTATTTCTGCTTAGGAGCAGAATGATGGTGGGTGGCTTGGAGGAGGGCCAGGACATAGAGTGAAATAGTGACAGTGTCTCTGCACAAGCCATTCTCTGCAAACACGCTCAAATCACTGATACACTCAACACACCCATGAAGACCAAGTGCAGTGGCAGAAGAATACTGCCTTGTGGCTCCAGTGCTTGCTTTCTTATTGTCTTCTTGAATCATTCAGTCATACAATCAGATTTCAAAAAGTATTTCAAGATCTTCAATCTGAGATGCCTACTACTTTTGAAAATTTAGCCAATAAATCAAGATTCCTTAATCGAAGAGTTGTTGGGAGGCTGTATACATGATGTCTTGGTAGGCATTAAATTCTTCAGTAATAGAGGTCTTATTACTTACTGAAGAGGTACAGTGACTTTGGATGCTATTGCAGATCTTGCTAAACAGGAGGATAAATGAGAATTAATGTATAAAGGAAGCCAGGATGAGCTGCTTAGAAGTTTGCTGAACAGAGATGTCTTTTTTGATAAATTCCTCATGTCAAATGCCAACAAGCTTGAAAAAGGGAAAGAGTGCTGTAATTGTGATATCCTGTTCACGTTACATCACCCTCAGGGAGACTGCTCTAATGACTGAATTAATTAATGAGAAATTGTTTTACATGTTACAGAATTTAAACCAGCCCCTTGCCCCAGTTTCCCTGTCTCCTTTTTGTTTTTTTTTCACCAGTGTGAACAGAGAAGCCATTTGCCAATGCTTTGTTAACCTGTTACTCTCACTAAGCACTTACGTATAATGCCGCAGAATGCTGGGTTGTGTGTGTTACAGCTGGGAGCAATGTCTCCCTGTATCAGGCAATCTGCAATCCTTGTGTAGAAAAGTGTAAAACAAGTACCTTCAGAGTCCATGCTAGCAGTTTCAGGCATTATAACCACTTCTTTCTAAGCTTGTCTACAAGATTTGTGCAGTGGCACTGTGGGAACAGATATGAAGAGATAAATTCAGTGATGCAGCTTCCTATTTAACGTCCCACTTTTAGAACACCTTGGAAATGTGATTGCTGGTGCATAATTTATATCACAGTTTTTTTGTTGTTTCCCTTAAGTATCTTCTGATTACACCTCCTGAGCAGCTGAATGTCATGGGGGGCAAGTTTTTCCTGTAATTCTTATTCCTTTGGGATTATGTAATTACCCTTTCATGCTAAAATCTTCACGGCTATTCATGGCTGTATGTTGTTATTACCTAAACTATAAAAATGGACTGTGTAAAAGTACTAGCTCATTTATGTGCAAGATAGTGCAGTTTTGCTGGAAAAGGCTTGAGTTGAATAAGCATCCCTGGTTTTAGCAGGATTATGTGACAGATGGGGTAGATATAGATCAGGTTGCACAATGCATCTTCAGCCTCTTTAACAGAAAGACAGCTCCTTTTCAGCTCACAATTGCAGGCACATTTTGTTCCATTTGAAAGAATGCAAGAAATATTATCTTGATTTTTATCTGATTTTAATTAAGCTTCTTCAACAAAGAAACATTTGTTATGTGTTTGAAGCAAAACAATAAAAATTGCTCTTCATTCAGATACAGGCTTGCCTTGCATGGGAGCAGCTAAGCTAATGTGCTTTCAGTCACCTCTGCCTCTGATAGTGGTAGCTGTAAATGTGTTTGCAGTTAAAAGATTTTGCATGAAAGAAATTCTTAGATGTTGTTTGGCAATTTTATAGGTCAAGGGATATATATATTGGCTTTCTTCCTCAAAGCTGTGTCAAGACACTAAAGTACTGCCTCTGTGTGAGGACTGGTCTTGTTCAACACCTTTGTCAGTGACATGGGCAATGGGATTGAGTGCGCCCTCAGCAAGTTTGCCGATGATGCCAAGCTGTGTGGTTTGGTTGATACGCTGGAGGGAAGGAATGCCATTCAGAGGGACCTTGACACGTTTGTAAGGTGGGCTGATGCCAACCTCATGAAGTTTAACCACGCCAAGTGCAAGGTCCTACACCTGGAACAGGGCAATCCCAGGCACAGGTACAGGTTGGGCAGAGAAGAGATTCGGAGCAGCGCTGTGGAGAAGGACTTGGGGGTTTTGGTTGATGGGAAACTTAACATGAGCCGGCAGTGTGCACTCGCAGCCCAGAAAGCCAACCGTATCCTGGGCTGCATCAAAAGGAGCGTGACCAACAGGTCGAAGGAGGTGATCCTGCCCCTCTACTCTGCTCTTGTGAGACCTCACCTGGAGTATTGTGTGCAGTTCTGGTGTCCTCAACATAAAAAGGACATGGAACTGCTGGAACAAGTCCAGAGGAGGGCCACGAGGATGATCAGGGGACTGGAGCACATCCTGTATGAAGACAGGATGAAAAAGTTATGCCTGTTCAGTCTGCAGAAGAGAACGCTGCGTGGAGACCTCATAGCAGCCTTCCAGTATCTGAAGGGGGCCTATAAAGATGCTGGGGAGGGACTTAAACAGGGTTTAGCTTCGATATAAGGAAGAAATTCTTTCCTGTTAGGGTGGTGAGGCACTGGAATGGGTTGCCCAGGGAATTTGTGAATGCTCTGTTCCTGGTGGTGTTCAAGTCCAGGTTGGACAGAGCCTTGGGTGGGATGGTTTAGTGTGAGGCGTCCCTGCCCATGGCAGGGGGGTTGGAACTGGATGATCTTAAGGTCCTTTCCAGCTCTAACTATTCTATGTTTCTATGATTCTATGTGGGTAGATGATACACACCTATGCATTCACCATGGCTCTGAATTTATTACCTGGTCTACTTAATGAGGACAAATCCCTGACGTTAATCCTACTTGCTACCATGTTACCTGTCTAAAGGCTGATTTGGAAATGAGGAACTCTAACTGCATGTTTACTTTTCAGCCATTACAGCTTCTGCAATTCCCTGATCAGAGGTGTACATGGCTCCTGCTGTGGACTCAGGGCCACCAGTCTCATCACCTACTTCCATGTTTTCATGACATAAGAAAATATCAGCATCCTTCATAGAAAAATACCAAAGACACCACAATATTAGAAACTAGAAAACAGAAAGAATCTTAATAAATTCTTAGTCCTCACTGAGATCATCAGTGAGGTCCATGCTTTCTTCCCACTGGCTAGAATTTCAGACAGGGCTTTTATAATTTTATTTCTTTTGGAAGCAGAAAATTGGACTAAAATATATTTATAAAAGGTATAATTTAATAAAGTATTCTCCCCTTCCTGCCTATTAATGAGTGTGTTCCTGTTCCTAGAAGATCAATGGTACACGTTCATAAATTACTACACAGGTGATTCTCTCACAGCGCCCAAAACCTGAGATTTAATATCTTGAGAAATTTTAGTGTTCTTGTACTGAAAGAACCCTTCTGGGAAATGTAAAACTTCACAAATAAAATTCCTTCTTCAGTCTTACAGATGGGTTGGATTTTGTTTTCAGATCTGGAATTTTTGGGGATTTGGTAGGCTTGGGTATTTCTCTGCCTAGGCTGTTTGATGGTATCATTTTCATAGTAAAAAACATGCTTTTGTTGAAGAGGAAGAGACTTCACTTCTGGACTAATGTGGAAAGCATCCTTTTTCAAAGCTGCAGGAGTTCTGAAACATCAGTATGATTTGTGTGTTGTCATTTATAGGTACAGTTTATACACATTATTCTTATGTAAACAAAAACTTTTTAAAGGTAGAGTATCTTAGGTCTTATATATTTAGGCTAGAATGGTAGACGCGTTGTTACAGTACAACTCTGAATTTTAAACTGTAATGTTTAAATGACTGCAAAAGTCTGGGTGGCAGAAGCACCAACTTTGTAACCAAATTATGACACTGTGGGTCAGCTCAACCCATGTAAAAATCTGTGTACACACATTTAGCAAGTGCAAGACAAAGCACAATGTCATCTGTTTTCAGTTTAAAAAATTATTGCTCTTCTGCTGCTAATTTCTATCCTTAAACTGGGAATTACTGTCCCTCAAACATGATTCGGTGTTTCAGTGCGAAATAAAACTAGTTATCTTCTGCCATGAAGTTTGGCTCAAGCATTCTACTAAAAGAAGAGTCTGTTTTTTTTCTGGTACTGATTTAATGAGAGCAGTTTAAGGCCAAAGTTAAAAAGGAGATTAAATTATTGCAGAGTACTTACCCTTAGGCTTCTGAACACACTGTGATCTGGACTAAAACTCACTTATTCTGGACTAGAGCATCTATACATGCACATCAGAGAGCATTCATGGGACAATCTATTCCACTTGAGTTACTCCAGTTAATTACTTTGTACTGATGAGTCTTGAAAGTCAGTTCTGCCTTCAGCATTGAAACATTCTAGAAAAACAATGAATTTTCTTGAGACAACTTCACCACAAAATAACACAGTAGAAGAAACAGTGAGAATTGTGAAGCATTACTTAGCGTTTTGAAAACCTTCCTTCTCTTGGTTGTTGGCATAGTACATGCAGGGCCAGACCATCCCACAGACAACACAAGAAGTGTGCTGATTTGCAGCAGAGAAGGATTTGATCCCACGTTTGCCATTACAGATGTTTGTCTGAAAAAGGCCCCCATGCTGCTCATAGTGACGTACGTGCTTCTTACCCATAAGCAATGCTATTGAACTCCTGGGGACTTGCCTGAGTAGAATGCACATACAAGTCGTTTGCTGATTTGGGGCCAAAGCATGCAAATGCTGATTGAGCATTGCCCTATGTGCACACAATTTACACAGTCTCTAGTGCAAAGGGATATATGTTCTCATGTCTTACTGGACCACATGCTGCATCTCTCTCTGAGACTTCTCCCTCATTGCTGGGGAATCTTGTTAAATAGCAATATTAGCAATACAACAGCTTGATCCAATCTGAGTATGCTTCTTTGCTCATATGGTTTCTGGCTGTGAGCCTCAAGAGTTAATGGAAATTGGCAAAAAATGAGTATGTCCCACTAAAGGCAGCCCATGGCATTAAACAATTATGCAAGAATTTTTCCTTGGAAGTGATGAGGGATGATGACATTGCCTCTCAATATTTGACCTTCCCAGTTTCAACTGCTCAATACCTCTTACTGTATGCAGAAATTGCCAAAATCCCACCTAATGAGCTGAAAAATGACACATGACAGATCTGATGGCTAACTGTAGCTAGAAGAAAGACTGCTAAAGAACAAAAATTTCCAATCTTACTCTTATTACTCTGTTTTCTTTCCAATTATATGGAGTGTTTAAAAATATAATTTCAAGGCATAGATAATTAAAAACTTCATTCAAAGCAAGCTGAAGTCAGTCAAAGTTCTGTTGTTTTTAATGCCTTTTTGGCTCAAATCTGCAGTATATTCACAAAGTTATTGGGTACTCACAAGATTTCATTTTTTTTCTTTCTGGGAAAGCTGTTTTGGTCTTGTTCCAAGGGGCACTGTTTCATTTCCCTTAATTCCTGAGAGATTTACACCCAGTTAACTCTTTTGACTTCAAGGAGAAGAAATGGTTCCTGAATTAAACTGGAATATGAATATTTCTAAGAAGAAAAGAAACATGAATGCAGCCTGATGTACCATTGAATCAATGTCTAAGAATCACAGTGTGTTCATAAGCAATGTCACTGGCTCTTTTCTCTCCTGCATTATTTAAGTTTCATCTTAAAAGTGCACCACTAAAGCAGCTATAATTACTCTAGGAATGAAAAATAATTCCTCAGCAGCTCCAGCTGTTTCAGTCAGACAAAACTCATGTCTTACCTTTGATAAGAAACAGTGGAGGTAAATAAGTGAAGCTTTAAATATTTTTGATTCTTCCTGTGCAGTCCCATAGTCTCATGTTGCAGACCTTGGGATCTCTCACTTCAAATAACATCGATCTGAAAGAATATATTGCCAAAGGAATGAAATTGAAAACTCTTATGGAGTTATTTCTCTTATGTAACTCTCTTATTGTAACCAGTGACATAGTATAGGAACTTGACTTAAAGCTCTGCAAGCTTTGTGCCTTCTCTAAGGGATCTGGATAAACAGCATCAGGTTAGGTTTAGGAAAGGAATAGTACACAGGTAGCCCTGGGAAGGAGCCTTAGTTTCTCTGTTCAACACTTGTGTTCTTAAGCAAGTTTATGATGACCTTTTTCCTCCTCTACTTTACTACTTCCTTGACATACGCTATTTTGGAGAGGGTTTTTGATGACACTCCTACTATCACTATATGATAAATCTTGGTTGGCTTAATGGGATTTCTATAAGGGAGGGAAAATACTGTGCATATCTTTGGGGCAAGGGTATACATATGAAGTTTTATCCTATGGTATATGAAGTCAAAGACGTGGTCAACCAGGACCACAGAGTATGTCATCTTCAGTGCTCTTACTATGCTGTTGAGAGAGTTATTTGTCCTCTTCCCCATCAGATTGGCAATTTTGAAGGCATTTAATTAAGTTTCTTCATATTCTCCCTAGAAAGAAGAGAAAATAACAAAGAAATGCAGGTTTTAGGAGATTACAGATGAGCCGGAAATAGTTGGTCTTGATCATGAGTTTTGAAAAAGAAATATTTTTAAGTATACAGAAAAGTGCACAGCCTTACAAGACTGATTTCCTTTTAATGTTGTTAAATTGCAACATAGCATGCAAACTGCAACAACAAACATGCAAATAGTCTTGGATTCCTACACAAGAAATAAAATACTTTCAAGTGATATACTGGTTGAACCAAGTCTCTTAATGACTTTATGATCTTTTAGGTTTTCTTAAAGAATGCATGTGATTGAGGCCTAAGATGTCTGAACTGGCATGACATATGTAGGGAGAGGCTGAGAAGGTTTCAAAGGCTGAATTTAAGTAGGCTACTTCAAGTTGCTGAAGATGAAAGATGAAAAGAGCTTAAAGTTCAGGCACTGATATCCAGCTAAAGGCAACCACATGGGATTTGTGGACTTGAATTTGGGCAAGACATCTTTAAATCCACATGCAAACCAATATTCAGACAAATCTTTAAAATGTTATGGCTCAGTATGTATAACTAAAAAGCCCATTATTTATGGGCTAGTGTATGCAGGGTGAGCACAGGATATGAGCTTCGCGCAATTTCTTTGGTAGATTTTTCAGTTCTAATTTTACTGTGGCTAAATCTTAAAACAGCCACTTGGAAAAGTACCTGGATATTTCATCTGGGGATTCCAGAGTGGAGCTGGTGGCTGCACTGGCAAGCAGCAGAGAAAGAGCACCATGAAGTGTGGCTCTAACACAGGTTAAAAGGGCTCTATAATCTAGAGGTCTGTGTTGTGCAACATGCTCACACACACGTGCACACATGCACAAGCTTGCACTAAATATTTACTGGTTTGGGAGGGAAATCTGCCTTCAGATTGATTAAGAGGGCACGCCTAATTAGAAACATTTATCACATGTTCACTCACAATTGCTTTTTTGTTTTTTGCTCTTCATTCAAAATTGCATAAATCACAGGAAAATAAGTATCTCGTATCCAAAATGTCCATCTCTTTGTTCTTTTTTATTTGATTGCAGTCAGATGAAAAGTGCTGCTTTGAAATAGAGGCAGTGGCCAGAGGCCCATTGATTGCCTGTAAACAGAAACAAAAAAGGGGCACTGGTAACATTTAGAATGGTTTATCAGTGATCAAAGCACAGGAGGTGCTGTCTAGACAGCCTAGGTGTGGACTAGCAAATGGCTTTCATTAAGGGTCCTCTACTCTGGTGCCATTGTTTCAGCTCTGCTCTTCTTCAGGCCAATCTGTGATTGATTTCCAGAGAGGTGCCCAAATGCCTGTGGCAATGGAATAAAGCTTACAGGACTGCTTGTTCTGACAAGGCAGAGTAGCTGCCTATCACATTAGCGCAAAATGACACTTTCATTTACTTCCACAGTGCTTTGAAACAAATACTTTTAGCTATAACAATTGCTCTTTGCAGCTTGAGCTCTGGAGTCAACTTCTTGTGTTCCAGTGAGTAAAAAAAGCATCTGAAATAATTTCTGAAGTATCATACAGCTAAAACGGGTCATATTCTGATATTGCTGACAGTACCGTACTTTCGTCTTTTTGCATAGTCATGGTTTTTGCTTTAAGGATGTATTTTATTTATGATGTTGCTGAAGATGTTTTTTGGGACTGGGGAGAACAGCTTCTCTTTTTCCCCATACAAATTCTTGTATGCATCCCACATGTGCAGTGCCTGTCTGTAAGGATACTTGGCAGTCACAAACTGATGTACTAAATCATGGGGCTCAAATTATTCAAATGGTTTCACTACAACCCCTATTGTGAAAATGCAACACTAAATTAACTCAGGAAAATGCCCTGCATTCAGCTGGTGCAAATTACCAAATTACTATAAACTACCAAATTACCAATGTGCAAGAGCTGCAGATGGGGTCCATGTTGTCTCTCTCCGCTTTGTGCTTGCTTTGTTTCATAGGTGACCTGGTTCCACTGCTTAGCTGCAGCTGCCCCTAAATAAACTCACAGGGAAGAGGGCAGAGATGTGTGGCAGTCCTGCCTGTGTTGATCTTCTCTTTGCTATTTCCTCAGTGTCATTTTTGTGTCTTGTAAATCCCACAAATTCCATCGATGTTATGGACCTCTTGATAGTGACAATTACCTCAGACGGGCCCTGTTACTGCTAAGAGAAGAATTATATGAATCTCTAAGGCAGAAATCAGTGCTCCATCCCAAGCACTGAGATGTCAGAAGACCTTGTGACTTCTACTGCAGAACTAGTGGCACGGTGTGCTTGGATGGGGGGCTCTGAGCTGGATCACTCCCTCCAAGGCCTCCACAGGCTCCTTACGTTACTTTGAAGAACTCTGACAATATTGAGCAGCAGAAATCCAAAATGCAGGAGTAGGCAGTGAAATTTTCTGGGCAGCTGCTGAATGAATTAGAAGTCCTGGGGTTTGTTTGGTTGGTTTATAGAAAATTAATTTTTAGGTTTTTTCAATGTAACAGAGCTTTTACTGTGACTGTTACCACACAACAAAAGTCTTTGTAAGACTACATTTATCACCACCAGTAAGTCCTCTTTTATTACTCTCCAGACTATGGATAATAGAAGGCATTTATTTTACAGACAAAATTTTGACAAGTGCTTTGGCTTCAAGTAGAAAAGCCCCTTTTTTTTTCCAGGCTTCTTGAGGGCGAGCCTGAAAAACAGAAGATGGAGAAACTGGCTCCAAGGTAGCAGGGGTTGAAGAGGACATTGAAGAGAAAGGGACTGTAGCTTGTAAGACACAAAAGGGCTTCACCAGCTCCAGATGCTGGCTCAGCCAAGCCTGGGTGAAATAAAAAGAATTGTCAGGATAATGTTTTTGCTAAGGGATTGCTGTCTATGCAATGTTAAGGGAAGAGCAACACAGTGTTAAAGGCACGTGCAAAGTCTGTGTGCCACGTGTGTGCCTGTCACGTAAGAACTAAGCTATAAAGCAAAAGACTCATATCACTGGCCCTGGGAACAGGGGATGTTAAGTCCCATGCTCATAGATAACCCAGGCTGGATGTAGAGGTGGTCTCCAGGTGTCACCTCATAGCAGAGGGGTCTGACAGCAAGCTCAGTTGAGGCTGTGCTCTTGTTGGACTGCAGAGGTTTTGAGGACTCACTGGATGTAGTTGCTCATATTATTTCAGTCAATAATCAGTGCAGTTCAATAAGAGGAAATTGCCCAATGATTTTTTTTTTCCCCTAGAATATCAGCTTATTTTTTAATTTACATTTTTTTATTATAAAAGACAGAGTAAGGCTGAAAAGGAAAATACTTTGCAAATATCTGAGTTATGCTCACTAATTTCATGATTGCTTGTTTGCTCACACCAAACATATAGGCCATTTGCACTTGGGTTATAAATATATGAATTGAAACATATAAACCTCAAACCATTGTGAAGTTTTGCACAGGCTTATATTACTGAAATTGCATGATATATTATTGTTACTATCTCTCTGGTGAAAGTTTAATATTATGATTGGCATTGGTTTAGGCTGAGGTTAAATAAAAGGTTAAATCAAGAATTTTGCAGACCTAACAAAATAACATGAACTGGGAAGACTGTTAAAGTTTATAAAGATGTGTTTCTTTCCTTCTCACTCCCACTCATTCCATTGTAAACCAATTAATTTCTAGTCCATTTCAGATATGGATTCACTTCTGATTTAGAACTATTAAATATTTTTAGGTGATAGTTGAAAAAGTGAGGGCTGAATCCTATGCGGCATAGAAAAGTTAGTAAAATATTTGTATAAATCTGTGACTGAGTTGATGATGCAGAAGAAAGAAACCTCATGCTGAAGCAAGTCTCCACATTCTTTTAATGTAAATTTAGTGATCAGAAATGGTAATTTCTTTAGTCTGATTTATTGATTTCCTCAGCACTTCAGTGGGGAAGTAGGTGAAAGCTGAACTAGGAAACTCTTCAAACCTTTTTGAATAATTATCTGCTTTTTACTGGAAGGTCTTTCCCAGATTAATCTTCAGAATACACACATTCATGAATTAGTAGTTTTACACATGATTTCCTTACCATCACAAAAGCCATTGGGTGATAGCAGAAAAGCAGCTGGTGAATTAATTTATAGCAAGCTTTCACTGTCCCAGTGAAAAGGGTAAAGATGTTCTTTGGAAAGATCTCTCCAGCTTTCTCAGAAAAGATATTTGTAGCTTTCTTAGAAGCTATCTTTACATGACATATTTTGAAAAAAAAATTATGTAAATAGTGCTTCCTATTGAGAGAAGAAAGTGATTTTCCAAGGAATTATTCTTTTGGATGATAAAATTGTGTGAATGGTAAAATTGTGTGAATGTCATCCCCCCCAGAAGGCACATTTGTAAATCTTAAATTACAGTTACCCTTACCTGTCACCAGTGTTGTGCCTTGCTTAGATTTGGATTGTCTAAATGTTTCTGAATGTTCTTGTGCTCAAGTGAACTTTACCAGGACTTAGATCACATTAAAAACAAAGCTTTGTACTTACTACAGTAGATTGTGCTGCTTACACTGACCTTTTCAAATGTATCAGATACAGCTTTTAAACAAACACATCCTAATGAAATGCCATAGATCTTATCTGTTCAAAATATGTGAGACCTCAATTTGCCAGGCGTTTGCTCGGAAATGTTCAACATTTTGCAACAGCAGATTATATGCCTGCAGTTGAGGTTTGTCCATTGGTGCAAACTTTGAGCGCAGAGGTTTTCGCACCATTGCCAAGAGCTTTCCGTCATTTCTGGTGTGGTTTTGCACTGTCTTTTGGATAGGTCTTCGACACTGTTCAGTTAGCCCTGTCCTACTTCAGTGAGTGGCATGGTGTCTACCACATTAGCAGACCTGCCTTATTTCTGAGCTGTTGTCTTCTATGGATCAACCTTTGCATCTTTCTCTCTTTCATTACCTCTTTTCCTTAGCTTCTTTTGGCCAGAATAAAATATTAAGATACTCCATCAACTACCATGCTCTAGATTACTTAAGATACACTCTCCTCCTTCCCTCTGTCTGACGTGTTACTGTTCACCTGAACTGCCTGATACTGTGTGTAGCCCCTAAGCAAATTTAAAATAATAATAATAATAATAACGATAATAACAATAACAAAATTATTATTATTGTTATTATTATTATTATTATTATTATTATTATTATTTTCATCCCTTGTTCTGGCACCTGGTTGTCTTACAAGATCTGTAATGAGATGTTCAGTCTCAGGTGCTGTGAGATTCCCCTTGCAGCCTGCAGCTCTCGCAGTCAACTGGGAAAAGATGATTTAATCATATTAGAAATGCTAGGTGAACAGGTGTGTTATTTGTTCACTTCTCAGTGCCGCAATTCAAAGGGCAGTTCCTGGCCCCAAGTCATTACTTATTTTTTAATACAAAGTAGCACTTCCAAATGTATGTTTTTCCTGGGTATTCCCTCTGCTTTCTGACTGTCTGGAATTTTTCTTTAAGAAAAACAATGTCACATTGAATCAGAAAGGTCGATTTGAATGTAGTCTCCAGCCTCACCCAGTTCCTCTTTCTCTTGGCTTCTTTGTCAGAAAATAAATCTTTCCCTTCTTATATGAGATTTATTTCTTCATCACACTGTGGAGTGCAACTTTCCTTTATTGTTTTAACAAAACAATGTTACTCTCATTCTTTGCATTTCAGAACTTTGGATTAGTTTTTTTAACAGTGATTAATTGTGTTAAAATTCACCAAATACTGATCTTCACATAAAAAAGCCAAATGTTCTATTATGTGAACCAATGAAAAAGTTATAATTTCAGAAATTTTATTAAACCCACCAAATTCGAATATAAGTCTGTGGTCATTTATGATTTAAAAATACACTCTATATTTTATAATATCAGTTATTCATTGATTATTGACTGCTATTAATATAACAAAGCTTTATTCCAACCACCTTTTCAGTAAAACAAGTGACAGCTATTGCAAAACAAAGCAATAGTTTTATTCTGATATAAGCCAGATCCTTCAGTGATTAAATGGAGACAATTAACATTAGCTAGAGATCTGACTCTTTCTTCTTAATTAAGATTCACTTAGAATTCACCTGGAAAATTCTTCAATAACCCTTTCTTCCTTACAAAGAAGCATGCAGTGGAATTTTAATGGCTCCATTATGTTAACCAAACAATGTGATTATAGTGATGATGGGAATTTGGCTGTACTGCTTGAAGAACATCTGGTTTAAAATAAATATGCAAATTTCTTCATATATGTGTTAATCTGTCAAGTCTAAAGGATGCCAGAGTTTGGTAAGTCCAAACACTGAAATGTAGCAATCAAATGGAAGTGAAGCAATCAAACGGAAACTTAGGTTTGTGTCACATAGATCTATTCATTCATATTTACCTTGAATGTAGTTGAAAAAAGCATTGTAGGCTATATGCTGGCTATATATACAAGCACATCAGTAACTGAGACCTTGATGTTCATTCTGATTTCATTTACACCAGCTTAAACCTTGTGTAGTGTAATTGGTGAAAGTCAATGTACTATAATCAAAGTCAATGCAACTATACTGATTTAATCTTGTCTTCTCACACACAAATTGATTGACTTCAGTGGTATTGATCCTATTCATCAAAGCAATGAGTTTGAAATTGACCTGCTGGAAAGTAGTGAAGGGGAAAGGGACCTGGGGGTCCTGGTGGATAGGAGGATGACCATGAGCCAGCAATGTGCTCTTGTGGCCAAGAAGGCAAATGGCATCTTAGGGTGCATTAGAAAGGGAGTGGTTAGTAGGTCAAGAGAGGTTCTCCTCCCCCTCTACTCAGCCTTGGTGAGGCCGCATCTGGAATATTGCGTCCAGTTCTGGGCCCCTCTGTTCAAGAAGGACAGGGAATTGCTTGAAGGAGTCCAGCGCAGAGCCACAAAGATGATTAAGGGAGTGGAACATCTGCCTTATGAGGAGAGGCTGAGGGAGCTGGGTCTCTTTAGCTTGCAAAAGAGGAGACTGAGGGGTGACCTCATCAATGTTTACAAATATGTGAAGGGTAGGTGTCAGGATGATGGAGCTAGGCTTTTTTCAGTGATATCCAGTGATAGGACAAGGGGCAATGGGTGTAAACTGGAACATAGGAAGTTCCACGTTAACATCAGGAAGAACTTCTTTACTGTAAGAGTGACAGAGCACTGGAACAGGTTGCCCAGGGGGGTTGTGGAGTCTCCTACACTGGAGATATTCAAGGCCCGCCTGGACAAGTTCCTGTGTGATGTACTGTAGGTTACCCTGCTCTTGCAGGGGGGTTGGACTAGATGATCTTTTGAGGTCTCTTCCAACCCTTGGGATTCTGTGATTCTGTGATTCTTATTACCAGTTCCTTTGTTAGGGGAAGCATTATTATCATATGTCATTAGAGACCTCTCCACTCTCAAAAACTTCCTAACAGTCATATGGTTTTTATGTGTCTCAAAATCAGTAAAGTTTGGATGAATTATTCTACAGCTCCCCAAAATACAGGCAGAAAAATATTTTTCCAATAGATTTGTGGAAGTCTCTTTTTTCAAAATGCTGAGCTATCGGTGGTGACGGTTACGAGCACTGTGTGGCTTCTCTCTTGCCACTTTTTTTTCATGATAGGTGTATTAGGTTATAGAGAGTGTTGGAAAGTTACTTATTTTCAAAAAGAGCCTTTTCACGGGAAATCATAGGCTCATAGAATCATAGAATAGTTTGGGTTGGAAGGGACCTTAAAGATCATCTAGTTCTGGTCTCCCACAAGACCAGGTTACTGCAAGCCCCGTCAAACCTCGCCTTGAACACTGCCAGGGATGGAGCAATCTGTGCCAATGCCTCAGCACCCTCATAGTGAAGAATTTCTTTCTAATATCAAATTTAAATCTCCCCTCTTTCAGTTTAAAGCCATTACCCCTTGTCCTATCATTACATGCCTTCGTAAAAGCCCTTTTCCCTCTTTCTTGTATACCCCAATTACCTAGTAGAAGGCTGCTGTAACATCTCCACAGACCCTTCTCTTCTCCAGAGGAGAAAACAATGTAGCATCCTTCTGAGCTTTCTCTCCACAACTGCAGTGGGCCAGCTGAATGTCCTCAGAAACCACGATCACTGTTGCTGTGGATTTTCTAAAGTGAGATCTGCTAACTAAACCTAAGAGAAAAAACGACCATAACAAACACAGTAGACAATATTAATTTCCACAACTAATTCAGGAAAATTTCATTGTTGCCAGGCCTGCCTGAACTTCAAATGGATTTCTTGGATCCCCAAAGAGAACCAAGAGAGGTCAGCCTCCTTTACACTGTCCGTGCTAGCACACAAGCATGTGGTTATATTACATCCTATGAAGAGTCATTAGATCTGTTCCGAAAACCCCATGAGCCAGTCAAAATATCTCCAGATGGGAAGTGCAGCTCTGTCTAGCCTGCAGCACCATGCTGTGATTTAGAACCATGATGAAGCCCCTTGTGAGTGGGATTCTATACATTTAGCTTAGTCTGTGTACTTAATTTTCAGGATGTTTGCAGTCCCAATGAAATTAAGTTTTCAAGGTCTGAGGTTGTCTTCATTTTTATTTAATAGTTATCAGCTGGCTTCTTTAGGTACTTGACATGATTTACGTTATCAGGACTCAATAAAATATTTCCGAAAGCTTTTTGTAAGAAGTTCATTAAAAGAACTAAAATTTGTTCTACTGACAGACACACATAAAGTTGAAAGATTAGCATAAGGATGCTTCAGAAGCATAAACTGGCATAAAACATTCATACTAATGTATATGTGAGGTTGAACTGGCTCTTCCTCCAAACGTGTAGCAATGCTGTCTTGAGTGGAATTATCCTAGGAAAGAACTTGAATTCTACAATGTTAACTTTTGTAACAATTGAAAATGTACATTTTTTGGCAATAACCATGAATTGCCTGCCTTGAAATGTAGACAAATGTTAAGTATTAAAACACCTTCAGATATGGGAAAATGAGTGCTTTATGATTTATGTTTCCTTCATTCCTATCACCTTAAATAAGAAAAATGTTAGTTCTCAATTGCCAAATAGCCGTATCTGGTATTTGTTAGATTATGATTAACAATAGCCATTGACAGCTAGCACCTCAGAGCAAGCCAACTCTTCTCATTATACAACTGATAATTCAGACAAGATTTAATCAAACAATGAAAATGTACAACATTTATCTTAGCTACTATGCAGATCTTCACAGACTGAGGTTTGTTAGTACAGATAGGCAACAAAATATAAGAAACATTTCAGCTGACCCTGCAAAACAAGGTGCAAACCTAGTTTTAATAGGCATCTGTACTTGGGCTGTCAATAACCTCATAAAGGGCCCCTTTGCCTGTGTGTTTTTTCCCTTTTCATTCTGCAAAGAGTGGCAATACTTTGTGCGGACGGAAAGGATGATAGAAGTATTGTTGCTACATCCATATTTCTGAGCAGAATCCCTTTCCAAGCTACTTGCAGAGTGGCTTCTGCAACCCCCACCAAGAGCAGCCAGCCAGAGAGAAGGAATAACTTCGCCCCTTACTCTTCTCCTTATCCTTTTGTATTTTGGCTGACACCTGCAATGTATTAATCAGTCAGAATCTGGCCTGCAACACAATGTGCAAGAAAGAAACTTACATTCTATTGAGTGACTATAACGTCTCACTACACTAAACATGCTCATTTAAAACAGGCAAACCCATTAATATAAAGTAAGAACTGTTCCAAATACTTAAAACTGGAATTGCAGCCAAAGTTACCACAAATTGGAAATGATTATGCTATATTCTCTATTTAGTATGTACGAACACACATGCAAATGCAAACACATTAATACACAAGGAAATGTATATGCAATTTGGAAGCACAGCCTGTGCTGGGAAGTGTTGCTCTTACAGGGTCATTCTGATCTAAGAAATTAGTTTTTACTTGTTGGCTTTAATCATTCTTCTCTTTATCACGGAAATGAAAAATAAAACAAATGGAAAGGGTTTTGTTATCTTCTAAGAAAGGACTGTATAGTGTCCAAAATGAGTGACAGCAGAGGTGGGACTGCTACTAATGAGTTAAAGGAGTGAGTCTTTGAATTAGTCTTATCCGCAGTTGCTAAAAGACACACATGACTATGAAATGAGTAAGTGCCCTGGGCAAATATACTACTGCCCACATTAGATTTACAATGATAGAAAAGAGTAAATTATAAACCCATTTTATGATGTCTGAGTGTAGATACATTTCTGCTGCATTTACTCCAGATTCCAGAGCACTTCCTATAGCTTCTTCATTGAGTTTCTCATTGCTACAGCTGGGTCCTCCTGCAGCAGGAGGAATTGTATAGGAAAGATCTCACCCAAAGTCTGATCAAAGCACCTAAGGGAGTCAATGGGGAAAATTCTGACTTTAATGGTTGGTAGGATGCAATAGCAACACCAACCTATAGAAATATCAGAGAAGATCTGCATTTAGATACGGAACCACACATCATAAACAACTTATATTTTCATTTAATGTAACATTTCTGAACCACTCCTGACAAGACTTTTGTGACCCTTGTTAAAAGATTAGTACTCCCCAGATGGAGAGTTACAGAAAAATGCTCCTGTGGACATAGGTAATGGCAAATCGTGTGCAGAATAGACAGTAAATAGATTTGAAGACCAGGGCCATGAAGAAGTAAATCACCTGTTAATATACCAAAATATTAGTGACAGGCAAGTTGAAAATCTCCAAGCAGACACTCCTCTAGACTGTCCTCATGTGGTGTTACAGAGGCTTGGACATGGTTATAACTAGGCAATGAACCCCACTTGTGCACTGTAATTGAAGTAGGATGTCCCACAGGAATCTGTGCAACAAACAGGAACGAATAATGCTAGTTAGCTCTCTCAAAATAATATAAATAAAAGATTTCAAGTGTTAGAAATGCTTAGGAGTACCCAATCTGGGCAAAAGGAGTAGTGGATTTCCTTAGTCTTTCTTTGGCTATATCACGGAGTTCAGCTCTGAGTTTTCTGTGGCTACATACTTTGCCACCAGCTTCGTCCAATAAAACAGCAGTGGGGATTTTAAAGGGATAATTAATACAAAAAAGTAATTCTGATTAAAGCAATATCAGTCTTTACCAGCTTTACATAGAAACCAACAACTCAGCAGTTAAGGCTTTATTAGAAGCATAAGTTAAAGATATATTTTGTTTTCCTAAAAAGATCTACCTGCCGTTGTTGAGGTAAGATAAAAAGAGATAACAGGGCTAAATGGATAACTGGTGTCTGTAGTATGATGAGGCCAGAACTTTCTCTAACTTATAAACAGCAGAGCCAAAGTCTCGGATGAAGCATGCTGGGGTCATACAAAGTATTCATGGCATATGCCAGAATTGCACAATCTCATAATTGTAATCCTTGCTTTCACCCTTTCTTTTATTAACCACATTATTTCTTGTGCCAAGCCTGTAGTTAAACTGCACATTCTCTGGGAAGCAAATGTGTTGTCTTTATATTCAACAAGGTGCCTGTAACACTTCTGGGAGCCATGATTCTTGTAGTGCAGTTCTATACATTGCTATAGCATTCATTTCCCAAAGAGCCTTTCTGACACATAGTGATACATCAGTTAGTCTCTCCTGTCCTGTCCTGTTCTCTCCTCTTCTCTCCTTCCCTTTCTTCTCTATTTTTCTTTTCTCTCTTTTCTTTTTCCTTTTCCATGTAAAAAGAACAGAACATAATGCCAGATGTATCAAACTGCTGGGTTTACAATCTGCTTAGCAACACAAGCAGCCTCGCTGACAATGATCCCAGTGAGAGGAAACGTTTCACAATAAAGTCATTAGCCGTGATGTGGTCTGAAGTTCCAGATGCATGTCCCCAAAAGTCAACTTTTTTTTTTTTTTGCCTACCTGTTTTTATATGAGAAAGCTGCACTGTTAAATGCACATGTATTGTTTCCATTGGCCCATGTATATTGGGAATGATATGCCGATAGCTGGCATCTGCAAAAGTACTCCTAAACACTTTGGAAAGCATGTGGAGCTCATTTGCATTTCTTTCTTAAAGTTGGAAGAAAAGTATCTATTTTGTTAAAGCAGGCATTTCCTTGTGAAATGTATGTAATTTTTGGTTTCCCTCACAGTATTTTAGAGAGAAGAAAAACATGCAGCCTTTCCTGCTTTCCAGTTCTCTTTATTAACTTTACATATCTGGCAGAAGAAATGTTCCTCAAAATGTCTTCCATATGATCCATTTCAGCTAATCTTATTGTGAATATCCAATTAATCTAAATCATATCTACTGGGATCTTTAAAGGCCTGATTACATTAAAGAAATGTGTAGCTGTCTAATATTACATCATTGATTAGATGATACCAAATGATGATCCATGTCAGTAAGCAGCAGGGAATTATAAGCATACATACAATCAAGTATTTAATTTACAGACTATGTATTTATGTCCACACAGCTAACACAAACGAAGGTGCCATTACTTATATATTCTGAGTCCTGATTTAACTTCTGTATTTCACAACAGTTCATTGAGCCAGCAAATACTGTAAAGTGTGATGTTAGAGAAATAAAACTGAGAAAGAACCCCTAAGCCATCTAAGCAGTGCAACAGATGCCTAGTTTAGGAGGGTTGCAGCATGTTTCCCTGGCTTCTAAACAAAACTGAGATCTACAGTAGAAGACCTAAAGCTGTATTGATTCTGGTATTGAGGAAGAGAGCAGAAGAGATGAAGGACCATGTCTATGTCTTGGGACACAGCAACAGAAAGAAACTTTATTACTGCTATGAAAGTAATTACTGGCAGAATAAGCTCTCCTCAGCATGAATAGTCAGGGTGAATTGTTCAATAGGCAATGGTTTTGTCAGAAAACAAAATCCCAGGACTGCATCTCATTTTTTTGCCAATCAGCCTAAGAAAAGATACCCTAAAATAATACCAGACTACAGTCATTCTTTAAGATTTCACTGAAAGATAAGAAGAGAAGAAACTAATTTTAAATGTTAGAACTGATTACAAACATGAATCCATTTTAGGAATGAGATAGTTTTAATGAAATAAGCATTTTGGCTATATTTAGGATTTATGACAGTTTTCTAAACAAAACTGCCAAGTAAGAATAAAATTTTACTTGGCAAATTTAAGCTATGTTTTGTTCAAAACATATGGTGTAGAAACTCAATTCATGATGCTTGAATTCTCTCCTTAGCTTCTCTTTACCATTGTATCAGCTTAGAGGTACACAGTATATTTTCCTTGAATCTAAAAGCTGTTTGTCACAAACCCATTCTCCCAACACTCTACTGCTTCTTCTTAAACCTGCTGCACTATTCTTATCTCCTTCTGCCTTTATAAAGAATCTTTAGTTGTTAAAAGCTACCATAAATATTTCTTTCTGCCTCCTTTCCTCTTTTATTCAGCTTTTACTATCTTTCTCTTTACATTACTTTGTGCCTATTTTCCCCTAATCTGCTGCAATTTGCCATTATCCAACCCGTTCTGCCTCCTACCTTGGATTGCTAGACTCTAATTCCCCCAAATGGTGGATTGTTAGAAAGCTGACAGAAGAAATGCCATCACTTTCTTTACAGAAACCAGGCTAAACGCCAAGGTGGGATTACCTCAAGTTCTAATATTACTATAGTTTTTCTTCTGAAAAGAAAAAAATCCCTATACACTCTCATGTCATTCCTTTAAATTCAGCATTGCATAGAACTACAAATATCATTGTGCAGAACTGGGAATATTTTCTTCATGGGAAAGAAATTAATGCCAATTTTGTCTTCATATTATATCCCTCAGTAATCAAGGCATAGCTATTAGCTGGTTTACATTTTCTAACGTCATTGCCTAGTTAATACTATTTTTTTATTTCAATGCTTCAAATCAACATTTAGTTGAGCTCTTCATGCTTTATGTTGTAATACGCTGTAATTTTATTTTGGTAGATTCTATAAATAGCCACTTTACACAGGTCATAGTTCTCAGCTGCTAGGAATCTCCTTGTTGTTTGCTTGTGCAAAAGACTAGCTCTAGTCTGCCGAATCAACAGTACATTATTTAATTGTTTATTTTCTCTTATAATCTGTGAAACTGTGTATAATATATGGGATATGAGAAGTAATACATATTGAAATATTCTTTATAAATCTGAGTCAAGTTAAGGTCTTCTTATATTCACAGCACATTAAAAAATTTGGAGTAAAATTTACTTTTTTCTGGGCAATCGATGTTAGGTTTGGTCCTGGTATTAACCACATGCAATTTTTTAAATAAGTAGGAATTCATTGCCATTGTCTTTTTTCTAAATCAGTGGAAGCTCTGTAACCACTAGGCTCCGTCAGTGGTGGTATCCTGGTATGACTTGGAGCCTTCACAGAAGGTCCTTTATGACCACTGAGTAGCAGTGACTGGTGATGACGGGTATCCAGGAAACACTAAGTTAAGTCTTGGGTGTAGCCATTTACAGTTCAGATACTTCTAGCTGCCAGACAGTTTGTTGGGAAGTCATTTTGAAAAACGATACTGGTGTTTAACTGTCTTTTTTTTTTTTGGTTAGAATTTCTTATAATTAAAGCTGTGGCTTTACTTTTTCTCTCAAGTGCTTAAATCTAGTTTTGCTCCCTTAGAAATAAACCAAAATGTAAGTATCATCTGTCCTTCCACAAATTAGAGATTCTCTTTTCAATTTAATATTACAAGAGACAGTGTCCTGATTCAGTAATGCATCGTTACATTCCCCTGCTGTTTGTCATGCCCAAGTGTTGGTTGTCTCTTGTCTTTCACTTCCAAGGCAAATAATTTTGGGCAAGTGCCAGATGCTTGTTCTTTGCTCACTGCAAACACCGTGTAGTGGCAGAAGCCTGATACAAACAATTCTGGTCTGTCCTTATGTGCAAATGTTCAATTTATACAGTTTTTATTCCTGGTAAACATATTTCTGGAGTTATTGTTTCTCATCTTGTTTGTATATGCTTTGAGGAGATGGGTCATGACACTGGTGACATGGGTAAGCATGATACAGAAACACAGACATTCATCTACGATGTTGCAATGAGGAAAAGAATCCGTTTGGCCAAAATAAACATCTTCATTGCAAATGCAACTGATTAAAAACATGCAAAAATTATGTGCCATTATAAATCTATATATCATTCTGAGAAAGGAAATACCATTTTCAATCACTTTTAAAGAACAAAATCTGTATACTCATGAAAGCCTTGTATCATACTCTATTTGGCTACAGAGCTCCCATTTTCAATACTATTGTGGTTTCACTATATCCTTCTGTCCTGCTTACTGTAGCGAAAGAATTTCTTCATTGTTAAAGAATGAAAGCAGAAAACAAAATAAAACAAATTATATACTATGTTGTTGGAAAGAAAATCAACCAGAACTGTTTAAGCAAACCCGCCTTTATATTATATTGGAAGAATAAGGGAAGTCAAGGTCACCATTAGATATATTTGTGTGCATGTATGCATTTGCAGCCACATCCAACCACAAAGCCTCAACTGATTCTGCAGAGGCTGTGGGGATTTTCTCTATTTAAAGATGAAGCTCCCAGCAAAGAAAGCTTAAGGGTAGAGGTTGCACATTTAAGGTTCCTTGGTGTTGTATGGGAACATACCAGGGTGTAAATATCAGTGATTCTTTTATGCTCCTGATTTAGCACTTTCTATTTATTTATTTAGTTTTGCTTTTGTGTAGCAAAATCCCCAGTGTTTTAAGTCCATGTGAGAAGCAAAAGAGCTTTTACATAGCTAACGTTTATTAGTGAACTAATTGACTAGTTCCCCTTTCCGATCCTTAAGTGTTCTCACATTTTAGACAATCACTTTGTGTCTATTTTGTCCACTTTCAAATCACTTTCCCAACTTTCACTGATGAAGTCAATAGGTTGTAAGACCACCATGACTGCCTGTGCCAAGAGCTCGGCATTAAGGGAGTGCTGCGTGTTTCAGCCTCCATAGCCTGGAGTAACTATTAGTTCTAATTGTTGAATGGTTGAATGCTTTGAAGGGCAAACATATGTCCTAAGGCTGTGGCCCTGGTGAATGCAAGGGTTTCTTTCACTTGTCATTAGTAATTGAGGGTAAATTAATATTTACTAAGCAGAGTTTCACAGAAAATGGAATGCAAGAGAAATCTAAGGAAACAAATGCCACAGGAGAAAATGTTGGTTCCTTTAACACTTTGAACTCAAATGAAGCAATTAAAAAACGGACAGTGAAAACTTGGGATAAGCTTAATAATTTTATTACTTTTCACCTCTTATTGTAACAATATTTTTTTCTCCCATGGTATATAAATGTTATAAACATTCCAGATGCATAATATATATAATTAAAGGGTGATACTGTGCTTGTTAGAACTGTAGAAAAGTTGATTTTATTCAAATACGTGAACATCCACCACGTCTGTATGTGTGTTTACAGAGGAGCTATGTAGGCACCCATTACTTTGTAGCATTCTATTTATGGAATAAATCTGAAAATGGACACAGATACTGATTTTCAGACCAAACTGTGGCCTTTAAACATCAGAGGTTCTTGTCATATATGTATACACATACAGATTCACACTTTTTTTTGATATTTCCTTAGAGCATCATTAAAGCCCTGAAGTGATCCATATGTAGACTGAATACTTAATGCTGATTGAATTAAATATGGAGTAGGCACTACTCAGTGAAGGTCTTCCTACTCAGCTCCATAAGAGGGTTGTTTTTCAGTGTTCTGCTATTCAACAACACCAAATGGAAATACAGAACTAAAACTGGCAGAGTATCCACCCCAACAGAGCAAGAGGCATAAAAAAGTGTGTGAAATAGCAAAGAGTCATCTATGTATGGGATCAATCCTAGGTTATTCAGCTAACTCATAGTCTTGACTCTACTACCAAGCCTATGCCATTCAGCTTTGCTGACTGAGCCGGGGCAGACACTGCTTGTTGGAACACACTGCGTCTGCAGGAGCAGTTTCCTGCTGGTGGAAAGACGTCTCATACAGCCAGACACCAGCTTGGATGCTTTTTATTGCTGGGGTTCCATCATACCAGGAGCTGGGCTGTAAAGTGATACTAGGGGGTTTTCCATGCTCAGGTACAGCTATTTTAGACAAGTTTCGCAGCGCAGACCTAGTGTAAAACAAGGATTTCTATGTCTTGTGAAGAAAGGAAAGGAAACTTTGAGTAACCAGCACATTCCCCCAGTCCTCACAATGCATGAAGCTAACGTGCCCTGGGCATCACAGACAATGAATCATAGGCTCCTCTATCTTAACTGAAGTGTCAAAGACATGGAAACATTCTGGCACATGTTAGTCCATGCATTTATATGTCTTTATGGACATCCTACTGTCTTTTGACAATTGTAGAATGAGTTAGGATTGCAACTTTATGGAAGTAAAAGATGCTTTCAGATGAAAGCTACCTAGCTTGGCCAGTTAAACCAGATTTAAGTCTGCTGTTGCTAAGAAAACAGCATGAAACGTCCTTACTGGAACTTAAAAGCCCCAAATTAAATGCCGTTATACAGCACATACATTAGATTTGCCTGTCTAGAATTCTTCAGAATAAAGCAAAGCAATTTTTTTTTTTGTATATATATTTGAGAAGAAAATTTTTTTAGAAAGCTGGCATGACGCTGACTCTTTCATGTGGAAACAGCAAAAGTCACTGGTGAGACTGTGTGAAATCTCAGCTTAACCTTCAGTAGTCATACGAATCTGTTCCTCATTTTAAGACATTTCTGCTTCTAAGTAAAATTCTTTCACAGGTAGCCCTGCTAGAACTCCACTTCCAAACATGTGAAATCACAAAACATTCTTTTATTTTTCCTGGAATATATGAGTCCTCGTGGAAGGTGTTCCCCAGGTTTCTCTAGATCAAAAACAAAACTACAAAACCACCCTCCAAAGTCCCAGTGGAAAATCGTTAGACACCAATATGTTCTGTTCTTTAATGAAATGAATGTTTTATAGGAAGCAGTGAAGTTTACACCTGGGTCACTGCTGGCCCCCGCGCTGCCCTGCCTGCAACACTCTGAGCTGGCTTCCTTGCCCATTGAAAAGTCTCATCTGATTGCCAGTACAGTAGATATCTTTCTGCCTGCAACAACCAATCTGCTTTTCACTTTCTGAGGTTGCAAATGTTTTTCTTTAAAAGGGGACATATTTCCAAGGACTTAACTAATTTAGTATAACAAGAAATTAGTCCAAAATGAGGGAAACCCCCCCCAAAAAACCAAACACCCCTCTCACGTTAACTCCTGATGCTGTGCTATACAATTTCAAAGAAAGCATGTTTTACTATGGGCTTTAAGAGCTCAATTTCCCATTAACACCACTAATAAAAATGTAATTAGAAATGTAGTTTCATTTTCTCCATCCAGCAGAGCATTTCTGCATTCCTCCCCAGCACGGGCTCAGCATTTCAGAGGTTGCAGTTAGCAGCCAGCAAGATGTGTCCTTTTGGCGGAACTTACCACTTTATGAAAGATGTGGTCAAGATCCCAAGGAACTGTATTGATACCAGATGTAGTCTTGTCACTAAGTCTTAAACCAAGACTCTCATGAATCTTAAGTTTCCATTTTCTCTTTCTCTGCTCTGTTACAAGGAAAAGAGTCTAAGTGAATTACTGTTGATGTTGCTAGCAGAAGCAGTTTATATTTGAAAATAGACGTCATCATGGGAAAATGTTATACAAGAAACTATGTCGAAACATATTTTTACTAAATTAGGCAAGCTGAAGTTGTCATATCTTAATTAAATGAATGCTTGCATAAATATGTTAGTATCTGTAGTCAGAATCGGTAGTTCTCAAAGTCGATGCTGCATTGCCAGTTTAGTTTCTAGACAATAAAGGCACTGGCTTTTTAACATTAGTGCTGTTACGTGTTACAAAACAAAACAGAAACAATTCAATTGGTGAAGGATTTCAATAAACTTTAATAATATCCACATGTACAATAAACATTTCTGGGCCCTCAAGCACTTGTATTTCCTTTTGAACTTGTGAACAAAAATTGATTCAAGGTGACAAATTTGTAATCCATTATGGTGAATAGAGCTGACTTTTAAAAAAAGATAATGGCATATCATTTATATTTTCTCTGTGAGTAGATTTGAGAAAAAGTAATATCTAAAAGGAAGCCAGCTGTAATGAAATAAAGTAAATTGACTCAACTGTAATATTAGTTTTTATGGAAACAAGTGCCACTTAATTAGGTGTACAAAGAAAGGCAAATGATACAAATAGTGCTTTTGGCTACCATAACTGTCCTTGTAGCCACTTGGTCTAAACCAATATATTAATTACATATCTAACATTAACTAAGTAAATTATGAACTTTGAATTACATTTTCAAGCTGGAAAAACAAGTGTCATAAGATTAAATAGAAACATGTGTGAATATTTCCAAGCATATTTGCAAAGTACAGCTTTGCCATTAAAAGCTCAGATGTTATAGTTTTGCAATACATAACAGAAAACAACTGTTGCACGTGTGGTATAATAGCAAAGTTGATTTCTTAATAGTTTTTAGCGTATTTACATATTTATTCCCCATTGCCTTGTAATTTTATGAAACTGTCTTCCATTAAAATTCAAAACATCATATTAACAGATGCTGAAGGCAGAGAAAATTGTACTCAGATCTCATGGTCAGGTTGCGTGCAATGTGTTGGTGAAAACCTTGCAAGGAAAAAAGGACATGCTAAAGATATCCACAGCGTGACAGGGGAATGCAACCTTCAAGCCTACCTTTCCTTTTTACCCTGTAGTGACACTGAGTGTGTGTTGTGTTGGAGTAAAGAGAAGCAGTTTGGCCAGATGTGTGAGAGAAGACAGGTTTTGCCCTATACTTATTTGTTTATAAGAGAGTAATAATGAACCTGTGCTAAGGTGACTAGAATGGATATCTGTCAACACAGCATACTTTCACTCAAAGAAAAGAGAAGGTGTCATGGGAAAAGTCACACGAATTAAAGAGTGTTTGCCAGGTAAATGCCACTGGCTTGCTGCACTGACTTGCTGAAGAGCAGATGCAACAGAGATGTCTTTTCTTTTTTCTGCATTCCCCAATGTAATTTCCAAAGAAGAAAGAGAAGATAATGGTAGATTGTGTTTTTAACTAAATTATGTGAGGTGCCACACAGTAGTGATCTACAGGAAATGTATACTTTCTCCATTTTCCAAGGCTTTTACAGACCTTAAAGTGAAATACAAGAAAAAGGTGTAAAATCAACAATAATGTGTAACTAGTAAGAGCTAAGAAAAGCATACCTAAAGTATGCAATAGTAGTCAGTGATATAAAACATCACAATGAACCCTTCTTATATGCCTGAAGCCAGATGCTGTTCCAAATTACATCACTGTAAATCCAGAATAGTTCCACTGAAGCCAATGAATCTACTCCAGATGAGAGAAGAATTTTGTCTGTGATCTATTCACTTCAGATCAGTTCCTACCCGTATGTCCAGAGATTACTGTAGTATCTTTTTTAATTAAGAAAATACCTAAAATGATCCAGTGATCTCAAGCATAATGTTTGAAAAAGCCAGCTGCTCTAACAGGTGTGTTTCTGCCTACTACATTACTATGAGTTTATTGACTGAAATCACAGACTAAGTTCATATTAAAGGGGATAAACCATCTTTTACTTCTAAATTCATGTATACATAGTGGCTTAAAACCATAATCCAGAATGGGCTACTTAAAAGGCCTGCTTGTTATACACAGTTGACAAAATACAGCAGAAATTAGAGGAGTTTATGGCATGTCCCAGCCCTCTGCTTTGCATGTGCAGTGTATTTAGATCTACAAAACTAGAGCAATTGCAGCAGATCTGTTCTTTAAGTGCATGTACGTGAATAATGATCAACGGCAGGACTTCACAGATGCCAGGGCTCTCTTCCACATCTCCTTTGTGGCACAGCAGAAAGTCATCATCACAGAAGATTGCAGACTTGATTTCCTCTAGAATAAAAATGGAAAGAAATAGGATACAGATTACAGAAACACAACTATTCTCGTATATCTGCAGTATACCTGAGGGTGAGTGATGGCATTTCCTGTCTGTGTCAACAAAATTGTTTTCCCCCAATTTGCTCATATATATACACTACATTACAGAAAGTAATTTGCTTTGCATTAACCCAAAAGATGAGACAGTTTAATAGGAGCAGAAATATAGTAGGGGAATTTAGAGTCCTTAAATTAGGCACCTTTCTCACCTGCATGATTGATTAATAGTCAGATATCTCCAGAGGGCCAAGGGCTTGTCAATAGAAAGCAAAAAACTCAAGGATGTTTCTCATCTCTTCCTTGAGGGAGTCCAGACTTTTGATTCAGTACTGTAAATGTGTAGCTTTTGCCCACTCCAAACATCAGCTCAGTTTGCAACTATAGCTAACTAACTGAGCAAGAACCACCCTTCTTAAAACACCCAGATTAGTAGAAAATTTTGTGGCCTTTTTTTTTTACCTAAGAATGCAGTTTTTTGAATGTAGGTGTTTGAATATGGGCTTGGGAAGTGGAAAACGCGTAAGATTACTTACCTCTCCAGAGGTGATTCGAATTCACAAAGATAACCTGCCAGCCCCTGTTTAACCATTAGGGTTGAAGACCTGTGTGTCTTTCGTGGATGATGTTTTTCCACCCAGCTCTTGAAGGTACCACACCATGTAGCCAAGGGCAGCCCCAAACCAGGAGAAGAGCAAGTGAGAGGGAATCTGTACAATACCGTGGCAGGGACATAATGTTGAGAGGAATACCAGATCTGCTGGCCCTTTGGTCTTTGGTTGTTTGGTGTTTTTTTAGCTGCTCTGTGATGCTGGCTGCATTTAAGAGCTGCATAACATGAATTGGAATAGTCCTGGGAGCAGAGCCCAGTTCCGTCTTTCCAGCTGAGCACCAAAACCATGAGGCTGTGCATTCCAATCTGCTTTAGCTTGCCCTCCTGCTGATGCATTGACTTTTGGACAGCGAAGGAAACAATGGTTTGACTTCAGTAGGAGGGCTAACAGTCCCTGTCCTGCTGCCCAGCCCAGGCGATAGCATGGGAGTTTGCCTTTTTCTGTCAAAAAGTGGGATTAGATTTCCTCAGGGTGAGAAGGTTCTTGACCCTTAATTTGTCACTCCGTGGATTAGAGGTCTTTGGCAAAGGTGAGCCTTTCTAGTGAAGGAATTGTGCCCGTAGCTGTTGCCTTTGGTGCTGATCTCAGTATTGGCTCTGTGTGAATTTGCTCAGGATATGCCAAACCTGGGATGCCTCCCAGGACATAGGTGTTTATACAACAAGGTCCTATACCATAGGTTCTGTGCCATGAAATCCTCAGCACCTCCCTGTCTTCAGTCTCGAGGCACCTGCCTACTCAGACTGAAGCACAAGGCTCCCAGCAGCTGAGATACTTGACAGTCTAATATGGAAGTGCTGAAGCAAAGGTAAACATCTCTGGGATTGAGGACTGCAAAAGACCGTGAGTTCAGCTGCTTTCTGAGGACATGCATGGCACAGAAGTGGTGCTGTGGTAGTCTCCAGGGTGTGCATTCAGGCGAATTACTGACTTGCAAGCTGTCGGTGCAGCAAGGTACAGACTTCTAGCTGCCATATAATTTGATCAGGCACTGACCCCCTCCTGCTCCCTGGTGTTCATGAGTAGCAAACTGATAACTACAGCCCAGGCGGGACCACTGGTGCAATTCGGTAGTCAGAGAAGGACTCCCATTCCTTTTAAACAAGAGTTAAAGAGAGCTACTGGGTATGTTTCCCTAGTGGTACTACGGGGACATTGTTCCTCTGATCTCTCAACTCCAAGATGACTGCCTAAGACGAATTTTCTACAAGACATCCATCCTTATTATAGTACTATAATACGAGATGGAATTCACAGGGCTTTGTGCACAGCTGCAGATATTAAGTGTGGGCTATTACTTTTCCTTTCCATTGTTTTCCAGTTTGCAAGGCTCACAGTCAGTTTATCTCCCTGTAGAGCAAAGACAATTCCCTTTTTGAGGGGAGTTACATATAACATATATGGGAGAATAGGACCTTCACATCTTTTAAAAGTGACCAAATAAATGCTGAACAGGGTTTCAGTTTTACACCGAAAATCTGCTGAATCATGTAGTTGCTCAGCAAAGAATGAGACAGTTCTGAAACTGTGATAAAACCTCTTCTAGTGGTTGTACTATTAGACTTAAAATTACAGGACTCTTAAAAACTCATACAAAACACAGCTTTTGCACTTCTCAGCTTTGTTCTCCAAAGTTGTGCTGTTGAACATCACCTTTTTGGCAACACATGGCAACAGCAACTTACAGTGGCAGAAAATAATCTCGAATGCTGCTGTTGAAACAGAATAAACTCAGGCTGTTGACTCCAGCTGGAATTCTGCTGCAGCCCTGCAACACTGCCACTGAGCAACACCTCTGTGTGTTGATTTTCATCAGTTTTACATGCTGTAAAATTGAGCTTCAAATTGATCCTCATCTGTGTCAGAACAGTGATTTTTTTTCCCTTCTGGGTTACTAACTAGAGGGAGCAAAGGTAAGGTAAGTGAAATGACCTCCTTAAAGCTCTGTAAATGTCTTTTTAGAATAAATAGGAAGAATGACTATAATGCATGAATCTCAAATCACATAGAGCCAGATGTAACTACCAGTGACAGCTGAAACACATATACTTTATTATATGATGCTATTAAATAGCAGGAGAAAGTTCCAAATTTTTAAGAGTTAGAAAAGTTAGAGAAGCCAGAAAGTCCTTCAGGGAATAACTTCTAAATATTTTAAAGGTATATTAGAAATCAGAATGGTGAAGGCGAAAGAAGGGGAAGGAGCAGAGCACATTTTTGCAGCACACTGAAAAATCTCTTTCTCTTAGGGGATATTTTTATCTTCCTTTTAAACAACATTTTCTGTCCATAAGAAATCTAAGATAGTGTTTGTTTGGCTTAATATTTCACTGCACATATAATTCAAAGTCACCTTTCCCTATGTATTACCTACCTGATGAAAAAAAACCATTGCCCTTGTAGCTAGAGGCAAGGGTGAAAAAAACCCTTACATGCATATTAAAATATTTTTCTGAAGCATGCTGAGGTTTTACATTTTAAGTAACTTATTTCACAGTCTGGAGGAAAATCTGTTTTATTTTATTCCAGAGTTTTGTGCATATCATCTATGTAAAAGTAAGCCCTGAACTGAATCTCTACTGGCTTGAAATTGACAGCTTGGCTTTCCAATCAATGTGATCACAGTGCAGTAAAGCTTCTGATGTGGAAATAAGGTCTTTTACCTGATCCTTGGCCATTTTTATTTCTGTGTGTTTTAACTCTGATAGCTGAAAGATTTATGTGATGCTTAAGTTCAAAGTTCGATTTGAAAACTCAGATTTAAAAATTTTTCTTCACTAAAGATCCTGGAACATTTGTTTTTCCTAAAGCAAATATGTATAGATGAAGTCATGTGGATGACAATCTCAGCTTTGGGTCTGATTGGTGAGTATAACTGATGTGCACAGCTATGTGTATCTATTTTGTGTGGTTTGGGTTTTAAAACTCTTTGGAGAGCATTGTGCCTATTGCCTGAGTGCTTATTCTCTTACTTTTTCTCAGAGTGAATGTGAATTGCTAATAAATCAGCTGATAAATTGTGCTCAGTAATATATCAGCTTATATCCTGGGCTGGCAAGAGCTGTTAGAGTTTTGGAAGTGAGCTGAGAACAGTTTTCTGTTGTTAGTTTATTCAAGCAGATTCGGGAGGTTCAAGCATAAGGTATTACTGTTGTTTCAGGCATGGTCATTTCAGATGGGATATGCTGGCTGCCTGCTGGAAGGACACATGTCCTAGATAACACAAAGCATCCAACAGTGTTGTAGGTGAACATACTTGGTAAATCTTGTACTTAAGCATGTCTAAATCAGCCCTGGGTCAGACTAAGACACCCTCGTGGAAAACGGAGGCAGATGCTGATTTGGAAATTGTGTATTATGCCTTGGCAGGGTGTTTTAGCCAGGTCAAGGGTTGCTTACACAAAAGGGCCTTCTTTTCCATGGAAATGTTGGAAACCATAGCATAGCATAGTGTAGCGTAGCATAACATAGCATAGCATAGGTGACTATTTCATTTGGAAGGGGGCTATGATGATTATCTGGTCCATCTACCTGACCATCAGGGCTGACCAAAAGTTAAAGCTCGTTGTCAAGATCATTGTCCTAATGCCTCTTAAACACTGACAGGTTTGGGGCATGGACCACCTCTCTAGGAAGCCTCCTCCAGGGTCTGACCACCCTCTCGGTAAAGAAATGCTTTCTAACATGCCGTCTAACCTATCCTGGCACAGCTCTGAACGATTCCCATGTGTCCTTTCCCTGGATACCCTAGAGAAGACATCAGCACCTCTCTTTCCACCTCCCCTCCTCAGAAAGCCGGAGAGAGCAATGAGGCTGCCCTCAAGATGATCAGAGGTTTCCTGGTGTTTCACCTAGTGAAACATGTTAGTGTAAAGGATCTGCTATGATCTGTTTCTTACGAAGGGTATCCAAAT
Organism: Lathamus discolor; assembly: GCF_037157495.1. NCBI lineage: Eukaryota > Metazoa > Chordata > Aves > Psittaciformes > Psittacidae > Lathamus > Lathamus discolor. The sequence goes on along the minus strand of NC_088884.1, from coordinate 154,781,802 downwards.
GCACTGTATTGTATTTTGGGATATTTCAATAAAAGGATTTCAAGTAAGAGAATGTAAACAGAATTTATCATAACACCAAAAGGAAGAGCTGTGAACAGACTGGAAGGCAATTTATGTATTTGACATTGTCTGCTCATATTTGGTGCATATTATAATCATCATTATTTGAATTATTCTTTTCTTCTTGACAAGCCTATCCATTATGAAAATTGTTATTGTTTTAATGAGAATAGAAGTTTTTCTGAGTTTTGGGAAGCAGATTATAGCTATTGTTGCTGGTTCCTAAAATGCCTGTTAGGCATTACAATTTTATTCAGTAAATAAAGAGTTTAAAACAATAATTGTTATTTCTTAGAATGAACATATATATGAATCACTTCTTTTAGCCTCTATAGTGCAGGGCCTTTCAGTCAGCATTTTCTATTTTTAGCTACTGCCAGCATTTGCAAGCTGAAAACACTTTAGCAGTCAGGTTATGAATATGAGAGATGCCATAAGTTAGTGATGAAGGAGTAGTTCATTTTGAATTACTATTATTTTTGTCATATGGAAGAAGCAAACATGGGATTCATAAGACCCAAACCCACCATTGCCGAAATGAAAAGCCAGACTCTTTAAGCAGGAATGGGAGCAGCCATCTCCTCTGCCAATCAGGCATAGTAGGGTTTTATTAATGGATAATATTAAAGACACCTTAGCCAAGGTTATCAGTCCTTTGTGTACCCAGTTCTTTGAAGACCTTTGAAGTCTTTGTGTTTTTAAAGACAGCAAAACATTTCTTTGGAGCCATTCAAGGGATCCCCTCCTCCTCTTCTCCCTCTCTTCCCCTCTCCTCTCCCTCTCCCTCTCCCTCTCCTCTCCTCTCCTCTCCTCTCCTCTCCTCTCCTCTCCTCTCCTCTCCTCTCCTCTCCTCTCCTCTCCTCTCCTCTCCTCTCCTCTCCTCTCCTCTCCTCTCCTCTCCCTCTCTCTTTTCTTATTTTTTTCTGTTTCCTTCTTTCATGAATAAGTGAGCCATTCAAACAGAATTAGAGGAAATTAATTGCACATGGTGCTAAACTGCAGGAGGCCAGCTCAAAGAATTTTCATTTTTAGTTTAAAACACCAGCACCCTAATCAGTGTAGCTGGAGCTCACTGCATTTGAAATCCAGTTTCATAACTATCTGATAACACTTGATCTGAAAAGTTGCTGGCGTATCTGTTAAGTTATGGGACTAATTTAAAGGTCTTTCAAAACATGAAAGACATATGAAGACAGGATAAGAAAGTTGGGGCTGTTCAGCCTGGAGAAGAGAAGGTTGCGTGGAGACCTCTTAGGGACTCTTCATCAGGGACTGTAGTGACAGGACAAGGGGTAAAGGGTTAAAACGTAAACAGGGGAAGTTTAGATTGGATATAAGGAGGAAGATCTTTCTTGTTAGGGTGGTGAGGCACTGGAATGGGTTGCCCAGGGAGGTTGTGAATGCTCCATCCCTGGGAGTGTTCAAGGCCAGGTTGGATAAAGCCCTGAGTGGTATGGTTTAGTGTAAGATGTCCCTGCCCATGGCAGGGGGGTTGGAACTGGATGATCTTAAGGTCCTTTCCAACCCTAACTATTCTATAATTCTATGATTCTATGAAGTAACCTACAGAACCTGCTGGTTTTAATGGTACTATAGTAAATGGCTTTTAAACAGGATTTTTCTAATTTCTGCTAACTAGATCTCATAATACTGTTTTTTTTCATTTTTTTTCATTGTTGACAGAAGAATTCAGGAAAAGCTAACAATAAAAGTAGGCAAAGGAAACCCAAAGCAGTCCCTGAAATACCAAATAAATGACTGTATCTTCCCTGGACCTAACAGCTGGGTTCTGTTGGGTTACACTTCTGTGTGTCTAAGCTCAGTAACTGATGAACAGTGAGACACTGTCTTCAGATGGAATTCTGAGAGAAAGGGAAGGTTGGACATGCCTCTTGGTAAAGTGGAATCACCATTACTTCCAGAGTGTCTGTGAATGACCACTGTTCCGTAAAGCTTCACCTCCAAGCATCAAATGTGCCTTGGCGTCTATGCATCATCTCTGCTCCTCTGAGATCTCCAGCCTCACCCTCTGGTTCAGCAATTCTGGCTCCATGCAAGCTCTGTCCAAAGAATGACCATACTCTTAATTTCATGGTTAGAGGCGTAGATACCTACAACAGTTGTCCTGGACACTTTCATATAGCTGGGTAGAGACACATCTAGAGTGCCGGGTCCACTTCTGGGTTTCCCAGGACAAGACTGACATGGACATACTGGAGCAAATCTGGTGAAGGGCCACAAAGATGATTAAAGGACTGGCACATCTGTCAATTAGTAGAAGCTGGGAGCTGGGACTGGGGAAGAGTTGTAGGAGATCTTATCCATGTGTGAAAATACCCAATGGAAGGATTTAAGGAAAGGAGAAAGCCCTGCTTTGAGGAGATGGCTTGGACTAACTGATCTCCAGAGGTCCCCAACAATTTCAGCTATTCCATGATTAAGTATGCCATGGGATAGTTCTGAAGTCCAGCCTGAGAAAACCTGAGATCTTCTGTATGGCACTATTTTACCTCACTTTTCTTTCCTCCTACAGGTGGAAGTAGCAAAATATCTGTCCTTAGAGTCAACTGAAATGAATCTTAGGTATGTAAAATGGATTTCTGGACTCCCACTGGAAATCTAGAGAAGGACAGAGCAAAAGTCATTCTGTGGAAGAGCACTATTTCTGATGTTCTATGCCTATTCATGAAAATAAATATTTTATTATACTTGTAGCCCTTGCACTCAGAATAGCATTTTAAGGAATAAGAATATCATATTTAAGATACTTTTTTAATATAAAGAGCACTATCTCAAATATATACGTATGCACATGGATGTTTTCCTACCCATTCACATTCAGCAGCACTCCATAAATGCTCCTTTCATCTAGTTAAAGAACAGTGAAATAGTTTGTCAAGAGTAGGTGTAACACCATTCAACAGGTATAATAACTGCTCAGGCTGCAGTATTTTCTTTTAAGTGTGTACAACTAGTCTTTCAGTTTGGAGTTTGCTTTTTGGGGCTGTGAGAGCTTGCTTGCACTAGGAGTGCTTTTCATATCCTGTATTTTTGATGCAAATGTTTTCCACAATCTAGTTTGAGTATTTCATGTTGTACTGAATATATATGAAGCATTGTTTGCCTCAAAATATGTGACTAGTTACAAATAAACCCAGGGCACATCATGAAGCTACGTTGAGGCAAAAAAAATGTGAAAATGAATGTGTACATCAATTTCTTTAAAAAGACTTCAACAGTACTTCTACCTCAGCACAAGTTTGCTTCCATGCACTTTGAAGTCAGAAAACTGCAGCTGTTAAAAACTGAAGCATCATAAACTAATATTAGGAAAAATATTTTCCATGCAGAAAAGGTCGCTTGAATTTTTCAAATCATCTGGGTGAAAGCAACCAAGCAGGGATTTATAAAGCCTGGTGTCACAGTTGCATCTGTTGTGTTTCTATTACTGAAAAGATGACATATGCATTTCCTAAGTTACATTTAATTTCAATGTAAAATATCACTCTTAAAGCTTTACACAGATTGCGGCGAAGCAGGAACAGGGATAAAATATATCAGGAAAATATCAGGGGAAATACATTTCTCTGTTGTTATTGGTATCAGCTGTTGGCAGTGTGAAATCCTCAGGGGATGATATACCCTCAAGGTCTTATTCTGTATTATTACACACAACATACAGGTACATTACTTACACTGTCTTTCTTCAACACACACCGTGTGGTATTTGAATACCAATTAGCATTCTACATTAAGCAGAGAGCATCCTGGGGCTGCCTGTATTTAATTATTTTAGTGTGCCATTCTGTCTGATTATACAACTAGCTGTTCAATTTACCTTGTGACATATTCTGTATGAAAGGGTTAGTGAAGGTGATCTTCAAATTAAACACCATCCTTGTGGGTAGCAGTACTGTAATGTGAATGACAGAAGCACATTTCATAATCTACATGACCATACTCTTTTAGCAGGCATACTTCTGAGTATTTACATTTGCCTTGTGTCATTTCTGTATTTTTCTGCTCGTGTCTCTTCAGTGGGTCTTTGTTCATTTGGAGTCTTCTGGCTTTACTATTCCTGCTTTTAAATCCCAAACTGCATGTAGAGTACCAGTGCATCTTCTCCATTACCTCTCACAGGACAGATACATGAGGATCAGTTTAGTACCTCTGAAGCATGGGCTTCAGCTTTAGTAGATCAGCTTGATTACCGATGTACAGGCTACAGTGACCTCTGGTTTTGCCCGTGTGTCCGGTGTGTAGCACCTGTGACATACTACTAGTGCATCAGAGCTACTGCTGCATATGGGCATTTACAGAAAATAATACTGAGAAAGTAAATGAGAAAAGCTTTATGGAACAATACCACAGATGAATTAGGGTCTTCTTGCTTAGAAGAAATATAATCTTCAATTGGACATGTCTCCACATTAACCTAACAAATACCTTTCCCTAAAGGAGTTTTGCATGTAACTTGAAAATATTCTCAACAGCTGGCAGGGAAACATGTCAGTGCTCAGTAGCACCTCTGAAAGATGGTCCTTAAGGGCACGTCTCCACTGATGTCAGACTTACCGAGCCTGTGCTCAAAGCAAGATGGACATGGTGCAGCTGCATCAGACACCAGCATCACTGACCCGTACTGCTGTGGGAACTGAAGGGGACCACAGAAGATGGGTTCAAGTCGACCTCCTCTGAGCATTGGAACATTTCAGCAGTTCATCCAAATTTGTGCAATGTTGTAATTCCAACAAAACTTGCCTTGTTTCCTTTCTGTCACCTTCCCAACACCTCTCTTCCCTGGCAGGCTGGTTATGCAGCTAGGGGTCCTGGAGCCCCAAGATTCTAAAGCCTAGCAGCCTGGAGCATCAGTAAGTACATCCTATATGCCTTGGGGAATGCAACCAGCATTGTCACTGTGTAAATCCCATATTTCTGGGGGAATTCCAAATGCCTGAAGAATAATTTTTAATTCAACAGTGAAACACTTATTGCAAGAAAGAACAATTTTGATTTATTTTTCTTAAAGTTGAACGTTACAGATGTCATTTCCATAAGAGAAATAAGGTTTTTATTCTCTTCTCCTCTCCTTTTCACACATGCACATACACACAGAGTTTAAAAGGAGAATTTTGAGGCAGACAGCAACTTTACAACACTGAATATACGGCCTGAGAAAGTGAGTTCTGCCAGATTGGGTATTAGGTGTTCACTGAAGTCCACTTTTTTCTTCTAGTAGAATCTTTCCTCTGACACCAAAGCAGACACTGAACAAACCAAATACCTAACACTACAGAGAATAATGCTTAAGTGGCAGAAGCTCATGTAAACCTAGAGATCTTACAGTTAAAGGAAGGTAATGTTGTTATATGAGTAGTCAGCATTGCAAAAAAAGAATGAAGTAATGAAAAGTGTCCGCAGACCAATCTGTCATGGCAATTTTCTGGTTTCCATTTCTTGCAAAAGCAAAATGCCTATTTTTTAAAAACTTGGCTATCTCATCAAAACTTCTTCCCCCTCCCCAATTTTCCCCATGTTCTTTTATTAACTTTTAATATTTATTTTATAAAAGTGCATTTTTAGTGGCAATTAAAAGAATCCTAAGGCTTTTTGAATGAAGGTTTTGGCTAAAAATTGTAGAAAAGATGATGAAAAAATAAAATCCTCAAAATAGATTTCAAATCTTCTCCTGAAATATTTCCATGCTTTGGCCTCTTTTAGTGATGATGATAGCCAGATGTGTATCAGATCTTCATTTAACTCACATTAAACCATTCCAGTAGACTTCCTTGCACTGTCTCCATTTTTGTGCTCTGGTAGAAAAACAGGGATACAGGAATACAAATAGCTATTGGAAATACAATATAGCTACAAATACTTGTTGGCCAGCACTAGAGATGCCTCTAATCAGACACATGAAACCTGGTACAGGGTGGCAACCATATCCTGGGCTGCATCAAAAGCAGCGTGACCAGCAGGTCAAAGGAGGTGATCCTGCCCCTCTCCTCTGATCTCGGGAGACCTCACCTGGAGCATTGTGTACAGTTCTGGTGTCCTCAACATAAAAAGGACATGGAACTGTTGGAACAAGTCCAGAGGAGGGCCACGAGGATGATCAGGGGACTGGAGCACCTCCCGTATGAAGACAGGCTGAGGAAGTTGGGGCTTTTCAGCCTGGAGAAGAGAAGGCTGCGCGGAGACCTCATAGCAGCCTTCCAGTATCTGAAAGGGGCTTATAAGAATGCTGAGGAGGGACTCTTCATTAGGGACTGTAGTGACAGGACAAGGGGTAATGGGTTAAAACTTAAACAGGGGAAGTTTAGATTGGATATAAGGAAGAAGTTTTTTACTGTAAGGGTGGTGAGGCACTGGAATATGTTGACCAGTGAAGCTGTGAATGCTCCATCCCTGGGAGTGTTCAAGGCCAGGTTGGATAAAGCCCTGAGTGGTATGGTTTAGTGTAAGATGTCCCTGCCCATGGCAGGGGGGTTGTAACTGGATGATCTTAAGGTCCTTTCCAGCCCTAACTATTCTATGATTCCATGTTTCCATTGGCAGCAGGTAGTTGTCCTACCATGATTCATTTGGGGATCAGCCAACTCTCCCTCAGCTTTGCCTCAGCCTACACTTTCTATGACTGTTTCTCACTAAACTTGGAAGATTACAAAAAAATTAAGTTGCATTGTACAGTTTCTGTCCATAATTTCTAATTTAGTTTTCTTTTTTAACCTGTTCTCCTCCTTTGACCGCTGTCTGTCTATATTTGTTTCTACTCCTGAGCCATTTTTGGCATGTTCACCCCAGAAACACAAGCTCAATATTATTTCAGTTGAACATAAAAAACCCAGCATAGTTAACATCTGACTTGAAACTGGTACCCTGCTTCCCCAGCTACCTGAGCTGTAGTTGAAATGAGAGCTGCAAGAGGAGTAATTCAATAAAGAGTTCTGAGCTTTGAGCAAGACACAATGTCTTTTCTCATGTCTTTGACTCCTTAAGGTTTTCTATTACCCTCAGAGCTTTCCCCAGCTTGCCAGGGCATTTATATTTTACAGTTTTTCCCACAGTGAGTAATGTCTTCACTGAGGACATTTAACTCGAAGTAGTAAATGGAGACTTGTTATTTTTATTATTCTGCAAAAGCCTTTTGTCCACTTTATTTAGCATCACAAGCCTTTGCCTACAGTGAATTCCACTAGCACTACAACCAAAGTATCACAGCCAGCAACTCACATTATACATGAGCCTCAAATAAGGCTGCGGACTAAGCCATGCAAAGAATCAGTGAGTGGTGTTCTTCCCTCTGTTGTTTGCCAGCATTATTTAAAAGCCATGCCAGAGCATTTTTCACTTAAACACTATAAATACAGCTCTTTGAACATGTTCTGTTGTTGATTTGAAATTTAAACATTTCATTTAACTTCCCATTAAAACAAAAAACATCTCACAGGCTCCTCTGAAATTTAACATGCTCTGAGGCAGCTTTCCATTGTGAGGGAGAGTAACAGCTAAAGGAGAAGGATTTTCGTTCTGTTGTTTTCTAAATTGAGATTTGGAAATTATTTTAAATGGCATTGTTTACTGTAGTGAATAAGTAAGAGTACTAAAAGGATGGTTCTGTGTTCAATGTACTCTTGCAACTTCTGCTTTAAGGGCTTTTTTTTCTGAATCACTGAAATGAAAGACAGGATTGCTACTGATTGAAAAATGAGTGGTACCATGCACTAAGAGCCTGTCCCAGAGCCTGCTGAAGCAGTTGGAAAGCTTTACACCAGCAGTGATGGCAAAAGAAACGTCTCATTGAATCATCATGGAAATACATCTGGAGAATGGCTCTGAAATCTGCTGGAAAGGTCCTCAAAGGGGATGAAGGTCTGCTCATCTCCAAACAGTGGAGGAAAATCCAGGGCAGCAAGGGAATTTGGATCAAGGCCACAAGGCAGAACAAAGACCTCTGCCAGGTTTGCCTTTCTGCTGTGGTGTGCGCTCATTGCCTGTTCCAGAGTGCTTTCCTTATTTTTCTTAAAACAAAAATAAATTGCATCAAAAATATTGGGGTGGTTTTGTACTGAAACAATTCAAAATCCTGCATCTTTTCTTTTCCCCTTCAAAACAGAGCTAAACCCTCATCTTAAAGAGTAGACAGGAATTTCTTAGATGTAATAGTCTCCTTCTCAAAATGGGTGTTCATTTTAGTTGCTGTGATTTGTCTAGTTTCCCTATTCCCAAAACAATTTATATATCCATCTTGTCTGCCAAGATACAGTGAATGAGCAACTTCTTATGCTTTAATGAGTACAAATGAAATTAAAACCCTACATGCTGCATCTTGTTTCAAATTATATTGTGAGCAGAGACCATGTATTTCTGTATTGGGGGCACTTCTGCCAACTCAAACCCAGATCCTGGTGAATTTGAAGTTGTGGTGATAGGAATTCAAGCAAGAAATAGTGTATGAAAATTACTATTTAAATAATGTGAGACTGTATAAGTCACCAAGTAAGAATCTGCTTTCTTTAATAAGTAGCTCACTAGCAAGTACTAGTGAACAATGAAGCCATGTATATGTGTTTTCTGTTGAAAAAAAAAAAAGATAGGATTTAGGATATTCCTGCTATTTTAGTTACAATGCTTCAGAATGGAATTTCTGAAGATGAACTCAACTAAATTTGAGATATCTAAAAAGCCTTTATGCCAGCTACCACTTCTCAGACAAATATTTCTTCAATCTATACTTCAGAAAGAGCCCTTGGAATGACAAAAAAAAAAATTCTTACAGTGTTTTACTAATTACAGAATTACATGGCAAGTGTTTTACACAGCCCTGCTAGGCAGCTTCAGTCTGGAGAAATACTAGAAAGACTTTTAACAACATTTTCCACAGAAATGGGTCAGACCAATGACGACAGTAACAGAGCTGATATAGAGAAGGGAAAGCTCATCCATCCCAAAATACATGGAAAGCACCCATTGCAAAGTAGAAGATGCCAGCTTGGTTTGAAAAGTTGGTCTCTTCACTTGTAGGTTCAAGAACTCCTGCACCTAACTGCTCCTATACATAGCTGTAAGAACAAATGTAACCATTTCCCATGTGTAATCGGTATTATGAGCTCAGGCTATCTTGGCAATTGCCAGTTCTTGCAGTCATGGACATACCTGCTCAAAGTCCTGAGAAGCTGAGCTCAGTCCTCGCAGTTAGACCCAATGATGAAAGTTGCTTGGCCCTGTTTAATTTAAGGGTCAAAGTATTTTCATCTCTGATTAAAGCAAGAGAAGGAAGAGGGAGAAAGGTAGAGGGGAACTGGTGGTAGATACCTGTTGTGTTTTACAGTCTTTTTTTCTAATACAGACTGGATTGGTGGTGTCAGGAGCATGAAGTCTTGAGAACTAGCGCTATGCATACATATTCTTTAATGAATTGCTCAGATGGACTAAATGTTTACAAATGTTTAAAAACATTTGTGTGCATCTGGTGTGTGAGACCAAATTTATTCAATCCCAAATATTCTGGCTCACACCGTGGTTGTCATTAGCAGTGACATTTCTATTCATGCAAAATAACATGCAATCATCCAGTCAAATCTAACCTGCTCACCCTCGTGTACAGTTTTCTTCTGCCAAAGAGCTAGAAACTAAATGATAGCTCCCCTACGCCGCAGTGCTGGAAACACACTGTGTTTTTAAACAGCCAGACCTGGCAAATCCAGCCGTTCAGATTAACAGAACACATGACTCACTGCCTTGAATATAAGCATCCGTCAGAGGAAGTCCTCATTTGAGAGCAAGTCATGGGCTGAGACATCCCGTCGGTGCAGGGTCGCCTGCGTGACTCCCTGGCGGGGTCAGAGGCAGGAGGCTGCAACGCGGGGCGCTGGGCACACCTTTCCTTGCTTTGCCCTGCAGCAGCTGTCATGGGAATGATCAGCTGCCTATTACACGCATGCATGCACTTCCCTGCCTCAGAGCACACAGCCGTAATGTGCTCTGCTCACAGAGAAACATTTATATCCCTAGTTTGGCACAGAAGGGCAGTACCCCCTTGCCAGCAGCCCCTGCAACCGCCAGGCAATTAATGGAGCAATTTTCCCCTGCTTTGTTGAGGGCAGTGGGGAAGGAAGGGCAAAATCTGCACCATCAGTAGCAAATTTATTGCAGGATGAATTGAGAAGCACAACTGGCCCTCAGGGATTACTATGTTCACATGAGCATCAACAAACCAGGGTCCACCAGGCTCCCTAGTCATCCCAAGCAGTGGAGAAAAGCGTTTTCTTCATGAGCTGCTTCCTCAGAGAAGCAAAATGCTGCCTATTCCTCTTCTCCCCCCCACCCCCCCCATGACCTCCTTAGCAGTAATTCATGCCATATAAAGAGGAGGGGGCCTTTTAGGGGTAGTGCGTTCTTTGCAGTAACCTTATGAGACAGAGCTGTTAAGAGGATGCAGCGTGTGCAGAGGCCCCCGATAATGAATTACAACTAAGAAAAAGTGGCTTGAGTGGGAACTTATTTGGAAGGCAGCGAAAAGGGAATATTCCTTTCCTCAGTGAGCTGAGATGTCCTGGGGGCCTATGAAACTTTGAAAAGTAATCCCTTTTCATAAAGCAGTGCTGCCTAACTCAAATCGAAAACAGATATAGGTGTACAGTAACACAGATCTGCCATTCCAAAGGACATGGCCTGAATGCAGAAAACGGAGATCAAAGAAATCAGCTGGGCATCTCCAGTGGCAGGCAAGCACCCTGCTAGGTATCTGCTGTCATGAAGTGTACTGGATGGTGACCATACATAGTAGGCTAAGGCCCATAAACTATCTTTAGTGTAGGAAATTGAGCAGAACATGCTTAAACTGCAAAACCAGATGATATTTATGCTACTACAAGCTCTCTTTGCACACTCTAATCCCCTTTTTTTTAAAGCAGAGTCATTTTGTTGGCCTTTTAAGTATAAGAAAAATATGACCAGGAATGTACCTTGCACTTACTGGACTTTGACCTTTCCAAGGATGGGTAATTGTTTGATTCGCAATCCTGTATTCACCCTTTTATTTAAATTGCATCAACACAAGCAGTTTCCATGTTCAATTGACAGCCTTCTCTTTCCATGTATAGTTTTTAAATCAAGCAAGACTTCCCAGGCCTTGTTCACGTATTCTTATTGACTTCAGGAGAGCACTAATAATTTTCCTTACCAGACAGCTGGTTTTCACACCATTCTGTACTGTAGCTATGAGGCAAAGACAAGGCAAAAATTGTATCAGCCATACAATTGATCCTATGCTACACAACAGTTGTTAAAGTAGTGATTTTCAGCTGTAAATTCAAAGATTTAAAAATATTATGTTTGTCTTTTTGGGAATGAAGTACATGAGCTACTGAGTAACCATTTCTGAACACTTTTCTAAATGATCACAATACCAGCTCTGTTAATTTCAGTGATCTTCAAGTTGCTCTGAGTTAGCAAACCAGCATACTCCTCCACTAAAAGGGCTCAAATTTGGTGAGAAAGGAAAAATTCTGAACTTGGCTTCCCTTTAATTTTTTGCTGTTCATTCAGAGCCAGAAGAACGAACAGAGCAGCAATCTCAGAGCCCAGAGAAACATGTGGTTTCTGTCTACCACGATAAGTGACAGACCAGTCATGGCCTGTTCTTATCACCTTTGAAATTTGAAGGTTTTGACTTTGGTTCAAATGAATTTCTGTTTTTTGTAGGATGGGTTTTCTTTTCTTTTTTTTTTTCCCTTTCCAGTTGCTCAAAAGTTGTTAGCAAATCCTGCTGTTACAGCAAAGCATATGGGGCCACATGTTCAGGGGTCTGATCCTGGAGTCAGGGACTTATCCAGGTGCTGCTTGAAGCTATCATTTGTGTAATAGGCACAGCTGATGTGCATGGATGATTTTGATAAAACCTCAGGGTTGCTGAATTTTTTAATCAGGAGCCCGGTAGAGATTTTGCTTATGGGGCACCAGGAAGCTCTGGCCAATTGGAGGTTTCCTTTGGTTCCCCCAGTTCTATGGAGTGGACCCAGAACCAGGGCAAGACACTCTTAAAGGGGTCAGTGGCCACTGTTATAAATGGCCAGCCTGTGGTTGGAGATTCCCTAGTTCAGATCTCTTTGGCCTTCAAAATCTGCAGTCCAGACTGCCACAATGTCCTCCTGCCCCGCTGGGAATGAGCAAATCAGAAAAAAGCAAGAAAAGATGTTTTTGGAAATCAAGTCTTGCCCCTTTCTTCTTGGTGCTCCCAGCACTCTTCTGCTCCAATTCAGGTAAAGCAAACCAAGCAAAGTCCCAGACCCTCCTGAGGCATTTCGGGGAGGGAGAACACTTCAGTGTCCACAAGCTGCCTCTCATTGCTGAGTGATCTTTAGGCATGTAAATAAGAGACAGATCGTGGCTGTTTCTTGCTTGGATCCCAGCTTTCGCCTTTGTGCACTGGGACATAGCCATTAGTGCAGCAGAGCATTCCCATTCCTATTCCTGGTCTTGAAGAAATCATAGGTTCCCTTGAAGAAATAATTGCTTCTATGGGAAACCTCCACGTGCAGACTTATTGCCTAAAGTTATCAAGGCAGAGAAAACTTTAAGTATTTGCAACTCAAATTCACTCTCTATTCAGCAAACACACTGGATAATACTGATATAAATATTAGCAATTACTGTTTTAAGGCTCTTCAACAGGGAAAGAAATGTATCTTATAATTGAAGTTTTTTTAAAACCAGTTTTACTGAGGTGTAGAGAAAGATATGTGTCAGTTATATTTTCTTTAAAAGATCCTTACCTTGCCTCAACAACAACCAACCTCATGTGGCTACACGTATCCAAAGGAGTGTTAACTACATATATGACCCATTTGAATTCTGCTAATGTGTTTAAACATGATATTTTTGGCAGTTCCCAACCTCAGGTTCAGGGCTGAAGGTTTTAGGTCCTATAAATAGATCCCAGGCTGCAAAATCTGAGCTTGGAGTCTGTGATATTAGAAAAGTAACTCATACAATTTACACCTGGGCCAACAATCATATTCTGAAGGTCATCTCTCCTTTCCCTCATTTCTAACATTCTGAAGAAAAGGGGGGGTCTAACTTACAGTGTAATTTGGGAAGGTTTGACCCCAGCTGACCTTTGCCAGATACTGTTAAAGAGCAAACGGAGCAGAAAAGCAGAAATGGTTTGTTGCACAAAATGGTGATTCTGTGCTAAGCTTCATAGGTTGGAAGGAGCATGTTGAAAGTCTGGGCAAAAATGTGACAAGAAGCCAGTTTAAATACAAGCACATAGGTGTGATATGTTCTAAGGGCCAGGTGTGACTTGGGAGCCTGGCAGCTCTGTGCACATCGTAACTTTGACATCACAGATGAAGAGAGACAGGCTAACAAAGATTACCGATAATAAAGTCATGAAAAGGTACTGCTCTCAGTGTTACTGCTCCTATGAGACACGGCGAACAAATGCACTATGAAGGGTTACTTGTGCAAAAGGCAAGTGCATTATTTCTGGCATAGCCATGAGCAGTTTACAAATGCACTTATTTTGTCTTGGTACATCATTACTTCTAAGCATTTGCTTATAACAACCATCTCTGAATTATGCTATATACTCCTGCTTCTGTGTATGAGGAAGAGGTTAAAATACAGAAAACAATAACCATCTTTCTCCTCCTCTTTTGCAATTGGGTGCTGTTATAATTTGCTGTTAAAGAGGCTCTAAGCACAAACACAACCTTCAGGATCATGAAGAAAAGCACATTCATCTGTGAAAATATATGTGGCAGGCATATATTTTTAAAATGCAGTGGCTTACAACCAGGCCAAGTGGTACTGACAGCAGTAAGGCTCCACAGGCAAAGAACCGGTGCAAATTCAGCTGAACAAATCCTCGTTTTCTTTGCCAGTCATAGAAAAATGATGCACCATCCACCTTTGTTAGCTCCCTGAACAAAAAATCCCTGATCGGATGAGGGCATGAGAAGTTGAGGATATATCTGAGAGGAACATCTGTTTCTCATGGTTATGTTTCCCATGAAAAGTGTTATAAAAATAAAAATTGCATGTGCACAGTGTGTGCATTTTCACTTTCCCCCTATTAACCTTGCTAACCTAAGAAAGACAGCTATTTAGGATCTCTTCCTAGCCAGTGGACCGTAAGTGCGTGCCTAGAAGATGCTAGAGCAGTTGTCCTCCGCAGGTGATTTTCCTGACTGCAGAGGGAGCTTAGATAACCTGTGAGAGGAGGAATGTACATAATAGTCAGCCAAAGACAGCCAAGTCTGCTCAGGGAGGCTTGGCTGGTATTCTGGTCATACAAACAAATAACCAAGTGCATACAGATGACTAGGAGATCTTACAGATGTCTAGAAGAGCTTTTTGCTGCAACTCCTCTGTGTGTAGAGCTGAGCTTGAAATAAAGAATTAAAAATAACTATGAATTTATCAAAATCTTTGATTATACTATATCTCTTTTTTAATGTCTGCAAAGGAAGAAAAAAACTCAAATCTATTTAATGAAAACTATTTAGATACATAGGAAAATATAATTAATTATAAAAAAGACTGTAGTGACTTTAATATAGTACAAAGCCCAAAATCTAGAATGTTAGTTAGACTAAGTATATATGACTCTACCATAGCATAAAACTCAAAAGTGCTTTTTGATTGTGTATTAAACTTTTATAAGTCATTACAGCTCTAAATATATATATTTAACTGAATACGTATTATCCATATGCAGTATGACTAGCATGAGAAAATGAATTCCAGAAAATCACTATGTGGTGCATTTCTAAAAGGACCACATTAAGGAAAAAACAGAGTTCCTCCTTTGTCTTGGTCTGTGGGCCCTGTGTGGTGTGACCACATGCAGGTCAGGCAGCAGGATTATGAACACGCAACGTTCATAATCCTATATATATATATATATATATGTATAACATAATAATGTTATGCTTGGGCTGGGTCACGCAGGCATCCGTGGAAGGGGATAGAGAGGACTCTAAGGTCTGCTCTCAGTGCTATAGGTCAGAGTGGTCTTTCTGATTGTAGTGTGCAAAGAACCAGGGCCCAGGATTTGGAGAGGAAGGATGGCTTTAATTTTTGTTTTGAGCGTGTGTACCAAGAAGAAAAAACCCAACCACCCATCACACTTGATATATCTGTGCATATTGAGCTCTTTTTTTTTTTTTTGCAGACTGCTTTTTCATGCTTCAGAAATTCCTGCTCTTTATAAATGCCATTCCTTTCTACATGATCTTAAATTCATTTTTGGCCATCTTCTAGTTTTTATAATGCAAAGCAATGTTGGGTGACTGTTTCACATCACTAACTATATTTCATATGACACTTCTTTTTCTCTGCATTTCCTTAGATGCTTTAACATGTTGATCTCTCCCGCCTGGTATTCTCTGCTTAATGCTCTTTTCTGCTCCTTCCTGGAACTTCCTTAATTGCTGCATTTGGTTATTTGTTGCATTAAAAAATAAAGCTTTGACTTACCAATTTACAGCACTTCTATTGTCCCATGTTGTAGGTATTGTCCACAGCTTTCTCTCTTCAAAGACAAACAGGGTGAAATTAAAACATGCCTCTTTATCAGGCAGTGATGTGATTTCCTTAAGCATGGCTATTCTGCATAAACTTTCCCAGGGGTCATCACCAGCTTCAAAGGATTTCTTAATAAGCACAGAAAAAAGTCTGTCTGGGTTCAGTTCCTGTCATGTTGGAAAAAGATGTGATCAGTGTTGGATTCATGAAGCAATATTTGCTTTTATGTTAAAGATGTGTTTAGATTGGATGTAATTTCTCTTCAGTCCATGAAGAGTGGGCAACACCACTGTTATTGTGAGTTATTTGGAAGAGGTCTGAATTTGGACAATACCTAGGAAAAAGGATTTGATTCACGAGTGGACACACCCAATCCTACTAATAATCAGCATTATTCATGTTAAACTTCAATCCTTTAAAACAAAGGCAGTGGTTTCCTCAAGCATCTGAAGGGTGGCTCCCCCAGACAGATTGCAATGCAGACGCAGCAGCTGGAAACTGGAAGCTAAGCCTGTTCTTAACCTGCAAGCCTGAGAGGGAGTGAAGCAGTGGAAGTTTGCCCAAAGATATGAATTAGCTCCTGGACCACAGCTCTGGTCAAAATTCTTCGAAAGGACTGGGACTCCATTGTCCCAGCCCCAGCAAGGAGTGCTGCAGGGATGGGAAGAGGAGGAGACAGGGGAACAAAGAGAGTACTACAGCAAACTCAGTTGTTTTATTTCTCCTAATGTAACTTCCTCTAACTGAGGGAAGTTAAAAATCCCACAAAACCTGCTTCCCCTGGTTGGGTGCACTGCTCAGCAGGCTGCTGTGGATGGGCTGCCCCAGCACACACGGGATGGAGCACACTTGCACCCAACCACAGTTCATTTTCCATTACAAGATGCAGCTAAAAACCAGCCCATGGGCCAGGATATGGCTCTGCAACATGCTGATGCTGGGCAGCCACAGCAATGCTGGGGGAAAGCAGGGTTTGGGAAGCCCCACCTTCAGTTCAGGATGGGGTGAGCTGGCAGCTACATCCAGGGAAAAGGTCACAGCCAGGAAGAACTAAGGCAGAGCTGGGGCATGGACGCTGCTCCTCTCACCTGGTTTTCAGATTGACTTGCTTGAGACAACACCAAGCCCGGGTTTTCCTCTTCAGCTGGCCCTACAGTGCTGCAAAGCTGGACTGCATGGGCAGACCTTTGCTTGGGGCTGCTTGCTTATGTAGGATGCTGAGAATACCCCATAAAATGCTGCCAGTGGAGGGGCTGTGATTACAGGGCAAAGGATAGCATGGTATGAGCATGTTTTTTCCTAGGTGGGTTTAGTAGGCTTGCTGTCTGTTCTGTGTCATCCTATACCATTGTTTACCATTGTATTTTCTTTAATATAATCTCATATAATTTAATATAATATATTATAATAATATAAATTCCCAAATGTCTGCTCCTACAGCTGCCCCAGTTCTTTGCAGGTATCTTCTGCAAAATCCAACAATGTCTTGAAAAACAGCAGAAAAAAATTTAAACCAAAAGTTTTACCCCTTGCTTCTAAGCTGCCTCTTTTAGTTGTACTCATCCACGCATATGCAGTCTTTCTGGCCAAAAATCCCTTGTGAGTCAGTGTTCTTTGCTTGATCCTCAAAAATTTCTGTATTAGTTATTAGACAAGACCCAGTAACTCATTCCGTTTTTTTCTGATTGTCTTTGTAGATCACCATGATCTAAGCAGCTTTTGGTAATGATTTGTCAATAATAGATTATTTTTAGTATATCATGAAGTGGGAATACGCTCCCCTGTCTATATGTACAATAATAGTTGATCTTCAGTTAAATTTGCTTGGCTGTTGGGCCTCCACTCCTGTTGCTTTGATTCTGTGGTGTTTAAGATAAAAACTCTATTTGCACTCCTTATTATTAGCTCCTTAAATTTAAGGGTAAGTAAAAGGAAGCTGTGCTCACATCTCAACAGTGGCATTTTATCCAAGTACTTCAGTTGCAGAAAAGATGGCTCTGGAATACGTTTGTACAAACTCATGTGGATTGTTTGAAAATATAAGTATCCTATGTTTAAAAACATACACCTAAATTCTTCCCATGTGAAATCCTCCTCTAGAAAAATATAAGGCATTTTTTACATGCTTAGGTTATATTTTTAATCTCATTTCTAGGTTTCTCTAACATTAACATCAACCACATGTCACTTATGTAGCCCATTTTTATTTTAACTTAGTGCCTGCATATCGGATGGATAATGTACAGCTGGACTAAGCACAATATTTTCTATGAAATGCATAAGGTGCTATTAGCAGTAAGAAATGCATCTGGCTTCAGTGGAGCAGAGCTTTTCCAAAGGTAGAGAAATCACTGCAATAGTTAAACTTGAGACCCAGAGAGTATTCCAACAGGATTCCTACCAGAGTATTAGACCTCTCACAACAGTTGGGATCCCTGTGAGAGGTTCTTTATGGCTGACAATCTATTGTACATTACTAAAATACTCGAGAAAATGTGCAGCCAGTTATTTGCAGCTGTCACTTGGTGACTCTGCCCAGGTATTAGACAATCTCTTACGTACCAGCTTAGGAATCTGTCATATTTTTGCTTACAGTCAACTGAGCCCTGAGCAGATGCATGTGCTAAGCTGTCTGCCTTAGCGCTTCCATACAAAAGGCTTTTAAATTAAAGTAAAAATTCATTTCAACAGCGAGGTTATGTTTTCCCTTGAGGTTTCTAACAGTGTTCACTCCCATTTCTGAGGATGTTTCTGCCTTCATGGTAAAAGCTTTCCTTTTTGTTATCCTTGCAGCCCTTGTTAGATTGAATAAGTCAAGGTGCTAGTGCCTTTCTATTGCTGAACGGCCTGATGCCACAGCCCTTGTGCATGGCTGTGTAAGGCAGCAGGAGAACTGGATGTTAGAGGGGTCCACAAGTAAAGTGAGAGAGAAAAAGGAAAAACAAGCTGTTTATTTGTCTGCAACTTGTTTGTTGTCACCTACAGCTTCCTCTTAGTGAGTTAATGGCTTTCTTTTTAAAGAAATAAAGGCTTCTCTGGGAGAAAAAAATACTTGCTCCATTTTGCTCACTGATTTAGTATGCAAGAAATGTTAGTTTCTTCTCTCAAACACCAGCAGACAGATTGCAAAAAAAATATAGTAGACTCTGGACTCCCACTGAAAGCTGACCTAGACTCACCCCTGGCTTTATTGTTTTTCTTTCATAATTAGCTTTTGCTCAGCTTTGTCATTTTCATAAGCCTCTATATTCTTCAATTAACAAAACAGAACAAGAACAACAAGAGCTTAGGCAGCTCATGAGGTCACTTCTTGCAGGGGCTGGATTATGGCACCAAAAGAAGCCTGAAAAGCATGTATTGATCCAGTCTGACAGTTCCTGCCACATTAAGCCTCACCACAGCTGTGATATAAAGGCGCTTAGAGCTGTTATCATAAATACCATCCACTATCTTTAAAGATCATCAAAATTGCTTCACATTGTATAAGAGTTATTGTCATATAATTTGTTCAATGCATTTTAACAGCATAAATTGGTTTAGCGTTTTAATACTAGCTTAAAGGTCAAATGCAGATAATTTAAACTAACATTTATCCTATGAAAGTTATCATATAAGCTCAATTTACTGAATGTGTGGAATGAAAAACAGTCATCTTTATTATTTCCTTCATTTATCCAAAAGCTAAATGCATACAATAAAATTTAAACTGCCCATTTAAACTTTCAAAGAACATATTTGTGATTATTTTGTGAATGCCCATACTATTTAGGGTATGAACTTAAATGCAATATGAATTTTCTGTATGTCTTTCTGTAGGACAATTATTTTAAGAGAGGCATATTTATAATTAGAACTGACAAATAGAGCTGCAGCTTTTATGATGAACTGAAGATATCAGGAACAAGCATGTCTATGGATCTCTTAACTGCCCCTATAGCTGGGCCTCTGCCTATCCGTAGTCCTGCTGTGCATGGAAACCTCCCTTCTAACTTGTGGCTCATTGAACCAATAAAACATGAAAGGCAAATGCCTATTTGAGAAAGAGAAAAAAACTGATGATCGTATGGGTGAAAGGCAGTATAGTCAATAGTATCAGCAAAAGCAAGCAGGCAAAGTCTTGTTCTAAAAACCCTCTCCAAAGGGGTCTCCTGGAGTTTTTTGCTGTAAGCAAGAGTTACAAGACGCTGGTATGGCCCATAATAAGATATTCCCTCAACAGAGGTGGAACAGCAACCATGTAGCAGAGAAAACTTCTGGTCCCGCCCTGAATGTCATTGTGGGACAGCCTGTGGCTTGCTGGTCGCACTGTTCTGATGGGATGGGATGGACCAAGCCCATATCTGCTGATACTGATTTGAAGCACAATCAGACTTCACACTTGAACTGCTAGCGGTTTGCCTTAGAGATGTACTTTATTCCAGGGTCTTTTCCTATTCTTAAAGTTGTTCTGTTTGTGCAGACAAGTGTTTGGTGGAGCATGAACAAGAAAAGAGGTTTCCAGGCCTTGTAATGGCCTTCTCTAGTCATCAGATTACAGAGATTATTCCTCATATTAGTTGGTCATCTACCCACCTATGTGGTTTACTTCATGCTTGGGGCATAAGGGGGAAGAGCAGTGAGGTGAACCCACATTCGTTACCTCTCCTATGACTTCTACAGCCAATAGACAATTTCTTGGATGGCTCTGGCTGCATTTAATTTGGTTGCAGTTTCTAGAGCCAAGATGCCTGCCCAGTGCTTGTCTACAGCTACAGTGCTATTCAGTTTTCAGGACTAATAGTCAGCAAAGGTGTCCTAGCCCTTGAGTTTGTATCCCCAATGTATGGCTGTTTGTATCCCCCAGCCTTGCAGCACCTCTCTGCCCATCTCATCCTCACTGGGGGAACAATAAAAAAGTGTTGCTCTCTTTTTAGAACAACCCTGAAAAAGACATGTGGTATTGTCCCTTCAGTGCGATTCACAGATAGAAACAGCATTTTACTAAGGATATGTAATATTTGCTAATATTCTAATTCATTGAAAAGTCCTTATTTGGTAGAATATTTGTGGAATGTGACTATAAAAGGAATAAATTCAATTAAAAAAATAACAAGCCCATTTTCATAATGTTTCTGGTTTCCACGTGGGAAGCAAACAAACAAATCAGGCTTAATTTAAGAAACAGGGTAAAAGAGAGATTTATTAAGCTGTGCAATGTTCTAAGAGTAAAAGGAAGACTCATCACCTGGAACTTCTAAAATTAGATTAGACAGTGCAATGAAAGATACCATAAGACAATGGAATTTTGCCACAAAATAAACTTTTCTGGCATGAAAATAATTCTGCATTCTGAGTTGCCTAAAATGTAACTTAAAGGTAACATTATAATCTTTTTAAAATACATATAGTGATTTTCCTGAGAACAGCTTTTGTAAGATGGTTCCAGTTAAGGGTAGATTTTAAACAATTTGCTGTAAAGGAGTAAAGAATGATAAATAGAAAAATTGAGTAGAAATATCAGATTAAAATAGATGGCGTAGACTCAATTAGTGTCAGCATTGTTTCATCAGTTTAACAAATTACTGCCCATCATGAAAACCAAATTTCTGGTTGCTGTACATGCTGTTTGCAAAGCCCATGGTGAGATAGCATGGTTTAGCCTACATTTTTATTGGCTACATTGCCTATACTCTACAATTTGCTCCAGGAACCTTTTCCCTTGGCCAGCTGACCTGGTGGAGCCCATATGCACACTCAGTGCTGTGCCTGCTTCCACAGTACAGAGCATTTTAGCAGTTTCTGTCTCTGCACCTGACCCATGCACCTTTGTGGCTCCTGAGCACAAGGACTGTATCATATTCAGAACATGTTGGCTCCATACTTCTCACACAGCCACACCAGCTCCCCTCGTGGGCTGTGTTTCACTTTAAGATGTGAAGAGCTGTTTGTGTTGTTTATTTGAGCAGAATCAGAAGCCGAGTCTCTGAACCACCCCTAAATTTCACTGTGTTTTGTTGCACTCCAGATGGCACGCTGGGAACAATCTAGCATGCACTAGGGTTACTATGACCACCTCATTTTTAGCAATTACTGATGGAAGAACCCCACACATCACTTCTTGCAAAGGAAAAAATAGCAGTAAGCATAACAATTGCTGCAAATCTACTACCTTTTTTTTTGCATATAATATTAATATTTACATAACAGACAACATTGCCTTTTTTATTAACTTTATAATATAAATATAAAAATCTATATAAATAAATATAATATAAATATAAAAAATTAACATTTTCCTCCTACATCTCAGAAATAGAAACACATCTGAAATCACCAGAATTCTGCAGAATTCAAAGATGCCAAGCCCTAGCTTGTTTTTAATCTCTGTGAGCTCCTGTAAGAAAT
Organism: Lathamus discolor; assembly: GCF_037157495.1. Classification (NCBI taxonomy): domain Eukaryota; kingdom Metazoa; phylum Chordata; class Aves; order Psittaciformes; family Psittacidae; genus Lathamus; species Lathamus discolor. The sequence goes on along the minus strand of NC_088884.1, from coordinate 154,759,824 downwards.
TTATGAGCCCTAGTAAAGTTAACCGGGTTCACTGAGGTCTCAAAGAGCTCTGTCTTTAGAACCCAAAGTCAGCCTTGTAAATAGCAGATACCAAGAATAATTTGAAGGGGGTTCTTTGTTAACAAATATAGTCTTTTTTGCTTAGAAACACTACTGGTCTAGCTGTGTCTCTATCACTGTATTGCTACCACTGCAGTGGTAACCCTAACAGGAACTTGCCTTACATGAAATCTCTTAGGAATGTCACTTTGCTCTGGTAGGTTGTTATATTATTTGCACTTCTAAACATGAGAAAATCAGAAGCAATGTCACACTGAAGAGTGTGACAGAATCACCGCATGGTTGAGGTTGGGAGGGATATCTGGAGGTCATCTGGGTCTCCTGCTCAAACTTGAAAGTGATCAAAACAGTCAAATCATTGTTTGAAAATCTGTAAATCTTATGAATTCCAGCTACACTAATTGCTGTTAGAGACCAGGCGAAAATAGCCCATATGCAACCAGAGATTTGAGAGAAGAAGTTCAGACCCTGTACATTTCCTTATTATACCAATGGTTGTAACTACAGATGAAAATTTTCCATGTTTCCACACCCTCCAAGACTTAGAAGTATGTGTGTGTGCACAAATGTATACAGCAATTCCTTGAAACCATCTTTGGTCTCAGGGATGTGAATACGAATGAGACCCAGCTTTGACCATCCATGTATGCTCTTTCCTATGCCCCATATGTTCAGCTGTCATGTTGCCTACTGCACAGTCTGACATGCAAGGATGAGAGATAGAAGGAGAATGCTTTGAAGCTACTCTGTCAATGTTTGAGAGTGAAAGATTATCCAACTGTTCTCAATAGTGCAACCAGCTGCAATGTATTCTCACTTAGACGTTCTTGAAAGCAAAGGGGTCTGGTCATCTGGAAAGGTGAAATATCCCATCATTTTACTCCTTCAATGAAGGGACACTGAGACTGTGATTGATATTAAAAGAGTCCTAAACGAGAAGTCCCAGATGATCTTTGAGGTCCCTTTTTCCCCAGCTTTGTTGACCAAAAATTGTAGATGTTTTATAACCTCTAAGCAGGTTATTCATGTTTCAGGACTGTAGCAAGGGTGCAATGGTTTGGCAGGAAATGTGAAGTTTAAGTAATAATGTGTATTTTGTTGTTAAATTTATCTTGTAAACTTTTCATAAGAAATAGGTAGAAGTTTTACAAATTTGATATGATGTTTGTCTCCAGCCTTTTAGGAGTAAAAGGAAGAGACCAGAGAGGGCAGCTTACCAAAGAATAACTATTCGAGATACTGCCACCTCAGGAAAAAATATTACAGTAATATGGCTAAATTTTCTCTCTGGGTTTTTTGTCAAAGTCAAAGTCATTTACACAATATGTCTGAGATTAAAAAACATGACTTTAATACAGAAATGGAAGTGACCCACAGTGATGTTTCAGAGTGATGGATGCCTCACCCAAAAGGCATCTCCAGATTCATAACTCGTCCTTTCTCTTCCAGTGCTCTTTCAAGCACTTCCCGAGCACACACTGCTTCCTCGAGCTCTCTCAATTTTTCATCTCCCCCTGCCTTTGCTTTCTTCATATCCTGCCTCAGCCTCCTTTCATCTGTTCAACTCTTTGGCTCAAGATCTAAATACATGATAAAAAAACCCAAACAGAATATATAAGAGAGCAGACGCTGACTGCAAACATAGAGCTAATGTGAAGTGTGTGATACAAAGATGTGACCTTAGGAAATAATTTTGTGTAATCCTTGATCTCTCCTTTGCTATCCCAGTCATGCTTGTTTCTGTCTTAGATGTTAGATCATGAAGTGAGGAGGCATTTTAGTTATTGTTTTCAGTCTTCCTGAGCTCATATTTACAGTGATAATAATGTATCATTGCTTCTTCTGACACAAATATTCCATTCTGACAAAAGTGTCTCTCCACAGAGCAATAGCATAAGCCTGAGGCCCTGTAAAACAGCTTTGCAGGGAAGGAGATACCAGTGACACAATGTCTGGGTATATTCTAAGTATAAATTGTTTTGTTTACATATATAAACCAGACCTAGAAGTGTTAAAACAACACTTTGGGTGGTTATTTTTTTAAGGAATATTTGCTTAACCCCCCTGCTTAGTTATTGGAGTATAATTATCTCAATTACAAATATTTAATCCAAGAAGAAAAGACATAATGAATTCCAGGGTCCTCTACCTTTTTCCAGACCCTTATCCTAAAAATGCAACATATTGTGACTTCTCAAATGGAAATTTGCATACATGCTAGGAACTTTCCAAGTTAAATGTAAAGGTAGCACCTAGAAACACTTGCCATAATAATATTTTCTTCTTTAGTCAATACTAGAGGGCATTTCTTGCTTGTCATTACTTCAAACTACTGGACTTTGACCCTCCTTTGAAGTCTGAAGCATATGCTGAAAATTAAGCAAGTTCTTAAGTGTTTAGAGGATTGGTTTCACTTAGAAATAGTACATTTAACTTCCAGAGCTAATTCTAAACTTCTGTCTTCAGCAAACTGTGTCTCTAGTTGACATTAAGTGTACCCATGCTGTAATGCCATGACTTCTTACAGTTAGTTATATTCTCTGCTGTATCTGAGATTGTACCCAAAGTGATTTATGATCAAAGCACATGGTTGTGCAAAGCCATGGCACAAAAGGTGGTGCCACCTTGATCTGCCAGCTGCCAAGTTTTTAGAGAAGCATGGAGACCAGAGTATAAAGTGAAATACAGATCCGTTCTGACAATAAATATGTGTGATTAGCCAAGAACTCGTATGTGCAGATTAAAACAGATTTCTTAAAAGTGACCGCCCGGAATCAAGATTTGTGATCAGAATTCTTGGCAGAATTGAAAATGGCAGCCCAAACACAGTGTGGTGAAGATTGTGATAATTTAGCAACTCATTGTTTCAGAATTTCTTTGGCAGAGTGATAATAGTTGTTGTTGTCTATCCTCTAATGCCCCAGCCCGGGAAGATCTCATGTGAGGATTTTGCAGGAGATTTTCTTTACCTATGGAGACAGATGGGGAACCTGCTTCCTTGCTCTAATGGGTTTCTGCTGAGCTGAGATCCTGCTTATCTATGGAAATAATTGAGGGTATGGGGTAGAGGAGGAAGCAGCAAACAGTTTGCACTGATTACCCACATAAATTTTCTCAGGGATGAACAGAAAGGATGTGTGATTTCAGATAAATATTTTTACCTTCTCTATTGCCCCCTTTAATGTCATCCCCATCCCTGTGATACAGGAGATGGATTGAGCCTTAACAGAGGGACTTCAGTCAAGGTGGTATAAGAGGACTGAAGGGTAACTTGTTCCTTTTGCTCAGAGATTTTTTTCCATACAATAGTACAATTGGAAATGGAAGACCTAAACTACAAGCTGAAAACTTACTTTACCCGTATGGTGCATCCTCCCCCTCAGATTAAAACACTATGCATACAGATACCTTGCAGTTGTGTTGAGTGGATAGACAGTTTAGATCAATGGGACGTGAATTCTGAAGTCTGTTCGTCCGGGTATAAGTTGCTGTCCACATAGTATAAACACACACAACATAACACTCAAATCCTGTTTTCCAGGTTGGTATATTTCTTTTTAAAGGAAACTCTTTTCCTCCATGAAGTCACACACCAGCTGAAGAAGGCAGTGGGTCATAAATAAAAAGTTGCATGTCAACATGAGAGGGTGTCCTAAGCAGAAAACAATGATATTGGAAACAATACAGTGATTGCAAAATCCCTAAACCTTTTCCTAACATTAAGCCTGCAACTATTCAACTGACTTAGTGGGATTGCTGTCATAATTGATATGAGGCATTGCTTCTTTATCTTCATGATCATCACTCAGAATAGATAAGGCAGTTCTTAGTTGCCTTAAAAAAATACATCATTTCATTAATGAAACACTGCATTTTATTAGAAAATTCCTGCTTTTTTGCTATGTGTTAGGTTTTGAAGAAAAAAAGATCAACAAAAGTTTTTACTCCCTTGAAAAACCTATGTCAGCCTCCAGCCTTGAGCAGCACTTCTGGGTGTAGATAAGAAATACCTGCTTTTGGAGATGACATGCAAAAGGGAGCAAAGTGATTGGAGTCACTCCTGGAGGCCTTCCATTCCTTGTCCTCAGAGACCTGTGCCTCTCATAGAGCTGGCCATATGGGCTTCTGTCCAGAGCCACACTTAAGGCGCCTAAATTTATAACAGGTTGTCCTACTGGCTGCAGCACTGCATCTCCTCCTCATGGGCAGGTTACAGCAAAAACATCACAAGGTAGAAGAGTTGTTCCAGAGCAAGCCATTTCACGAGTTTTGGCAAGCTGAATGGTTCCCGTGAAATATTGAAGTTGAAGATTGTATATTGTCTTGATTACCTTAAGTAATACATGCTGCTCATAATAAAGAAGATCTGGCACTGGGATTGTAGTAGTTTTATATTGATATTCATAGTTTTCAATTAATGGGTAAATTTTCCTGTGTAAATGCAGACCTCTCCTCTAATCAGGGAAATCATCAATGCATTTCCCCAGAGTTCACTGTGCTATAGAGGACTGTTAATGACTTCTGCTGAAGGCTGTGAAATGAAAGATGTCTCACACAATAAAATCTCCTCTAGTTCTATTTACACTGAAGGTATGCTTTTTTCAGCACTGCAACACCCCAGCTAGGCTTCATTTCAGATGGGTTTTTGTTTTGTAACCACATCAGAAAAAAATTGATTCATGTCAGAATAAAAATGTCTTTTGGTTTCACTCAGAGTAACAATGAGCTGTGAGTGTTAAAAATGAATTATGAGCCAAATAGAAAAATTTTGCTCCACCTAAGCCCTATTTGCTTCTAATTTTCTTTTTCATTTTAGGTCTATTTGAAAGCCAATAGAAAGCCACTTAAATGAAAAGATAATGTTCAGAAACTAAGGAAAAAGTGTTTGGTCATTTTTAAGTTAGTGTCTCTATATTTCCCGTTTTTCCATCCCCCTTATTTCCTTGCCTGAAATGAGTTTCAATGTTTAGCTGATGTATTTTTTTAATTAAGTGTTAATTTCTACTTCTTTTCTCACTCCAAAATTCCACTTTTGGGAGGATATTATTTGCTAGCAATCTCCTTGTCAGCTCTCAATAGAGAATGACATACAAAAAAAGTGGAAAAAGCGCTCTGAAAATGATAGGTTTCATATGAGTAGCAAGAATAACTCAAACGTGTTTTTGTGAACTGGGCTTTCTATCTTGTGAGTCGTAGGTGAATGATAATTTTATTAAGTAACCTAAAACCTAAAATCAAGGAGGAAATTAGGAGATTTAGAAGGCCTTCCACCTCTGACTGAGCAGCCAAGTACTAGGACCTGACAGGTACGATAAAGAGCTTAGATGTTCTTCTGATATTGTTCTTAGCCATAAGCCCCCAGGCTTTGTTCTACATGCTTAGTTAAACTGTTTTTATCTTACATAAATCCTGGTAAGCTACTTTAAGATCCATCAGACTACCTCAATTGCCATTTAAGTGTTTTTTTCTGCACTAACTGCTTCTTGTTAAATAGTTTGACATTTATGTGTCTAGACTTGGGTTGTTTTGATATTGATTTTGTGCAGAATGATAATGGAGCATAGTGGCAATATTACTTTTGCTGTCATACCTAGTAGCAATATATCTCTTTGAACTTCTTACATTGGGAGCAAAATCTACACACATGTAGGTCTAAATTTAGCCAGTTCTTCAAAGCTGGGGTTCTGCTTTGCTTATTTTTCTGCTGTAGCTAACATTTCCTTCCTTAAAGTGCCAAGAATCTTTATTTTGAGGGGAATGTGTCAAAATGAGGAGCTTCCAGCTCAGTGTCTGCGCAGGAAAGATGATTGTGGTATCAGCTAACTCCCTCGCTGCCTCTCTCCCTTTCTCCCTCCCTCACTAATGACCTTACTGTGGGTATAGAAAGCTGCTTTCTGTAGATGCTTAAAGTATCCATAATAAGCCAATCACTTTTAAGATAGTTACTGCTATCTGTTAAATGAGATGAACTTTAGCTTGTCTTTTTTTTTTTCCCCATATCTTTTGTTGTTTGCCTACCTCAGATTAAAATACAGGAAAGAGTCTAATTTGTCTGGCCACGATTTAAATAGAGTCATATAATGTACAACTCAGACAAAGATTTTTAGGCAGAAATTAAAGAAGAAGTCAACAATTTCTAGACAAAACATGAGGTAGGAAAATTTTGGCTATGCAATACACAGACCAGTAAAGGAAAAGTCAACCATTAACATTTTAGGACCAAAATAACTTTACTCTTGAGCATTCACATTAAATATTGTACTAATTTTGTATGCTAAAATCTTCCGAGCAAAGCTGATGACAAGTGTTGACCTTCGGAACTGCCTGGGTATTCACCTCAGCATTTGTTTCAAGCCTTTGATAATGCAAGGATCTGGAAGTCATCTTTTGGGATGGAAAGAAAAAGATTTCACCTGGAAACAACTGGGACTTTTTAATGCCTTTTCTTTCTCTGCCTCTTCTACCAGTGTATAGGGGCATTTGTTTCTCTGTCCTCCTTACCTTCCTTCCCTACCCTACTGATAACTGGCGCAGTGGAAGCAGGTGGGGATGGCAGCTCATCTACACCCCTACAGACAAGACTCCCAATGTCCTCAGCTGCATTTTCCACCATGCAGTTTGTTACAGCTCTGACTTCCTGCCAGTAAGCAGACACATCCAGTTTCAAAAAGGGTATTTCTGGTCTAAGCCAGTATATCCTGAGCAGGTTAGCAATCAAGTTCACCAATATTAAATATGTAAGTTGAGAACATGTAAGATAATAGTTTCATGTCATTTCCTGAAAGTGAACAAATTCACATGTAGTCTCCCTTTTTCTGTGTACCTCCATTCATATTATCATTCTGAATAGTCTGCATTCTGTTTCAACAACAAAAATAATACTGGGAGACATCTCTGGACAAGATTCTTCTTCTTCTGTTTCAGCACCTGTGTATTTAGAGCTTTATATCCTAAGGAAATGAAAATACTGGCTGATAGATGAGGTCTGGCCAACCTTGATGCAGTAATATAGGACACTTCTTATCCCTGGGCTTGAGGTTGCTGCCTCACAGTGAGATGGGCGGGAGGGAAATGGCCCCATGAAGCACCTCCCGTACGAAGACAGGCTGAAAAAGTTGGGGCTGTTCAGCCTGGAGAAGAGAAGGCTGCGTGGAGACCTCATAGCAGCCTTCCAGTGTCTGAAGGGGGCCTACAAGGATGCTGGAGAGGGACTCTACATTATTGACTTTAGCGATAGGACAAGTGGTAATGGGTTCACACTTAAATAGGGGAAGTTCAGGTTGAATACAAGGACAAGTTCTTGACTGTGAGGATCCTGAGGCACTGGAATAGGTTGCTCAGAGAAGCTGTGAATGCTCCATCCCTGGCAGTGTTCAAGGTCAGGTTAGACAGAGCCTTGGGTGACATGGTGTAGTGTGAGGTGTCCTTGCCCGTGGCAGGGGGGCTGGAACTAGATGATCTTAAGGTCTAGATGGTCTTAAGGTCCTTTCCAACCCTAACCATTCTATGATTCCATGATTCTACTCTTTTAGGCATTTGTCCGCAGCATTTGTGTCAGTGGAAATGAGACATCTTCCACATGTATGGTGAGCAAATGTGAACATTCCTCAATGACTTTTCAGCCTGTCTGGATAACTGTCAGGCTCCATACCTGAAGCTGTACAGTTATATTGGCAAAGGACAAAACCCAAATATTAAAAAAACAAGGGAGAAGCAGATGAGAGTAAAAGGGACCTAGTCTTTTAGTGATGTAATTAAACAACTTTGAATCAGAATGAGCTCATGGGCAATGTAAACCCATGTCTCTAACACGTAGATATTCTTATTGCATGGATAATGGTCTGTTACTGGGGAGTACTAGATGAATAAGGTTTATTGCTATCCCTAGCTCTGAGTAAAGACTTAAGAGTGGTTGCTGGTTATAATAATTGTGATATTTTATACAGTTGTGTGACTAATTTGACCTCAAATTGTTTTAACTGAAGTAGTTTTGTTTTCATTGCATTAAGTATTTTTTTTTTCTATTTAGTTGCTTAATGTAGTTAACAAAATAGATACAAATGGAAACCTTCATGGACCAGATGTTTCTTTCCTAGACTGCAAAGACTGCAGGGTACATTAGAGACAACTTAATAAGCCTAATAACACAGTGGTGGTCCACAGAACCTGCCCATTTTAGTTCTCATAAAGGCCTATTAAAAGGCTTAGTCACATAGACTTCACTGAAAAGCTCATGCTTGTACTTCTAGTCCATAAAATTGCTAAAACATTTTGGAACCTTTGAAGCTGGGTTGTAAACAGTTGTGAAATCAGCTGAATATAGAAACTAGAACAAAGTGAGCAATTTACAATGAGTCAGACTGTCATTTTTGTTGCTGAAAATACAGCTGTAGCACAACTTGTGTGCTTGCTGCGGTATCTAAAAGTCATCTTACACTTTTCTGTGTAGGAAGTGACATGCTATTCAAGCAGCCACACACTGTTTGAATGTGGTGGTTACGTGGAGAACTGGGGGCTCTTAGGCTCTGGGACTATCCTGCTGTCAGGACACCTTGTAAGTTATTGGACTGCCCACTGTTACACAGCCAGTATGTTATGTGCCACCATCAGCACACCCAAGGGTCATGGACTATTCCTGCTTTCGAGGTGTCTGTCCACCATCCTCTCAAGTGAGCAATGGGAAGAGCTTGGGATCTTGCAGGTGCTATAGCCTGGGATCATCTGAGATCTTGAAGTCTGGAAAAGCAATGATAGCTTTTGGGGGAGAGTGGGACACTGGACAAGAGGAGGAAGGAAAAGAAGGCAGGCAGCATCCAGAGATAGAAGCTCAGGGGTACATCGATAAAGGACCAGTACACAGAAATGCAACATGAAGGTGATACCTACTGTGAAATACAAATGGAAAAGGCAAAGGAAGGTAGAGGTGGTTGACAGATGTCAAGAAAAAAAAAAAAAAAGAGTGAAGAAGAACATACACGATAGAGAAGACCAAATAAAAATTTTATTGTTCAAATCAGTGCCAGCCAGAGCGAGCAAAGGCTGTGACAACAGGGCCTTGCCTAGAATGCATCGAGTTGGTTTTAAGAATGGCTGTTTGTCTTCAAAGCAGAGTTTGGATTCTAGCTACCTTTGATGTCTGACTGATCATGCACAGTCTAAGTGAGCCTCAGGAACGTGCCAGGGAGATTTTACAATCCAGATATTGGACAGCCATTCCTGCTTTCTAATGTGATAGCGATAAACAAGTATCAAGTGTGGGAATAATTATACAATAATAAAAAGGAGATGAAGAATACGGTACATGTTCTCCTCTCCCGTCCAAAAATTAAAATTCTCTTTGTTGGAAAGCAGACCTTTTCCAGCAGACTGTAATGATAAATAGGAGTGGGTGTAGTTAAGATAAAAATAGCTATAAGAACAGCAGTTCTGGTTCTTTGTAGTCCAGTTGGAAACCACTTTAATTTGAAAACTGGACACATGACAATAGCAAAACACACTAACTTGATAACTCACAGGCTCTACAGGTGGACCAACTATGGAGTTATGAGACCCAATAAAAATAATAGTTGGACAGATATTGAGTCCATAAAATGATGGCAGCCAGGCACACAGTATAATACGGTACAGATGTAGGTGTATCGCTCTGAATAGTTTACACTCTGTTTCAACAATAAAAATGTGTGATGTTTCCAGTACCCGCCACCAGCCATATGAGAGAATAAGTTATCCAGCTGTTTTCAATACAAAACACACCATCCTAAAATCAATTGATATTTCATACTCTTTGTATTCTTCTTTCCTGCACATGCAGGAGGTATTAATGGTGACATGATTGTATGTTACTGTAGTTTAACAAAATGATCAGGAAGACAAGCTATGTTAGCAACATTATTCAGACATTTAATAGCGTTTATCCTTTTAACTTCATTATAGTGCAATGCCCTAAGGCCAAAAGAGAGTTATTTTTAACATGACTTCAGACAGAAAGGAGTAACTTCTCATATGAACATGCACTGGACTCTTTACAGAGATGTATTACCAAGGCTCCAGGGTACAAAAATAAGAGGCTGCCACTTCTGCCTCCCCTTTGCCCTCACTCTTCCTTGCAACCACTCCATGTGGTCAGTACTATCCGGTTTCTCCCTAGGGCCAGAAACAAAAGTCCTCGGCCCTGAGGTCTTCACAGCTGTTACCGCTCTCCAGATGTCAGCACTTGCCTGTCCCTTGTCCTTACTTCCTCTTCCAAAAAAAGTCTCAAATCTATTTAAGCTTACATCTTTTCCCATGTCCCCCTTCAGAGTGCAGTATGAGGTACTCTGAGAAACTGAGCATGTGTATGTGCATGAAAACAACCTTTTTCTCAGTGAGCATTGCCCCCTCCCCTCCCATAAGAGGAGGAGAGTGGATTACAAGAAAGTAGGAGAGACCTTGTCCCCTCTAGTACACGGCAGAGCCATTGGATGCCATCAAATGCTGCTGATGCCATTAGTGCCCACATGGCACAAAGTCCCATGTCACCCCCCAGATCAGCAGGCCCCCATCACTATTCCTCACTTCAGTGAGAGCAAAGCTTCCAGACAGCACTATTACTGCTCTGGAGCTAGCTACTGATGATATTTAAGCATGTTTATAGACCTGATTGCATACTGCCTTGCTCTGTTGTTTGTGGTTTTTTTATCTTCCCCTTTACTCATGTAATTTGTTATGCTTTATTTCTGTTTCCTTTACACTTCTTCATTACCCTTGAGTTTTCCTCTCTTAGCCCCTCAGCTCCTGTTATTCTCCTGTTTCTTTTACTTAACTATGTTGCCTCAACCATATTTTTAGTTCCCTGTTCACTTCTCTTCATCTTTAATCTTTTTTAGTTTATTTGTTGCTGAGGTTGGCTGATGACTTTTCTGTAATTAGGACTACCAGTCCCAGCAGCTATTCTTTTATTGTTGCTTCCTTTCTCACCTCTTAAATTCTCTTCCTCTTGAAACATGAATTCCAGTACTGATATATTTATACCTTTTCACCTCTTGGGTGAGGTAAGGGAGATATGCTTCTCTGCTCTCAAAAGAGCCACCTTCTGTTCTCTCTTTTGTCTCTATAACAAGATCCACTTTCATTGGGTTCTTCTTTCATTTCAGAAACATGAAGGATGCAGAAGCCTACCTCAGTATTGCCATTTGTGGATACTTTTCTTCCTTGTTCTTTCTTCCATGGATCTGTACTGGTTTATCTATGCAAAGATCTCAGCAGTTTTCACGGCAGCAAAACACTGTACATGTTGCCCACAAGCCTGTCTCTCTCCACACTATGGCTCTCCTGTGAGGACCTCCATCTGTTTCCCCTATTATACCTTGCCAAATCTGTTATTTTCATAATTTCTTTTAAGGGATCATCATTGCTCCTGGTTTTGTCTATCTTCTCACATAGTTCTTCCATGAACTCGACCGGTCTCACATCCAGTGTGCCACTTTACAGTTAGCTTTCCACTAACATCTAGGTTAACATTAGGTGCAATTGCATGGTCTTCTACAGCTGTTTTCTAGACTCATTCCTCCCTACTTCAATGTGTTCAATGTTTTTTTTCCCTTTGTCTATTAAGAGTAATGATGTCTGTATTCTCTCCAGCTCCTACTAAAACCCGAACACTTCAAATTCTTTGACATAGTCTCTTAGTTGGAGACCACACCTGATTCTGGACATGCGTAATTAATGATGGCTTATGTATAAAAATAGCTATTACACGAGTAAAGCAAACATCACAAAAATGCAAAAAAATCCAAAGTTAATTTTGACTATTCCACAAATAAATACATTCTCCCTCAAAATTTGCCTACTACACAATGTTGTTTTATGTTCTTATCAAGAAATCCCTTTCAAAGCAAATTATATATGTGTAAGAACAAAGGATTAACATAGGATCATTCAGCTGATTTACATGCAACAGTAAATAACAGAAGCAACAAATATGGTGGGAAACATATGCCAAGTTGGCAGAATTTTACTGGTAAGTGTCCAAAAAGAGGTGTTTTTTTCCTCCTCTTCTTATCTTCTGTTCTAACTGGCTGATCGCATATCATGACCCTGACAACCTACACTGCTCAGTTTACTAAGAACATTGCAGCATGCTGTCCTCAGGCTTCACTGCACATTTGTTGCCAGCCGAGGCAGGTTGTGGTAGGAGGTGCCTGCACACCTCTGCCCCTTCCCTCCCAGCTGAATCAGTGAATACATCACCCACATGGAGGAGAACAGCACAAGGGGCTGATGAAAGAAGGGGAAAGTGAAGAGGATGGCTGTGGACCTTGCTGTACAGAACCCCAAGGAAAAGTGCTGCAAAGGGCATCAGAGACCACAACATCACTGTAGTACAGGATAATGCTGAAGAAATGAGAAGACAAAACATAACTCATGAGTGGGAAATAGCAGATGTTCTTCCTCAAGGGCATAAGCAGAACTATAATTACAGAAAGCAACAACATCCTATCAAGCAGAAGAGTGTTAGCTATGCAGCTGAAAACACCACAAATAAATTGACAAGTATTATTATTTGCCTTTGCATAAAGTAAGTAAAGAAAAGTGACATATCCAGACCCAAAGAAATGGATGTAGGACAGACAGAAAGGGCTAAGAGCACAAACGGAGAGAACGTTTTCTTTCAAGGATACAAGACATTCAATAGCATACCAATAACAAGCTGTATGTGGCATACTTTAGACAGAAGAAAACTTCATACACGTTTCATCAGACCCCAGTGAATTAGTCACAGGCTACCAAAATCACATTTTATGTGAAAATAACCCCCAGGTCACAGATGTGTCAATGTAGTCTCACTGCTACCAGTGGGAGCATGACTGCATGAAAGGCTACTTGGATGTGTTTTTAAAGGATTAATCTCCAAGACTACAGTAAACTGCACTTTTATTGTGTTCAAGTACCTACCCCATCTCAGCTAAAGAGGAAAAAAACTCTGTGATAAATTAAGCTAATGTGAAACTGTATAGTTTCATTTTCATCATTCTGAATAACACACTGTTTTTACAAAGTAACTAACTTAAAAGGCACTCTTCCACTGGGACTCATTACATCTCTAAACATTTGAAAGTAGTTTATTTCATTTCCTTTGTTATCAGAGCCTTCTTTTGGCATCAAAATACTGATATGAGACTGAAGTGGTACAATTCAGAGTGAAACTGTCCTCACCTCTTTAGCCCTACTTCAAAGTTGCTGTAGATAGATCAGAAGTGGACTCTAGCTCAAGTGTGCTCAAGGTAATAATCTCTGCTAGATCCATAGTCAAGAAGATGTGTATCCACCCTTTCCTACTCGAAAGCTTATACAGTAGAAGAAACTGAAATGTTTTACAAATCATCATCTATGGAACTGTTTAGTAAGTTCCAATCAGTAACGATGGTGATAACCCACCAAACACAATGGACATCTGTGCCACAGAAGGTATTATCTGAAATTAGTAGAGTTACATGGGTAAAACTGGACATCAGCACATTCTCACAAAAACTTTGCAGGTGTGTAAAACAGACAAAGTAGACTGAGTGGAATGATAGACCCTGTGATGAAATGATGGAAGCACAGAAAACGATGTAAATATTTCTAGGCAAACATATAGTCTTTAAATACCATAAACATATAAGCCCATTCTGCTACTTTACAGTCACACTTTTTATGGACTTTTTTTGACTATACAAAAGCAGGTAATAACTCTCTGGTCAGCTAAGTTGTATGAGGGCATTGGCCGAATGTCCTTAAGTACTGATGAAGGCTGCTACTGTGCTCTATTAACCTTCATGTACAAAAACATCCCCCAACAGCCTGAAGAGAAAAACAAACCTGGAGCTGTTGTTTACATTTTGTTTCCCTGTCTGTCCGCCCCATTTTGATTTGCAATTGACAAGTGCAACCTCCACCCCTCAAAAAATATCCATACAGAAAAAAGAGAAATCTCTAGTTCCATAAAGTATAAAATTGGCAAAGATTATCAAAACAACATCCTAAGGGAGAGAGAAATTTTCACTGGCATTCTGTCAGCTGTCAATCATACACTTATTATCCTTGCCTGGCCTCTATAATTTGCCCTTTATGTGGGTTAGGAGAGAAACTTTACCCTTTTTACTTCCTTTTTTGGTTTATTTGTGAAATGGAAATTTTGCTATCAGCATCCATCACTGCACTTACTCATTATTCTTCTTCAGAAAACTCTATCCACAGATTTCTAAACTCTGAAAATACCTATTTCTCACTTCCCAGATCAAATACTCAGAGGCAAATGGAGCAGTCAGTCTGTCGTGGTTTAAACAAGGTCAGCCATAAACCACACAGCCCGTCCACTCACTCCCCCACTTCTTGACCTCCCCCTGCTCCTGGAGGGATGGAGAGGAGAATCGAAAAGAATGCAGCTCCCACGGGTTGAGATAAGAACAGTTTAGAAACTAAGGTATAACACAAATCACTACTGCTACCACCAATAATAATAATGATAAAGGAAATAACAAGAGGAAATAACACAACATCTCAACCCCAGCCGACCAATAACTCACCCCACTCCCCCCAGCCGAGCACCGACCGATACCTTGTCCAAACCCCCAGTCCCTAGCCCTTCCGGGTAACTCTCCGTTACATCCTGGGCATGACGTGCTGTGGTATGGAATGACTCTTTGGCTAGTTTAGGTCAGGTGTCCTGTCTCTGCTTCCTCCCATCTTGCCCTCTTCCCTGGCAGAGCATGAGGCTCAGAAAGTCCTTGGTCAGACTAAACACTTGAGCAGCAACTAAAAGCATCGGTGTTATCAGCACTGTTCCCAGGCCAAAAAATGAAAACACAGCACTGCACTAGCTACTAAGAAGGAGAAAAATGACTGCTACTGCTGAACCCAGGACACAGTCTTATATTGCAAACTGGCTTTGCAGTGGAAAGAAAAAGCGCGCAAACCCTTGCTTGAAGAGATTTTACTTTTGATATGTTAAAATGGCCTTTGGAAACAAACTAATGAGGAAATATTTTAGAATTATGAAGGAGTATATGAATGATTCAATTTGTTAAACTTGGTTTTTATGTGAATGGCAGTCTTGGACAATGCCACCTTCACAGTGTGAAGGCACAAAGGTTTTTCAGTTGGAACTATTATCCTGAGCTATGTCGAAAATTTATTTGTTCTCTGGCTTTAACAAAACCTGAAAGTTGCTATTTTCCATTCATAAAATGAAAACTTATAACAAAGCTTTTGCATAGGTCTAGAGTGTATAGCAAAAATAATGTGGAAACATACTGTAAAAATATGTTTATAATACATTTGCTGCATTTTAGCCAAAAGCCTCTGCCAAGATTTAATGCTTTGTTTTAAAAAAGTGTTTTAAAAGGAAATAGATAGGTAAATTGTAGATTGCTTCTTGGCAAATTACATTCTTAAAAGCAGAGTTGACAAGTTAGGCTGCTTCCAGAGACTTTGCATCCTATGTTTGGTTGTTATTAAAAAGAATTTAGTAGTTTAATCTTGGTCTTCAGTTGTCAGCATCACACAGTCATCACGCAGTCCCAAACTACTGCAGTCTGTGGTCAGAAGGAGTGCAGAAATGAAAGTTCAGAGGAGTTATTGTTATAGGTCACCACTGACATGGCAAGTACCAGGGCAAAATTACACACACAAGAGATTGCATAACATCTGCTCACATTTTGTGTTACTCAAGTCAGTGTTACTGGATTTGCTCTTTAGTGAGCTCTGAAGTCACCCATAAAAAGGGCTAAATGTAGCTTAGAGAAACTGAGAACAAGATGGCTTTCTTTTATTCCACAAAGAACAGAAGTGGCCCAATTTCCTACTTTATGATAACTCACCACAAGTTCTTCTGATGACCATCTCACAGCTTCTGAGGTCTCCAAAATGTCAGTGTCTATAACTCTTCTAGTGCTCTTAATTCTCCTCACTATCACCTTTGTGCTGTGCTGGTAGGGGAAGGGTTCTTCCTTCCCTTTCCCCCTCAGTCTGTTTCCATTCTGCAAATTTCCTTCTGCAAATTCTACCCCATCAACTTGCTCCATCTAGCTATTTCAGTGCCTGCCTTCCCTATCCCTCAACGCTCATGGTGAACACCTACAGTTTTCTTCCACTTCACATCTGTATTTGCCTAATCCTCTGCTTCCACAGTGCCTACAAATTCCTATTCTTTTTTACTATGCATGTCTGTTGAGCAGTTGTGACTGACACCTGCTTGGAACCGCTCAAAACTCTGACTGCACTAGTGATTAACAGGCTAGATTGGACAACCAATATAAATTCAACTGAAACAGGATTTAAAAGCTGTTATTATGATATATCTAAAAAACGACAAATCAAGACTGTGATGGAGTCATGCCCCTTTGGAGATTAACACCTTGTAGTGGTTACTTATCATCATATGTCATTTCAGTCAGGAGTCAGCAGCAGGCTGCTTTCCGTAAAATATTATCGGAAACCGAAAGTTAATGTGAGCTATGTGTTCTGGAGAACAGTTTGTCTGATGTTTGCAAATTACTTCATCAGCCACATCACTTTTCTATGAGTAAGGAATTACCAGAATTATTGTCAAACACCTAGTTTGCCAAAGGCATGGTAGTGATTTCCAAAACATTGAGAGAAGATAACTAGCCTAGAAGTTCAGAACCATATTGCAGACTGAGGTCCAACAATTTGAGGAAGAAGAACTGAGAAGGGGGAAAGTATGATCATGCATGAGACAAAGGTAAAGAGGAACAGAAATTTTTACACATCCCAAACTGAAGGGTCTTTCTTATAAATGCCTTCTGAACTGCGCATAACCAAACTTGCTGGTACAAGAGCACCTACGCCTCTGAAGCTAGACATGAAGAGAAATACAGGTCTCCTGGTCTTGATTTTGCAGATAAACATGATTTTGCTTTCTGTCACCTGCATCCCTGTAAACCTTTGTAACGCTATTTTTGCATTTATGTTGTAAATAAATGTTCTTAACTAGCTAACTACACTAACTATATTAGGACATCCCGTTAATAATATGGGGTCCCAAAATAACTTTCCAGGGTGCTCAAAAGACAGGAAAAGTCATCTCCTCCATAAAACTGTGGAGCTAGCTTGGGAGTTAGTAGCATTGAGATCAGTATAGAATAAATATGTTCTAGTCAGCAAAGCCAGTGAGAAAAGCTACTTGGTGTACAGCAGGACATCCCAAGGGCCTGAAGGGAATTTATGATAAAATTTATAATAACCTCACACACTTTCTTGTTTTTTGATTTTCAAATAAAAATCAGTTCTGGAAATGGGCAAGAATGCACACAGCCTTACTGCACTTTTTCACAAGCACAAGGTGCTCAGAAGTGCTTATTAAAGCTGCAAATGCTTGAAGCATGCCGGGATATCCTCTGGCAGATGTATGTGTCCCTTACATCATCTAGCCTTCCGTAGGGTTTTTTTTGTTTACAAGCCATCCATATGGCAGCACCATTAAACATGTCATAAAAAGACTACTCAAGTGGTTGTCTTGTTACTCTAATGAAATTACATGTTTTTTAAAACCTTGCCATTCCAACTGCCATATGTTATGAAAACTCAAGCCTACTGGGATGCCATTTCATGTAAAGTTTAAGTGCCTCGCCGGTGAATATAATTAACCATAATAGCATTTTATTAGCTTTAGTTATGACTGCAACTAAAATAACACTTTGCAAGTCATGCCAGCACACATGAAAGGGAAAGCAAGCACAATGCATCAGCTAGGAAGGAGACAGCTACTCCTAGCAATTGCCCTTCTGTCTGGCCCAGCCAGCAGGGGTAGAGGATAATCCTTAAATATTGCTGCTATAGGGCATAACCATTGCCATCAGGAGGAGAGCGAGGCAGGGGGTGACTGTCGAGAAGTGCTGAGGGAAGCCAAAAGCCAGACTGAGCTGCAGGAGGAACGTGCTGGAGAACTACATGGGTAGAGAAAGCTGCGTCTGTTCTACGCTAAAAAAGGGTTTCTTGACCAGTTTTGCAGACTTGGCTTCTTACCACTAGAAGATGCAGTGCTAATACTACATGCTCAGCTGACACTGGGAAGATGGTGATATCTAGAAGGGTAGCCATGACATGCAGCTGCACAAAGCCTCTCCAAATGCAGAGGTGGAGCAAGCACTGCTATTAAACCTCCACAGGGTTAGATTTTCCACTACACAACTCCATCTTTGCCTTTCCAAAGTAATGTGATCATCATGATACATCTGACCTCCTGCATCCAACCCAGAAATAAGGGATGATAATACTCACTGAGGGGAAGAGCACAGGAAAAAGTGGGCAAGATAGGACAAAGAGAGGAAATGTGAAATGCTTGCACAGGCGTAAGCAGCTACACCTGAGAAGTGCAAGCATTCAGTTAAAAAAGATCTTAAACACTGTGCTACTGCTGACATCCACAGGTCCTTGCTAAGGTTTCTGAAGATAGTTACATCTTTTGTGATGTAGGAACCATAAGATTATATGTGGACAGTTTCTTCCTGCCCAGGAAAGAGCTAAAATACCCTGAAATGGATCCTATTGCACTGTTCTGAGCCTTGGAACACTCCCGAAAAGAGCAGTTTGGCTGTATCTCCCTACTTGCCCCTTCCCTTCGTTGTGACTTTCCCACCTTCAGCAGTACCCACTGTAATATATTATTGTCATCACAGGTCTGTTTCTGCTTAGCTAGTTACTAACAGTGAAAAACAAGAACGACAATAAAAACTGCTTGAAACACTGGAGATAGACTGCACATGGCAAAAGGAGGAAAAATTTTGGCTGAAATCATTCCTCACCTGTTTTAAAACACTCTTTTAACAGAATGACTATTTTGATGTAATATAAAGCTACGTGAGGAAAAAATGCATAACTGCTTTAAAGTTTAGATTTTGCATCATGAGGAGGGGTGCTATTCATCTGAATGAGTCTTAACCTCTCTATAGCTTGGTGAAGCATGTAGTGGAAGAACTTGGTGTTACCTTTGTTCATGTTAATTATCAGGGTAGGATATTATCTTTAACTATATATATGTTATAACTATATATGTTCAAAATAAAGAAATGAACAATAAAGAAAGATTTACATATTTTAAAACTTATTTTATATATCATAACTTTGCAATTAGATAAAACCCTGCTACTAAAGACCTGACATTTGACAAAAATATTTTAGTTAAAAGGCTATTGACAAAAAAGGCAGCAGGTGAGAGACCACTAGCCAGTTCAATAGATGAGTATCTGTGGTGTATACCTTGTTATAATTCATTCAGCATTACAGGAGACTTGAGAACTAAACCCAGATATCTTGATTTCCGGTCTCTTAGTGGAAAGGTTGGTTTTATTTTGCGTATGTTTATCCCCTCTGGTAAGTTTTCGTGCCATCAGAAAGTTCCTGGGGAATAAAGAAATCAGATCTACTTGATGCTGTCCAAGAACTGCAAGTTTCTACAAAATCATTGGTTTATTGGCCTTCAAAGAGGATAATTGTTATCTGTCATGTTTTCTGTGCGCCAGTGTGACTGAAAAGCCACATGCACAGCACCATTTCTCACCACATCTATCCATAAAATAAAGGGAGATCAGAGCTTCAGTCTCCTCAACCTTTCTCAGCTTTTCCTGCTGCCTCTCTTCCTGTGACTCACTGGGGAATTTTAAAATGAACTTCTCTGTACTGAAATGCAACCGTACATAGGTTGGCTGCTATCAGTACATCTCAGTGATGCGCAAAAACTTTGGTAGAGCTATAATTTCAAAGACCTCATCTGATTTGAAGCTTGATGCCATCCAGCTTCCTCACTCTAATAAATCAAACAAAATCTTCCCTGGCTCTCCAGACACCATTCAGCAGCTACTCACCAAAGACAAGAGCATCATTCCAGAGTCTGCCACTACAGTGACAGCGTTTTTGGTTGTTCTTTTCCTACTGTGATTATTTGTTCTTTGTGTTAGCTTAACCAGGATCAGCTGATGTGGTAGGGATGTTAATGATTTAATCTTCAAAGGCTGGAGACATTTCTTCAGTTTTGAATGATCAAGGGATAAAAAACTCCATCCTGAAAACCTGTACCTTCTCATTGTGGTTTGTTTTTTTTTGTTTTTTTTTTTAATTCCTTTGCAAATTATCATGAAGAGAAGACTAATAAATTTTAGAAGAGAAGGAGAAAAAAACAATGCTTTGAGATGCTTAGGAACAATTAATTCCACTTGAGAGGCACAAAGACAAAGGCATTTCACTATTGCTTTGAAGTAGTGTTCTGCCTTTTAAATCCGTAATCTGGGAGATTTAATGTTCTCTGCATCCCAAATTCACTGCTTGCATCTCTTTAAAGCACACAGCAACAAGACCCTTCAAGTACCATAAACCCTTTCTAGACACCTTGCAGGACATCAGAATGATGTCCTTCTCTTCTTTCCCTACTCAGTCTTTTAACTCGTTTTGGTCATCTTAAATGTCTGTTTTCTTCCTCCACATTTTCTGTCCTGTCCATTGGCAATCTGTCTGTGTCAGAGCCTGACCAATGTATCTTAGGCATTGGTCTCATCTGGACTGCAGGCTGATATCATGACAGATCAAAGCAGACTGTTGAGTCATTGATTATCGACCTGTCACAAGTGGAACTCTTGATTTCTATTGATGGCTTGTTCTTCAGAAGCGGTCATTAACTATACTAGGGAATATTTTTCAACAAGAGGCTTCAATAGACAAGCTACTGAAACTGTTTGTTATTTTTTATTGCAATATTCATTGTTTATAACATGTGAGTGGTTATTCAATCAAATAGCATTATCATAAGTTCCTACCTGGATGACAGATACTTTAAATAAAAGAATAAGAAATAAGGAATATATTGCATAATTTATATATGATTTCTCTATCACATTTCATCAAACACATCTACCTTTCCAAAGTCCTGTCTCCTGTTCACCTCTCTTAACACCAGATGGCACACTGAAATGAGTGGTGTCCATGTCCTTCAAGCAATTGAAAACTATATATGATCTCATGGAGAAATAAAGGCATACTGGTACTATACTGGTATAGTATGTATGTGACTTTTAAATATGATCAATGAGGAAAAGAAGTGTTACAGTAGACATTTAAGAACGTATATTTAATATTTATTTTGACGTTACTCAGACATAATTTTCACTGATAAAGAGAAAAATACTACATACATATTGCGAAAAATTACTCTCCTATTTTCCCTGTACTTTATGGCTTTTCTTCTTTGTCAAACTGGGTCTAATATTTACATTTGCATGTGGCAGTACCTTTAAAAAGTCCTTTTCTCTTCAGGCTTTTTTCTTGATAAGTAGCTAAATTCACGAAGACTCAGTCAGCTATAGCTCTCTAAATTTCCACCTTTCCCTAACTGCTACTCCTGACACTTTTGCTGTAAACATTTCTATGCAATACATGTTTTCACTTCTGCACTAGGATTTTTAGTTGAAGTTTCTTTAAAATGCGTTCTTAAATACACTGAATTTCACACAGGCCATAAGGAGACTTTATCCATCAGTTAACGATGGTGGTGTTAAGCGCCTAAACATCATAGTATTTGGAATGCCACACTATGCCTTTGTTGTTTTGTTGTTTTGGTTTTGGTTTTTTGGTTTGTTTGTTTTTTTCTTTTTTCCCAAATACTATTCACACAAAAGCCTGGATTGAAGTTGCTCTCTTCTATATACAATAACTGTAAGTAAAGGAGCAAAGAAATGTTCTTACATTAAATAATACAGAAGAATATTCTACAGTAGTATTGCTTTCAATACTGAGTTCATGCATAATAGGGCATGTAATCTAATAAATATTTTGTTTAAGAGAGGATAATGTAAAACAGAAAAAAGATTCTTCTGTATATCGTCAAGCATTTAAACTGTATCTCTCCTTGTTATATTAGAGTCTGTGCATTTACATGTCAGAAAACATCTCAGTTTTCACGTACTTTCTCTTTTCTTCGTATAGGCTTCCTCCTTCTCCATCCAATCCTCCAGCCTTTTTATCCTCATCTCCAGCCAGTTCTCACCTTTGCAGCAACCTGTCTGCTTTGGCTTCAACCTGAATGAGTAACAAGCGGAAAAAATACTCTCCAAGCCCTGTGTTTCCAGGAATCTTTTCCTGGCTATTCTCCTCCTTAGCACATAGACTTCTCCCTGAAATTTATGCAATACTTTGAATTGCCTTTTGATACTGACGGTTTAAATCTGAAAATACTTCTGCAGAGGGACAAATCTTCATAAAATAGATTCTGAAATAAAACATGTCAATGTTGCATTTCCTTCCTCTTTCATAGATAAGCCTATTGAAGATATCTATTACATTATACTATATATGGTTATAGATGTTGCAGTTTGGACAATTATAAACCTATAACCCCTACAAATTCTACTGAATGCCATATCGTGACCTTCCTGAGCTTGTTACTTTTTGCTGTGAATACGAATTGTAGCCGCAGACTGGTTTAGAGGCTACAATTCCATTTAGAAAATAAATTCTCATACTAAACCCACAGTGACAGAATTAAATTATCAAAAAGATTAGCTAGTTAAGGTTTACTTAATAGTGGAAATACCACTGGATTTTTTAGGGGCAGAAAAGTAGTACTTACTTAGAAGTTAAATGGAAAATGCTACCCTATTTAACCTCACTTGGCAATGGTAACAAAACACCAAAACGGAGCAAACTGGAATATTTGTAATGTATCTTAAATAAGAGTCTCTGTAATGGTATAAGCCAGAGTCAGAATTTTAATTAATATCTAGTGTTTTTAAAGAAAAACAATGTCCTTTATTAATCTTATGGTAAAAGACACCTTTGCAAGCTTCACAATGTCTTCTTGCACAACAGTGTTATTGCAAACCTGGGATCTGGTCTAATATAATTAATGCCAGTAGGAAACTCCAGCTACATTTAGTGGGGAGAGGTTCTTCCTCAAAGATTCCCTTTAGCCTTATCTGCAAGTTGCCTTCAGTAGGCTATTCGTTTCATTTTATTCTAAATATCAGCAGTTTTTCACACTAGTCTTAGTAATTCTCCTGCAATTCTTAAGCTACACCAGTGAGGTATGTTTGTAAAGAGTAGATCTCTTACACCGTTAATAAGCATATCAAAATGCGCATTTGTAATTTTTGCAGCCGTACAAACAGTATGTGCTGGTAAACAAGGAATGACAGCGAATTTTCAGGCACGGTGGCAAATGAAAGATCAATGTAAAAGGATGCTAAAATAAAAGACATAGGAAGAAAAAGCCTATATAGAAGGGAAACTTTTTTTTTTTTTTGGAAAACCTGTGCACGTTTATGGGAATATGATATAATAGGTATCACAGAAACATGGTGGGACGGCTCCTATGGCTGGAGTGTTGGAATGGAAAGCTACGGGCTCTTTAAAAAGACAGGCTCGGCAGGCATGGAAGGTTGCTATTTGTGTTAGGGATAAACTGGAGAGTATGGAACTCTGTCTGGGGACTGGTGAGCAGTCAACAGAGAATTTAGGTGTCAGGGTTAAAGGGAGAACCACAATGGAGGACATTACTGTGGGGATCTGTTACAGACCACCTGATCAAGAGGACTCTGTGGATGAAGCATTCTATAGACAGATAGGAACAGCCTCAAGCTCGCAGGCCCTTGTTCTCATGGGGGACTTCAACCACCCTGATGTCTGTTGGAGGGACTGTACGGCCCAGCACAAGCAATCCAGGAGGTTCCTCAACTGTGTGGAAGACAACTTCCTTCTGCGTGTAACAGAGGAGCTGACAAGGAGAGGTGCCATGCTTGACCTTGTGCTCACCAACAGGGAAGGGCTTGTTGGAAATGTGGTGCTCCAGGGCAGCCTTGGTTGTAACGATCGTAAGATGGTCAAGTTTGAGATCCTCAGAACAGTGAGAAGAGCGTGTAGCAAGCTCACTGCCCTGGACTTCAAGAGAGCAGACTTTGAACTCTTCAGGAGCCTGCTTAGTAAGGTTCCATGGGATATAGCCCTGGAGGGCAGGGGGGCCCAAGACTGTTGGTTGATATTCAAGGATAACCTACTGCAAGCTCAGGAGTGCTGCATCCCAACTAGAAGGAAGTGCAGCAGGAGGGCCAGGAGACCTCCTTGGATGGATAAGGAGCTGCTGAGGAAAATTCAAAGGAAAAAAAGAGGCTTATAAAAGGTGGAAGCAAGGACAGGTGGCCTGGGAAGAATACAGGCATGTTGCCCGGGAATCTAGGGACCAGGTTAGGAAAGCTAAGGCCCAGTTAGAATTAAACTTGGCTAGGGATGTGAAAGATAACAGGAAGGGATTTTATAGGTACATTGCAAATAAAAGACAGACTACGGAAAATGTGGGCCCTGGACAGAAGCTATCAGGAGAACTGGCTGCCCTGGATTTGGAGAAGGCTGAGGTTCTCAATGACAGTTCTGGTGTCAACATAAAAAGGACATGGAACTCCTGGAACAAGTCCAGAGGAGGGCCACGAGGATGATCAGGGAACTGGAGCACCTCCCTCATGAAGATAGGCTGAGAAAGTTGGGGCTGTTCAGCCTGGAGAAGAGAAGGCTGCGTGGAGACCTCATAGCAGCCTTCCAGTACCTGAAGGGGGCCTACAAGGATGCTGGAGAGGGACTCTTCATTAGGGACTGTAGTAATAGGACAAGGGGTAACAGGCTAAAACTTTAACAGGGGAAGTTTAGATTGGGCATAAAGAAGAAGTTCTTGACTGTGAGGGTGGTGAGGCACTGGAATGGGTTGCCCAGGGAAGCTGTGAATGCTCCATCCCTGGCAGTGTTCAAGGCCAGGTTGGACAGAGCCTTGGGTGGCATGGTTTAGTGTGAGGTGTCCCTGCCCACGGCAGGGGGGTTGGAACTGGAGGATCTTAAGGTCCTTTCCAACCCTAACTATTCTATGATTCTATGTCAATCTCAAAGAAAGATAAAAGACTGGCTTTTGAAAAAACTTGAAATGCAGCAAACTTTTCTTCAAGTATGTCAAAATCTGTGCCATGGAGCATCAGATAGCATCTGACCAAGACATTCCAACTATTGTCCAGATATTGAAATAGAATCATAGAATGATTATTCTTATACTTGCCTATTTGCAGCATGGAAAATATGATTTCCAGTAAGCCTATAGCAGTAAATAACACACAGTAAGTTAACTTTGTGAAATAGTGTTTAACAGTCTGCTTTTCACCCTAGAGGTGAATTAAATGGTAAGAGGAAGAAAAGAAGAAAATGAGGTGTAAATCAAGACTAAAATAATTCCAGTTGTGTTTTGGGAGATTTTTGAATTAAAAAAACCTATTCAACCAAACAACCAAAACCCCATAAATACATATAAGGGCAGAGTATGTGAAATAATGTATTCACAGTCTAAGGCTGGGCTGCTTTTGCCTTTCACTGTAAAGTCAAAGTGGCTCACTTAATTTCCTAGAAAATTTCTTCACTTATGTGAAAATTTCCAACCAGAAATGTACTCATTTTCCAGGGAAGTAAAAGGATGTGTAATCAAAACCAGATTTATTTCTGAAAGGAAACTGGCTCATTTTTAGAAAGAAAATATGTCTTGCATTAGGGAAGTGTGATCATTCTCAATTTTGGGACTTCCACAAGGCAAGAACTCTAAACCCCCAACCCCTATTCGTGAAACAAAAAGAATAGGACTTTCCATACTGGATCAAACCAGAGGCCTGGGTAGTTCAATATCCTGTTTGTCACTACCCGAGGAAGCAGCTTCAGAAGAAAACATGGGAACTCCCCCAGGGAGCTTGTTTGACACAGTCTATCCACCCAAGACAATTTCTAAGGGTAATTCTAACTTCTAAAGTTGGAAAATGATATAAGTTCTTAAATCAACAGCTTTAGTATAAGTTTCA
Source organism: Lathamus discolor (assembly GCF_037157495.1). NCBI lineage: Eukaryota > Metazoa > Chordata > Aves > Psittaciformes > Psittacidae > Lathamus > Lathamus discolor. The sequence goes on along the minus strand of NC_088884.1, from coordinate 154,733,920 downwards.
GAAATTTACTATAACTTAAAAGATTTTTATTGAAGGTATTTTTGTATACTTCTGCTATCATACGCTTGTAAGTCACCCTTGCTTAATTTGTTAAGTGTATGCAGGCACATGTATTCAGATTTGTAAGAAAAAGTTGCCAGAAATTACTCTAATTATCTCAGTATCTGCAACCAATTAAAGCATTTCACTCATTTCTATTGATGGCTTTGAAATATTCAAAGGTGGGAGGGGGAGAAAAGGAAAAAATGAAGGAAAAAAAAAAGGATAAAAATGTTACCTAACCAGCAGTTAAGCAATTAAAACAACCTCCACGTAGCGCGGGGGCAGCTATGTGATGCATGAATGCATGGGGCTGCTGAGTGGGGCTGGAGTGGTTGTGCCACAGGGCAGACATGAAGAGACACGCAGTGGGACAGGGAGATGCTATGTCACAATTGCAGGCTGAAGAACTCCAGTGACTGTCAGTGAAGCATTAACTGTGATGGCCTACCTGCAAGTGGCCTGATGCTAATGTGAAATGGCAGCTGAGAGCAACTCCATACAACTTTCTCAGCCTCCCTAAGTAATTGGTAACCTCTGAACCCTGCTCACATGAGTAGCTGGGGAGAGCTGCTCCCAGTTAGGCAGAGAGGTCAAGCCAAAGCCTGATTGTCTGGCCCTCCAAACATGTGACCTTCTTCCTCCAAACTTTCTTTCTCACACCTAAAGATCATGCCACTGGCCCCCAGAACTGCACTTTGATCGGTGCTTAGAGCACTTTGTTTACCTTATGTATTAAGCCCAGACAAATGTGCTTGAATGGTACAGTATCAATTTTTCCCAGGTCCTTTAAGTTTGGGGCAAAGAGAAACTAGCTTGTCTTAGCAAACTTCTACCTTACTTAGTGCTGATCTTGGACTTTTGCAAAACTGACAGTATCACTAATCTAATCCTGATGTCTGCAATGAGGTTTAACACTTGGAACATCAAAATGAAGTTTAACCAGAGTAATTTACTGAACTTTTACATTCAGCATTTTTTCTGGGGCATATTCTACATTTTGATTGAATATGACAGTATGTCCTGATTAGCCTAGTGCTGGAATCAAAGCCTCATTCCAAGTAGCTACCAGGTACTACAGCATTCCTAATCACACTGAGCATTTGACCATGAATGCACTAATGTTTTGCCAGGATTTTTGACAATCAAGTCTTTGCTTTTCACACAGGAAAATAAAAGAATGGATGTCAATAGCTGTTTAGTTTTTATGGGCTTTAAATATTTTTATTTGGACAAATATCCAAATACTCTAGTGGCAGCACAAATGGTTGTTTCTTCTTTGCTTCCACTACCAATACTTTCTGGAAACGCACCTCACTGGCATGCTTCTATTTTCCAGATAAAGCTTTTGCTCCATGCTTTTCTCTAGGAGAAACCCTCTTGCTGCCTAACATCCTCAATTCTGTTATACTTATTTAACTCATGCTAAATATCTAGTTTCCTTTAATAGTTGTCAGTTAGAAGGCAGTTATTGCCATTTCCTTCCTACCTATTCATCTGCTCTACTATCAGTTTCTTTTCTTCCATTTTGATTTCTGTTTTGGTGGAAATAATTTTTAAAGCAGGCCACTAATAAACTGGCAATGGTCCTGCTCAGAGTGGTATGAAGAATAACAGCTCTGGCATTCTCTGATGTTGAATTTCACACAGCAATCCCTGGCAAGCCCTAAAATTGTTGCAAGTTTTACCAGTACAAAAGGACATCCCAGTACTCAAAAATTTGGTACTCACTTAACCTAGTCAAATTCTTTTACAGTTTAGAAAGCCAGCTGCCTTGCAGTGACCGTCAATTTTATTGTACAAATCAATTTGTCTCCACTGACGGAAAATAATTGCAAAGCAAACAAATTATCCATGCTACATTGAACCCTATTCACTCCGGGGACGCTGAGCTTACAGCTTGAGAAGATTTTCCACTGCCTGTCTCAGAAATAGAGCTTGTTATTAAAAAACCCCAACAAAACATTAAAAAATCATGCTGCTTTTACTCTTACTGCTGCTGGACAACTTCAGTGTATTAATTTTGCATTTGTCTAGGCATTAAGATGCCATTACATGGAGCTTTTCTGAGTATATTTCAAATCCAAGTCTATGATATGCCTTTATATACTAAATTTTTAGTACAAAGAGCAGTGTTGTTGAAAGTGAAGGATTTGGAAGCTGCTGAATGCTTACAAAGTCACTCAGGATCTTACGTAATAAGCGCAGTCCAGTGGCTTCTTATATAGGCCAATATCCACAGAGGGACTGAAACTCCTGAATAGACTGTAAAGTTGGAGTGCATTTACTCAAATTTCACCCTTCAAAACCACCACCCTCTTTTCATTTGCCACTGGAACCATTTACATTCTGTCAACATGCTTAATGCCACATCAGTTCTGCTCCTGAGAACCCCCAAAGTACCTCTGCTCGGGGTGCAGGTCTGGCTACCCTGCTTGGAAGATGGAAAACATCAGCTTGGACTCTACCAAGTGTGGGTGCAGGTGTCACTTCCCAGTGAACACTTATGACTAACTAGAGATCCCCAGTAAAGGAGGACAGCCCCTGGAGCTAGTCCCAACTGGACTGCCCCTACATGCAATGCCATGTTCCTTTCTTCTTCCTCTGGCATACCCAATATTTAAGTACTTTGGTCTACTTTGGAAAACTAGAACAAACTTAACTCCTCTGCAGGAAGACTGTTAGACATAGGTTTCATCCACTCCTCTGTGTCTCTGTGAAGCCTGCCCAAGGACAGGTAGCCTCCAAGTGGATAGCTCCAGCTGGCTCCTGGGATGGTTGGGATGAGGCCAACACCAAATCCCAGAAAAACTTTGAAAAAAGAGGGACCTACCTTTAGGGAAAGATCTAAGCCCTAAGGAGAGGGAGGCACTTCATCCATCTGGGAAAGTCATACAGCTGCTGGAAGAAATATCTTGTGCCTTCAGCACTCCCTAAGGGCCTGGAAAAGTCCATGATTAAAATTTTGTTGCTGTTGGGAATCCAGACCACAGTATCGACAGATCAGCTCACAGTCATAACAAGATGTCCATAAGGCTTCAGACCTTATAGTCTTTAAAGGCTCTTGCCCTAAATTCAGTGAGTAGGGAACTCAGTGCCAGGCCTTGGAAAGCTGTTCGATATCCAGTGGGGGAAAAAAAAAAAAATCCAAGTAAAAAAAAAAGTTGTATCCAGTAAAAAAAAAAAATTATATATATCTTTTTGTTTTACTTCCATCTGCTTAGATTTCAGGTGCACAATGGGAACCTTCCACTCATTTGAAATATTTCCTCATTTTATGATTCCAGCTCTTTGGGGCTATTTATGTATAAACAGCATTCAGTGGCATGGCAGACAAAACCCTTGGTACTTGAATTGTTTTGTGACACCAATAAATTTCAAAAGAACTATAGGATCACCTTATCTGTTTTTAAATCAAACTGATCATATAGAAGCAGGGCTACTGCTGGTCTTTCCACTCTGTCCCAAAGCTCACCTGGGTAGTAACTTCTTGTCCCAGTAAACCAGTCTTAGAGACTGCATTTCATTCCAGACCTTACTATTTCATTTCACTGCCTCAGCATTTCAAATAAAGATGCCACCTGGAAAGAGATGCAGTGGTAAGCTACTCTTTTCCCCAAAGATGAAACTGAATGCAGTGTTTGATGAAATACATCCAATATACCGTCCCTTTTTTTTAAGGCGGGGTTTCAAGAAATGAGTCCTATGGTGTTATTCTAAGCAAATATTAAAGTCGACCAGATTGACAATTTTTCTTTATAATTTAGTGGAAAATTTTAGTAAAGTTCATCAACTTGTAATACTGATACAAACTTGCCAGGGGTAGGTTGGAAGAAATCTCAGATTTTCTGAATTGTGGAAATAGGCACTCATTGTTAGAAAAAAGTTGTAAATTTACCTCTGCTGAGGAAACAGTTGCAATAAAAACTCTTCCACTTTTTAGACGCCATAAAACCTACATGAAAGAAAAGCCTTAAGAAAGTTCTAAATTCATAAAATGAAGCATGGACTAGGGTAGAGCTTCCTCCTTCTTAGGTGTCAAAGGCAACAAACCTTTACACAAACAGCAGCGAGAAACCAGACTTCCTCCGTTCCAATGTTCATCAACCACCTCAAGCCACTTACCAGACATGAAAGAAAAAGAGAGGCCAAGAAGTCAGTGAAGGGAGTTACAAAATACTTGGTAGCATACAACCTAAATTCTTTAATGACATTTTTAGTAAATGTTCTTGCTGCCAAATGTGGTTTGCTTCACCATCAGATCTGTCTCCATTAATAATGTGTAACTCCATTTCAAAATTATTCCTGTAAAGCACTTTCTTAAAAGCAGTCATCAGCTTTGTGCATTGCTACAGAAATCAGTAGAACCTGTGCTTTGTGAATGTAGGGAATTCTTTCTCTGAACATTTGCAATTTAAAACATTGCTAAGAACTACAAGAATTCCCGACAGAAATCCATCCCGAGAGAGGCTGAAGTCAAATCGCTGGAGACACATTTCTATGATCCTGACCTGGGGAGAATGTTGCCCAATTTAGTCTATGACTGGAAAATATTTGAAACAGGGACAAATTTCTCTTTGACCTTCTCTTCCATCACTAAGCTCACATTCTTCACCTCCACTTCATAACTTTTCATGGAAGCAGAAGAACAACACGTATTTTCTACATATGTTTCTGCTCAAACTCTACTTGCGCTTGCAGAGAGGTTAATTTTCCAAATAGAAGGGGCAAAAGTATAAGCTTAGCATTTGTATAAGAAATAAGAAGGGGCAAGAAAATAAGCATTCATATGCCTGCAGGAGTAGAAGGTCTGAAAAACATGGAAAGATTTCCAAGAATTCACTTTTCATGAAATTTGCAGGAGACACTTCAACTGCTCCCCAAATAAAGGGAAATAGTTTTGTCTATCTTAATCATGTGTCATTTGATATCTACTTTCTGCTGAAATTTTGTGACGTTCTGGAAATTAATATCTGGGAGACAAAAAAAAAATGGCATAAGTTAAAAATAGGCAAAAGGATTTGTTTCATCCCCTCATTAACATTCCAGGAATGGTCTCTAAACCACCTATATTGTCAATGTAATCTAATGTTAAATATTATGCATAGATTATTAAATATTATATTTAAATTAGGAGCCTACCTTAAATATTAAGCATTATAAATTATAGATTAAATATCATAGAATAAAACTTGGCTCCTACTGGGGATTTTGGAAGAATTTCTATTTAAACATCAGATATTTTTCTCTGTCTCTTTTTGCATCTCATTTATCTGCTAAACACTAAAAACATTAATTATGTGGTTATCATAACATCATTATATAAAAGGAATCAAGCCAAGCACTAAACTCAATCATGTATAAACAAACCACAACCAGGCAGATGGCACATTTGGGACCTGACTCTGCCCCGTGAAGTCATTTACTGTTTTAAAACTGAAAAAACAATGTCTGCATGGTCTTAGCCACTGGTCTAGCAAAATCATTTTAAAACCTCCTTTTTTTGCTCAAACTGGTGCAACTCTGCTTGCACTGGCCATGCTTCACAGACTGTACATAAATTTATGAAGTACAGCTTTCAGATATACACTGATTTAACATTCAAGTAACTCCTTTACCTTTAATGTGTTTCCTTCTAATTCCTAACTGCAACTCCGAGGGATAAGGAAGCATATTGCACTCATTTAATATTTCATTAATTGCATTTTAAGTCCATGGTATAACCATGCACTGCTACTGGGAGGAAGAAAAGGAAACACTGTTTTAAGATAATATTGATTCATTTAACAAGCATAAAATGAAGAAAAGGTCAAACTGGGGCAAAGATGGTACAAGCAAATACAGTTAACTGTTGTGATTCAGCTACTAGCAACTGCAAGAAAGGCACGGGAAGAGACTCTTCAGTGTTCACTAATGTGTGCCGTTAGTTTGCTCTTCAGTCATCAGACTGCCTCGAGTTGGGTTTTGCCCTCTAGGCAATCATCACAATTAATTGGGCACGCAATTTATCATAGACTAATTAAGCGGCTTCTACTACATTTTTCACTGCTTCTAAAGTGAAGGAGCTTTTTTTGTATCACTGGAAGGCGGTTTAAAGCACATGGATTCATCACTTCTAGATGGGTATTATATTCCCAGCAACTGAGCACCATTGCATCCAGGAGGGAACAGTGGTGCACCCCAGTGGTCTGGGGCAGAAGTGTTTACATTTGCAAGAGTATTACAGTGGTTTCTACAGGAAAATTTCCTTTGAACCAGACTCCATATGTGCAGCTATGTCACTTTTAAAGACAAGGCAGATTAGTGGTACCTGTATAGTCATGGTAAAATACAGTTGCTTCTGAAAGATGTTGTTTTTCATTAGGAAGCTCGGCTGGCTTATTTGTACTGACATTGCTAGTTAAGCGAGGATCATCCACATTTGGCTGCCTTTGCTGATGCAACCCATCCTACAACACTGAGCCGGTATAGACATCCCAGTCATGCCGACATTGTCTAAAGTGATAAGACCTGAGCCAATTCCTTGGCCCACCACTCCAAGATCAATGTTGATGCAGTCAGACACTTGGAAAGCTCAAGGGAAATGTGTACAATTATTATTCCAGAGTTTAGCTGTGTCTACAGGAGAATGAACTACATAAGATGATGAAGGATAGGAGAATTTGAATGTAAATTGTAAGAGGAAACAAGAAAATGTTCAGCGTTGGTTCTGTAATTGGCAAAAGAAAGCAATCTATCCTCCAGCGAGATAATTCAGCTGAGCTACTTTACTTGATTATTAGGGCATATTAGAAAATACTTCCAAGCCCTCATGACAACTTCCATATGTCCCAAAGGCTGTGTGGTCTCCTCTCCTAGTCTGTGCCCTGCAAAGTTGACTTTACGTACAGAAAATCAAGAATGCAAAAGCATTTCTCAACAAAGAGACATTTCCCATTTGGTCCTCAGCCTCTCATTGTATTTCCAACCCTCTTAACCACAACATTTATCTTTATTAATCAAACTGCCAGGAACAGGCGTGCACCACCCTTTTGCATTTTTAACATGGACTAAAAAGAAGGAAACTGTCTTGTGCTATGTCAGCTTCAAATCTCAGCATTTACCTCTGTGTTCAAACAGATATTCAGTCATCTCTAAGGGTGGAGGATGCATTTAATGATACAGAAACACTGCACAATACTGCATTGAGTGGTGATAAGTTACCCAAGTTATCTTTAAGGCAAGTACATGTGGGCACTGGAAATTGTCTAACCATAACCACATTGAGCTCTTTAAAGATGATCAGGGGACTAGAGCATCTTTCATGTGAAGATAGGCTGAAAAAGTTGAGGCAGTTCAGCCCGGAGAAGAGAAGGCTGCGTGGATACCTCACAGCAGCCTTTCAGTATCTGAAGTGAGCCTATAAGGATGCTAGGGAGGGACTCTTCATTAGGGACTGTAGTGACAGGACAAGGGGTAATGGGTTAAAGCTTAAACAGGTGAAGTTTAGATTGGGCATAAGGAAGAAGTTCTTTACTGTAAGGGTAGTGAGGCACTGGAATGGGCTGCCCAAGGAAGCTGTGAATGCTCCATCTCTGGTGGTGTTCAAGGCCAGGTTGGATAGAGCCTTGGGTGACACGGTTTGGTGTGAGGTGTCCCTGCTCGCGGGAAAGGGGGTTGGAACTGGGTGATCTTAAGGTCCTTTCCAACCCTAACTATTCTATGATTCTATGATTCCCCCTCCTCACTTTTTGACATGCTACAAGTTTCTCCCCTTTGCAGCAGAACAGGAGCTGAATGGATGCTAGCACCAACAGGAGGAAAGCAGAAGAGTCCATGACCTTTACTCCACCCCAAGATGTGCACTTAAAGAAATATAAGACAAAGTTATCACACAGGCTGGTGTGGCCTGAAAAAACTTCTCACAGTCTAGGAGGCCAATATACAGTATCTATTCCATGTCCACCCTTTGCCAAAATCAATAGCCCGTTCCTACTCAAGAAAGCATTCAAACTTATATTTAATGATTAAGAAATGGCCAACTCCCACCAAAGGGATTTTTACATCACAGTTTCTGAAAGTTGTTCCTAGTCTCAGCAACAGGGTGTAGCTTTATTTAGGTACTAAGCTACAACATAACCTTAATAAAACTAAACATTAAAATGTCTGCAACCTATGGAAATCACTGCCTCAGAGTAGACATGAAGCAAACTACTTGACAAGAGTTTAACACAAGAGTTGACATTAAATAACTCGTGAAGACACCCACTACTATATAATGTTAAGTGGCTATTTTAAAGGAGATACTATTTTTTATATATCAGAACTATATGCCTCTATTTAAGCTCAAATCTGAAGATTTCCACCACTATCTGTTATTGTATTTCTTCCCATAAAGGAAAATTTCTGAGAAATCCCTGAGCAGACAGGCCTTTCAAAGGAACAATTTTAGTGTATCATGTTGCTGTTGTTTAACAACAGTGGATAGGCAGAGGTTGAATGAGAGGAGGGTGGAGGGAGAAGTGTGGACCTGCCTGGAAGCAAGCACACATAATGCAGGGATGGTGTTGAGACTGCAACCTATCCTACCCCAAAGATATTGAAGCAGTAGCAAGATACACTTAAAATTGGAATTCTCTTCTGGTTTATGTAGAAAGTTACATAACTGCTAGTGACCATACCCACAAACTTAAAGGCTAAGAGCTTCAAAAAAGCAGACATTTTAGGCCAGATGATTGTCCCCATCTCTAACGGATTTATTTATCTATCCGATTAATAAAATGAAATGGCCTTCTGGTCAGAAATGAATTTTTGCATATCTTTCACACAAATACAGCAAACGTTTTCTTAGTGATTTCAACTGAATGCGATGATTTGTTTGCTAGAGACAGCGTTCATTTTTTCAAGTAAGTTTCTCCTTTCTCCATTCCTCTCTTAACATTAGCAAAAAAACAGAGTTTTTGTCAAAATAAACTGATTTCCAAGTTACCTACTGGAGGTCAGAAGCGTTGCCTTGAGCATTGCAATAGCCACACAAGAATGTCTGTTTTGCTGCCATGTCTCTCTGTTTCTTTTGTTTCCTAGCCCTAACCACTAAGCCTTACTGTTGCTTTAACCAGCTCAGATATCACTTTTAATTCATTTATAATTCTGTTATTGAAGGCTTGCACCTTGTGAACTGCCTAATTTTGCCGTTTTACATTAATAAAACCAGCAGAACTAGCAAAATCACATACACAATGTACACTTTTGGCAGAAAACTCACTTATTCATATTCTGGCCACATCAATGTTTCATTCAATTTAGGTGATAAAAAATTAATAAGCTAAAATACCCCACATTTCATGACCCACCTGCTTTTAAAGCATTTATTATTTAAATTAAAACAAGACATATTTATCAAGTCTTCAAAAATCAGAACCAATTTAAACAAAGAAAATATTACTTCTTTATTCCTATTGGCTCAAATGTATTTTTGCTAGCAGTACAAAATAATAAGTAATAGATTATGCAATTTATAATCCATTATTGTTAATACATGCATTATATAAAAATGGACCCCCATGTATGTGTGTGTGCACATGTACTGCCAGCCTCAGTGAACACCGTACAGGGGTGACCACTGGTCTCATACAGACCAGTGTTTCCTGCATTCCTCTCTATTAATCTGTCTGTGTCAGGAGTGGTTTTGACTCCCAGTTACTCCAGCAAGATTTTTCCTGTGGATGTTGGTCAAAATGAGACAGCCTGGATAACAAGTCTGTGGCAACTTGGTTCTTGTAAGAAACAGTCAGTGTTTCTCAAACTCAGTAAGAAACCAGCCTTATCCATGTCTGATAATCCTTACCATCAGATGGATTTAATTCACAGTAACTCCATGCAGACCATTTTCTTAATTTCTCCTGTAAGTCTGTAGTATGTTTATGAGTAGACTGGGTATCGCTTTCTCTGGACTGAACGAAAGATATTCTCCAAAGTTGAGTAGCAGTCATACCATCCTGTCCTCCAATACACAAGCTATGTTTTTTAGAAGTCACCTTCTCCCTGGATTATTTTCATATAAAAAATGTGTTGCCTATATTCCTTTCTTCATACACGTAGGTTATCTATCTTTGTATATGTATGTTATTTATCTCACAAATATTTACTCTTTCTACAGGGTAAGAGCAGTTTGACTTTTTTTGGTAGATTTATGGACTATTTTATAACTATATTTGTGACTGGCATTAAGGTTGACTGAGACATCCAAGGTATGACTTAATGTTCTTTTCAATACTGGATTTTATGGTTCAAATATATATTTAGCTGAAATATTATTACAGACATAAAATGCTACTTAATGTCAATGTAAGAGCTATGCTGTCTTATTTTTGGTTTAGTTAGCAGTACATTGCTTTCTACAATATATCGTTTCATATTTGTCTGTGATTTTTATCTATGAAACTTTATTTATGCTATCTTTATTCCTGTTAATGATGAATAAAGCAGTGAATTCTGAAGTAATTTTTTATTAATCTAACTTACATGGGTTTCACTGGTCTACTCATTGTTAATCATGTATTATTGCTGTCATCTTCATTAGCTCTGATATGGGCAGCTTCAATAGAAATTCTTACTTTAAAATGGATCACTGCTGTTACACCCAAACTAATATCACTGTGCAGCTGGGGAAAGCAGGGTATAGTAAGCCGTTGTGATGCTGTGATGCTCCCCTTCCAACCTGACCTTTATTTTCTCTAACCCTGCTCAAGTGATAACTACCAGCGATGGCTGTAATGGATGCATCTTGTGATGGTTGCATCAAACTCAAAGATAGGCACACCAATTACTGTCACAGCCAAATCAAACTAAAAATACCTTCCCCACAACCTTCTTCCCAAGCTCAGCTTCACTCCTGACTCTTCTACATCCTTCCCCCTTGAGCAGAGCAGGGCGATAGGGAATGGGGGTTATGGTCAGTCCGTAACACTTCATCTCTGGTGGTCCTTCTCCTCACTCTGTTCCTTTGCTCTGGCATGGGGTCCCTCTCATGGGATACAGTCCTTCAGGAACACCCTTCATCACACACTCATTTAAGCTGACCTCGTGCCAGAAACAACATTATCACCAAAAGGCGCCTACAGAGAAGCCCTTCTTCTGGTGTCCACTTATGTGTGATGGGTGGCAGGAAGCAGCACACTTCCTTGCAGAGGTCTGGCTGCCTCATCAAAGAAGCCAATGTGAAGCCGTTTGGCAGCACAACTTGAGACTACACAACATCAGAAAAGATAAATGTCAAATAGGATCTCTCCTCTGACATGCTGTAAAGACAAAGACAGCAAGGGAAGTATACTACAACCTTCCCATCCACTCTTTTTACATTGTGGCAGCTTCAAAAGACAGATCTTGCACAGCAAAGAAAGACAGCAAAGAGTACCTCTGACAGGAGCTTTGTAAGGTGTATCAGCTTCAGCTCACATTTCCATCCAAGCCACATGGACGGGTCCATTCTCTGTTGTACCTCATCTCCTGAAGGCTGAATCTTCAGTGCTTCGTTGCTGCAGGGGGGATGCCCAGCCATCACAGATATCTCCCAGTCTGTCTGCAGGCATCACCACAGAGACACAGAGACTTGTCTCACTTTGACAGCTGCTTTCATAATAGCTAAAGACATCTCTGGCTTGTTTTCCAATTGCACTGCAACACTACTAAAGTGACGCACAAAAAGAAATGGCACTGGCTTGGCAAACTCTGCTTGACAGCTGGTTCACAGGACTTCAAAACAGATTGCAATATTGTTTTAGGGTGTTTCCCTTTAGATGTTAAACTGAGGCATGAAAAGGAGAACAACTGTGTAAACACAATGAAAAATGATAGCAGGAGGAGCTCCTACTAGCAACTGATTTTGACACTTAAAAGTTTTATTTTAAGGCACTTAGCTTAAGATGCCTTTCTTTTCTATCTTTAGGGAAATAAGGATGTTCCTTCCTATATATGGGTGGCCCAAAACTGAGGCATCATTTTGTTACAGGAGCTGAAGATGTCAACAGCTGCAAACTTTAATGCCTTGATTTATTATAGTTATTTTTGATCTAAAAAGTTTTTATAATCAAACGGACCGAAATCTTCTTTGGTATAATTCATGCACACCGATTGTGACTGATCGCCTGGTATTTGTTGTATGTGCTGTTGACTTTTTTCTGCCATACAAATGAAAGATGAATTGCATGTGTGACATAAGCAGACCTTTCTCTTTGCTCTTTATGGTTGTAATGTTGTTAGATTTGCATGCTTTGACTTCTTAGTAAGATTCATTTCTGGCAGAGCGATGAGGTCTGGCCAGTTGGCAGGTCAGAACAGTTATTAATGAGATTGCTTTGTGCAGATGAAGTTTGGCTCCATGGTAGAGAAGCTCCCCTCTGAAATGAATGTGGAGACTAGGAAATCAATTATTAAGGAGGATGTTACAAAAACGTATGCCAATATTGTTCAATATGTGGTTGGAAGGTAATTGAAAAAAATTATGTAGGCTCTGACTTAAAAGGAGAGGGAGTCTCATGAACACGCACTATAATTCCTGACAGCACCGTCTGGCTGCTGAACCTGTCACGCTCCAAAGCAGCACTGGAAAAAGGCCAAACCCATTCTGTAAAGCATGGTTTGAGCATGATGGTGACTGCCAGGGAACTTTGGCAGCTGGTTTTCACTTCTTCCCTATGTTCCTTCTATTTCAGCTGTAGGATGGCATGTTTCACTGAAGCATTTCAGCCCCTCTTCAGAAAGTATTTAATATGCTCCTAACTTTATGTTCTATTAAACTCTGCACACAAGCATGTTCCAGAGGGGTGCATGAGAGAGCTGATCTCTGTACTTATTTTCATGTATTAATTACAGAGCTGCCTACAGCTGATTAAATTTCCACCATTTACAACTGTTTTAACCTTATTATAGTTATGGGGTGGGTTGTTTTAAGGGGTTTGGGTATTTTTTTTTAAACAAAACCGTATGGTCTCAAACACACATTCCTTGAATGAAATAAATATTGAAGAAGATTTATGTAATCTAGTCCAGTAAAAAAATTCAACCCAATGCTTCCTTTCCCAGATAAATGTAGAACTGAATCTTTGTTAATCTCAAATGACAACGGAAGTGCGATGCTAATTTTATGTTGATATTTTACTGGTTGTGACCAATCCTTCCTTCCTTCCTTCTTTTCATTTCTTTCTTTCCTGCTTGTTTTCTTAAAGCACCAATAAAGGTGTCCTAAAAACTAATGTAAACTCAGATAGAATTTTGAGAGCTACCCAAGAAATTCTGGCAGTCTTTTCCATCTTCAAGGAACTGAAAACTGGAGATTTTATCTTACACAAAAATGGAGTAGTACCAGAAGACTGAAGCATATTTTTTCTCAAGAGCGTCATCATTGCTTCAATGAGCTTTAATTTGTCCCATTCCTACAAGCTGTGGCGTGTGAACCAGCAGAAGTCTGATCTTAACTTTCTCTCTGCTGGACACCTGCTTTTGTGTATGAGATGGTGAGACACAGGGAAGCTACTATTGCACTATCATACAGATTTAACATTAATGGTATAGGAGCACAGAATACTAGCTTTTCACACCTTTATGAACTTCTCAGAAAATAATCTCTCCCAAATCTTGCTTGCCATAGGCTATTCCAACTTGGGTATCCAGGAAAGAAGTGGATTTTCTGCATTGTCATTCTGTTTTGCATTTCAGCAGGCTTGGGTTTATTGCGAGAACCTAGGAAATACTTATGAAAAACATCTTTCTAAGTGTGTAAGGCATTATGTGCATAAAAAGAGCAGCTAAAAGCCAGCAATTTGGCATATTGTTCTGCTTTTGTTAGCTTTACCATTGGTTGGTGGCTTTGAAAAAAATAATCACAGAAAATAGTAATAACTATTACTGGAAATAGAGTCTGGAGGTGTATCTCTTGTTCACTTATCTTTGGTATACTTAGGATTCAGAGTTTCTTTAACTTGGCAGGCCTGGCCAAGGAACACTTACCCATGTGCATGCAGTACATTCACTCCCACATAATTACTTTGTTAATGCTATGAAATTGTTCTTTAATTTTTACATAGTCTCCAGTCCTGGAGACAATCATGCACATGAATAACAGATCCCTAACTTCAATCAGATTACAACTGGGAATAAGGTACTTAGGCATATGCAGCATCTGGTTGTAGAATTAAGATCATTCATCTCTTGGGTCTTCTTAGGCAATTATAGTACGAGATATGGGCACATGGATTATAGAATTCATGCAATTTGGGATTCTTTAACTAATATGAGAAAGAAAGCTTTTAGCAATCAAAAGGCAATCCAGACAGCTAATCCAGCAGCTCCTGCAGTAAATACAACAGTTCCCAACAGTCACATTCATACACTGCACAATTTAGATCAGGGAATACTGTCAGTATACAGAGTTCATCAACAACTTCAAGCCAAAAGGAAGTCTAGGCCTGTGTGTTTCATAAAAATTATGGATTTTTTTTGAATCACTCTAAACACACATTACATCTGATGTCTGACAGAAGATAGCATCTTGTAAAACCACTATTCACCTAGCTTTACCCAACTATCTTGAAGGAAGTTTGTGATTTCTTTGGTGTCAACAAGTTCCACTAACAAGTATGTAGATTCAAAAAAGTGCATGATTTTAACAAATTTAATGCAATATGTCAGATTTTAACCTCAATTCCTCACAAATTCTGTCCTGTATTTTCCTACGTCATAAGATATGAGTATCTCCAGTAGTAAAAGTATTTGTCAGTACTCTGCTGAAATAAATTAAAAATCTATTTGCTTAACAGATTAAAAGCTGTTTAAATTATATTAACACTTAAACATCATAAAGATTGGATACTCTGGCTCCCTGGAACAGAGTTTACTTCCCAAGCCTTTTTCTTGATTTAATGGGGCTACTCATGATACAAGTTTCAAAGGAGGAAGCCTGTAAAGATTTAACACTTTTAATACACATCTCCAAAGGATAACTTCTGAAAAGTACAAGTTAAAATGCTGTTATTGATACTGACCTGCCCATAAGCAGCCCATCCTATTGAACATATTACTTATTCAGATGCAGATTTATTTCCAGATTCCTAATTCTTAGTGTCTGAATCCACATGATGGATTAAAAAAAAAAAAAAAAACCAAAAAATCACCGTGAGTTGTATTAGAAGAGTTAATTAACTGAATTAGAAGAGTTAATGAACTGAATATGCCAAAATAAAGTAAAAAGAGGAAAGAAAAGCATTTTCTACATGTTTCTGGAAGTTGCTTTTAGTATATAGTCATTACTGTGTTAAGACATGTACAGAAATCCTGGGAATATTTTCCTACAGGTACTTAGAACCTGATAAATAATGAACGTGATGATTAACTATATAGGCAGAAGTACAGAGCATTACCAAGGAAAAAATTGCATAAAACCTGTCCTTTGAATGGGTGCGCACCATTGTTTTTAATATATAAAACCACTTGAATATATTCAGTTGTGTGTAAAGAGAAAATGAAAGAAGTAAGCAACGCTTGAGTTAGCAGTGTATTTTCAAGTTAAACAGATTTAAATATTGCCAGGCGCAGTGAAGGTATCTGGAGTTGGGTGGAAGGGCAGCAGAGCAAGGTGAGCAGAGCACCATGATGCTCTTCAGCGCTGCTTGAGAAGCCACAGAGGTTTGTGTAGGTCTAGGGAGCTGAAGTAAGACCACCACCAGGGCTTCTCCCTGCCTGGTGATGACCCACCTCGAGCTTCAGGCTGCCCATGTTGGGCATGAGGGTCATATAGTTCCAGTGGGTCATATGGGTCGTATATGTCTTCCATTGAGCGGCGGAGGAGTTTGTTGGGCCAAGTATCAATAGGTCGCAATACAAAATCTACTCGCCCAGCCCGTTTCATCTTGGTAGGCAGGGTGACCCTCTTCATCACCCGGCTGTATCCTGGTGCTTGGGCACTGATTACGTATGTCCCTGGAGGCAGGAGTCGCCAGTAGTCCCCGTCAGCAGCTTAGGAAAGTAATCAGCACAACAAAACTGAGTTTAGTTTTCAGTCTTGCATCCCTTATAGTTACATACTCACATACACCTGCATGCACAGACAGCACAAGCATTTAGGGGGCAGGTTTTGAAAGGATCTCAGAGTTTGATTTTGATTTTGAAAGAAATTCAGATGAAAGCTCTTGAATAACAACAAGAGACTCAACCTGTGAAAATCTGGCCTTTGGGAGCTAACAGAGTAAAATTCACACACAAAATGTCAGTAACTGCTGTGCCTGTATCATAGGGAAGGGAAGCTCTCCTTTGTCTGCTTTCCCAGGGGTACAAGGAGTAACTCCAAAGAGATCAAATGAATTTAGAATTATGTGAAACTTAAGAAAATGAAAGCAGAATCCAGGCTGCAAATATAGATATGGCATGTAAAGGAGCTAAGAAATCCCTGCTTTTATTATATTACATTCAATTACTTTGTAGACATTATAGCACGTAAGACTATGGAGTCAGAGCTGCAGCTGGTATAAATTGCCATTAGTGTAAAATGGGTGTAAATTTCCTCCAGCTGAAGGTTAGAGCCTACAGCAAAAAACAAGGAGTCTTAAAATGGAATATTTACTCTTCATTTTATATTTCGTTTATTTTGAATGTTAAGTTTCTTAACTCAGTTAATGTTGCAATAATGCTATTTTCTCATGGAACTTCTCAGTCTTTTTTAACACTGAAATTAAAAGACATTTTGATCATATGACATTCTTAACCCCATCTAACTCAAGAACAAATACTCCTTTTTCCTTCAATGTAAACACATTTTGTATTTAATTCTTAATTCTTTAAAGGTCCACTGCCAATGGAAAGCCATTGTCTGGGAAGAAGTTTGAAAAAGACCCTAATTCATGCCAGAGTCTCCCACCAGCCTCAAGAATCTGCATCATCTCCACTATTGTATCCCCTCTAATATTAGTTTTTTTGAAAGCTGGAAAGCATCCACTACATTATAAACCATTCTGCCTTTCCAAATTGATTCAGCAGCAATCATTACCATTCATGTGTTCTATTTTACATTCCTATGGCCTATCCTCACTGAAATCAATAATAAAATGAGAGCATTGATTTCACTGAGGGCCTAAAAGCTCAGAACTTTATGACTGTGAAAATTAACAGTTGCATATTTCTCAGTACATGTTTACCAGCTGGCAACAGGTATAAAGTGAACATAATTCAACATTCTAGTTTTTTGCATTTGATATAACTGTTGTCCAAAATCTGCATATATTTATGTTTTTCCTTATGAAAAAAAGGTTGCAGGCCTTCAATCACTGTGGTTATTCTTATTGTTAAAGTCCATGTGGATCCTACTCTAATGACTGTATGTCATGCTTACAATATTTCAACTAACTTATTCTATCAGGGCTGTGCACCTCCGCATACTGAGTTTCAGCCCCTGAGCAGGGTTATTACCATATTTACCCAAACATGAAACATAAATGTGGATTTCTGACTCTCACTGAAGACACATTGGCTTTGATGGACAGCAGACAGTTCCAGGTGGAAGTTTTAATACAAGTACTATGTCATCACAGAGACACACCAGATTCAACAGCCAGTTTAACATGTCTTCTCTCTTGTTATTGCAGAAACAAACCCACAAGTGAGCCTTCAATTCTCCAATAACATGCCATTTCTATCAGATATGACAAGGCTTTTGCAGGTTAAGCTCTCACCCTGTCCCACGATAAAGCTCAAACTAAAAATATTACCTGTTGTGACATCATGCTGGATGCCCCTGACTGAAATACGAGCATTTTTTATTGGGTTGCCAAACTTATCAGACACAATTCCTTTTATTCCCCGGTGAACCTGGCAAAACAAAGTGAAGTTAGATGGGAGTCATTTATTAAAGTACAACCTCCTCTCCTTCTACAAGGAAACCCCTGCAGAAAGGAAACAACTTTCAAGAGGTTCAGCTCATTATAGAGGCTGTCAGGTGTTAATGCCCCTTCAGATTGCATCTTCTATTTTGAGAGCCCAAGGGAGCAGGGGGAAAGGGGTAATTGAGCAAGTGCTTTTCTGGGCTAAGTGTGTGGCTCTGCATTGAGAGATCCTTCTCTGCACAGATCACTGTCACCTCATGATCTGCCCACAGTATTTAAAGACAGTTTCAGAATGTCCACTCTAGACACAGAACAACAAAGAAATGAAAAGTTAAGGCTTAAAAAAATAGTCTGATGCTCTATACACAACGAGAAGGCATCAAGTTAGCTACTTGAGCTTGGGACTCATCACTCTGCTGCCTACACTTCACTACATGTCAGAATGTCATGATAGCAGTGTGTATAATATCCTTTTTCCCTTCTCTACAAGCACAGAACCGAGCTGCTTGAGCTGATGGGAAATGTGGTTGGTGACAAACAAAAGAGCGATGTGAACTCTGACATACAAGGAGGTGCACAAGCAGCTCACTATATTTGAAATTCTGTAAACCAAAACAAAACAGGATAAAATCACAGTATTTAAACACTAAACCACTTAAAGGTGGTTTTTTTTTCCAATCTTCTGAAATGAAAATGTTTTCTATTGGAAACTCTATATGACCTTTTTAAGTGAAAAGTAATTTCATTCTAATTTTCCCCTGAACTGCTATGAACAACTTGAGTTGTTCTTCAATTTGCTCCTCTTTCTTTCTTTCTCTTCCTCTCATCTTTCCCTCCTTATTACCCTTTGTCGTAAAAGTAGAATAGAAAAAAGAACAAAGCATCAAAACAATGGAAAAAATATATTTTCTTTTTTTGTAGGACTCTAGAGATGTTTAAAAATAAGCATTAAAATATCAAACTACAGTCATTCTTCTTCTAGTGACAGCAGGTTTTTATTTAAGATGAGGCTGTGTTTACACTGTCTTGTTGAACAGCCATACTGTGTGGTACCATTCACTGGAGGGTTTAGGAAGAACTCAGTGTAAGGACTTGAAAACTGTCCCTTAAGAACTATTATGATGAAGCACTGCAATTTGTTTTTCAGCATGGACTTGAGGATTTATCATATGGACAGTGGATAAATCTGGTCATAAGAGTAATCTCAGACCCAAATTTAATTTATAGTGTAGACATACTCAAAGCAGTATGACCTCATCCAAGTTCAATAACAATTTTGCAATTACAACATGACAGGATAGAAATGACAAAATTGAAATTTCTTTAACAATGTTGATCTGTTTTGCTTTAGTAAATACACTATTTTTCATTTTGCCTCAAGTCTGTGCCACATAAGTTTGGGAGAGTGTTTTGATATCACTTCTGACGGAGAGAAGACATCAGTGTTTATGAAAATGAATTCCACTTCTGCTTGTTAAGCCAAGTAGATTTGTACACACACCAAACAGCCTGGTATATATCAGAATAAGAAAAGTTTGAATTGGTTATGGCAGACTTAATCCTTATCAGGAGTAATTCAGTCATCCTTATCTACAAAGTTGTTTTGCTTACTGTCCTGCATTTACTCAAAAAGCTTTTCTGACATAGACTTCTACAGTATCTCACACTATAAAAATCTTTACATCTTGAAGACTTCAATTGCAGTATATATGGATTTAACCCAGCTCCATTTGGATTCACTAAAACTCATTTTCATCAGACAGCTGTAAAATGAAATGAGTTTGGTGGTCTGTACTATAGACTTTATTGAATGATAATACTTACCACAAGTAGCAAGAGGTTGCTTAGAAAGGCCATAAAAACACTCCTAACAATTTCAGATTACTGCATACTCAATCAAAATAAGGCATGATAGAAACCTAATTTACTAATGGCTGAGAGAAAGATGAGCAACTTCTGTTTCTGTGTTCACTTACTTATTGTCAATGAGGTATTTGTTTTTTGCTGAGCTTAAACTTATTATTAAAAATTACTTTTAAAAGGCATGTTTTAATGCTCACAGAGAGTTGTTCCTTTAGAAGACCAGGCTTTAGATCTTTTTTAACTGCTTTCCTACAGAAATAAAGCTTAAGAGTGTGAAAATGTAATTTATAGCAAGATACTTAGAATCTTCCCATTTTAGTCTTCCCATTTTAGCGGAGTTTAAATCTCCTGCTGCCATGCAGTAGGGTTTGGGCCATAAACATGGAATATGGAACGGAAAAAAATCAAGGAAACTCTCTGGACAGCAGATCTTGCTGGTTTATTCTTCAAAGAAAGGTTGGTTCATATTTTTCTGAATAGGTGGGGTTTTCCCTAGCAATAAATTTTGGACAGTTGATTTATAATGTTGCACAAAGCATTTACAGACAATTCCTCTTACACTTTTTTTCAAGGCTTTTACAGTCTTCCATCTCCATCTTTACTGCAATATAGGCAAAATATTATTCCTGTGTCCTGCTAGACAAACTGAGGTACTGGGGCCCCTGGTATAGTGTGATGATTGATTTGGTGCTATCTTAATAAATAACTGGGGAAACAGGAGAGAAACCAGTATTGATGAAGAATGAAGAAGAAAAGCTAAGCACAAAGGTCTATAAAAGCAGAGCCATACCATTTCCATGTAATTCAGAAGAGCATCTTTGTTTTCATGCCAGATTGTAAACAGTTCTTCCTCCAAAGGAAACTTTTCGCATCCTACCTCCACGGTAACTTCAAAGCAATTTGTGTGAAGGTAATTAAAATCTGCCATACCTATAGGTTTAAAAAGAGAAAGGAGAGATCATGAAAAAACCCTGTCACCCTTCACTGGAGCTTTGCTGTTGCAGCCAGCTGAATGCAGTCCCTGTGGATGTGGATTAATATCTTGTAAAGAGTGTTTGCCAATATATGAAAACTATTCAACAAATTCAGAATCCTACGACTCATTTCAACTTGAAGTTAACTGATAACAATGATGCTTCTTTCAGGCCAAAACCCATAATTTCAAATTATTATTCACCTGACCAAGAATCAGAGATAGAGAGATAAGGATTGGTTAATCATGGTAATTGGGTAATCGGCTGTATCAGAGGTGATTGCCAAGGGTCGCCAGCAAAGAGATGACCTTTTGTCATTATGATGTTCAAAACTGTTTCTGTACAAAAGACATTGGATATAATTTTCAGAAGAATGTAAGCCAAAAATATTTAAACCCAATTCTCACTCATGCCCTAAAGCTTTCTAAATGCCTGGTTTCAACATAATTATTTGGGGATCCAGCTGAGTCCTATTTGAAAATGCAACTGCTGAAAATTTATGAACACTGATATTTCATCCATGCCAGTATTTCAGAAATCTTGAAGAAAATGAAATGCTTTTATTGGGAAAATCAAATTAGCAACCCATGCACAAATGAATGGGATGTTTGTCTCTGTTAGAGTTTTC
Organism: Lathamus discolor; assembly: GCF_037157495.1. Classification (NCBI taxonomy): domain Eukaryota; kingdom Metazoa; phylum Chordata; class Aves; order Psittaciformes; family Psittacidae; genus Lathamus; species Lathamus discolor. Next base: position 154,712,567 of record NC_088884.1, on the reverse strand, counting down.
CCTGAAAAAGAGTTATTTTAACCTGACTGAAAAAGCAGCACTTGCATAGTCTGTAAGATGAATTCAAATTCATGCCACTAAGGAATGAGAGCATAGCATTAAGCATTTATTTCTACATTTTGGATTTGAAAACTAGAATGGTATTATATGTATTAAATTTCACCCTTGTATAACTTGCTAGCTTTCCTAAGGTTATAGCAGGGCTGAATATGCCCCATGGTATTTGAATAGAAATGTTAACGTACATTTTGCTACTTAAATCAATTGCAAGTTACATTTTGCTTAGGTCTGACCTAAAGCAAAATGAAATTAATGTGATTATTTCTTTCAAACCCTTGTGTCTCATAAAGGTCACATAGAGGTTTTACCTCACTCGATATGACGGTAAAGTGGTTTTACCTCCAGTGAAGCTGTACCACTCAGCACCATTTATAATACCTCCGCGTTTGACAAAATTTCCACCACAACGAAGTTCGGATCTGTCCGAGATGACTGGATGTGCATCTGCGTAGGCTTTTGCCAGCATTTTAAATGTCTGTAACAAAAGGGATTGAAATACATTTGTTTTCACGAACTCTAAACACTGTCATTGCTGTTAGTAACTAACTATTGCTGTTGCAAGCCCTGCGTCCTTGAGGCTGATGGAGGGGGTGAACCTCCATTGGGAATATATGCTGCAAGGAAGTTTTCACTTGTCTTCTTCAAGGTCCTCCTCTGCAATTCAATACATTTAGCCAGAGACCACATTAAATACCAGTGGATTTTGTGGTTTTTGGCTTTAACCTGTCAGCTGGGGCAGGAGTAGGGGGCTTGTTTGGTTGTACTTGAAGTCCCAGGTTTTAAAGCAGAAATTGGCTCTCCCAATTATGTTTAAGCTCTTGCTATTTTTACCTCTTCAAAAATACCCCCATCAGCCTCAGCCCAATCAGATCTTCACATTGGCTGCTGCTGTTTTAAATAGACAGTGTCAATTTGCTTTGCACTTATCACTCACACAGGACAACCTGCCAGTTTGATTTCAATGACAGTTGCTTATTTGTGGGGGCAGAAACCATTCCTAAAAAGTGAAGGATAGGATGTGGTGATGAAGGATGTCACCACTGGTTTCCTAATAGTGTTGATACTGATGAAGTGCAGAGGACTCACCACCCAGAAAGGAAAAGTGACAGGTACATGTAGTGAAGACAGAAGAAGCAGCAGTGATCTGCAGAAAACATTTCTTTGAATCAGGCTCCTGCCAGTTTCCTCTAATGCTCATTCTAACCTTTTACAGAAATCCCCCCCTCTCCTTTTCATTTATTTGAACCTCATCTACAAAAGCTATAATTTCAGGTTTCAATATTCAAATGACACCAATTATCAGATTCTACTAGAGCCTGTTATTCAGCATCATGTGTTTCATTGCATATTGCTTAGGACAATGTGCACAAGAAATTGGGTGGCTACAAATCTAGTTTTAGGAGTGACCCTAAAGCTTCATCCTTGATGTTGTCATCAAAGATGAAGACCAAAATGCCCAGGGACACAAATTTGATCTAATATTTAGAGCATGTTCCTCAATTTTCCCGAAGACATCTGCAGATGTTATATTTCCAGTAACCAAGTCCTTCTTCTCGTGTTTCTCACCAAGAGGCATAAGACTTTTGCCTGGCTGCTAGTGCAAGTGAACAAAGATGGGTGGTAGTGAGAAGAGAAAGTGAGAGGTACAAAATCAAGTAAACTTGATTAAAAAAAGCAAGTTAAAATGTCCTTGGATAGCAACACATTTATTATCACATAGCAACTAATGTATGACTACTCATGGATTTCAAAAAAGTTAGACATTTAGGTGTCATACAGTGGACAAAAAGGGAAAAAACACAGAGGAATTCTTGTGACATTGGAAGCATGATGATTCATTTGGTACAATGTGGTCAGTGCTATTACCTTGGCTAGCACATTCACCCCACTGACTGTCACAGGTTGGGTTCTTCAGGGGAGGGAAGGGAGTGTTTCTGTTCACCAGAGGGAGAGATCTTGAGTAGGTATGCGCCTTCCTTCTTGAGTGAGTGCAAGCACCAGTGCAGATTCTTGTGCAACAGAAATCAACAAAAACCTGCTAAAAACACCCATCTCCACAAAAGCAAAGAACCTGGAAGGTTCTGGATCTTGTGGGCTGAACCAGACACAAGAACGTGAGTGTAAGAACATGGTCCAGCTTTGAGACTCATTGGCCTCAGGAGGCACCAGACCAGACTAAAAATGCAGGCTAAAGAAGCTTGAAATCTGCAGTGTCATCGAAAAGGTGCCAGGAGGATCCTTCTGCTACACCATGAGGGATATAGGGAGGTGGCAGCACCCAGGTGCATTTTCAAACAAGGCAACCTGGTTTGAATATACTTGCAGAACTTGACTCTTCTAATTCCAAGCCATTATCTGCACTGCAGCATTTCACAATGCACTGCAGCCAAGGGTGCAAAACGGTTATGGCTAATGTATGGCAGCTAAAATAAGCTGCTATATTTCAGGATGCAGGTTCCCTGGCAGCAGCAGCTGCAGAGGACATTACTTAAGTGTGGGTCACTTCACAGGTACAAGTTTTATAACTTTCTGAGTAAAATCTAAAGTTAACATTGTTAAGGTTCTTGTGCTGACTCATTTGAAAAATTGGTTGTTATTGAGGACATCCCCAACCCTTCCCCATTGTCTTAAACTTCCAAGTTTGCACCTAACTTCCTAGGCTTTGCAGCCACTGACTGTGCAGCAGTCACTGATATGAGGTCTTACACTGTCCTGCAATGTCACAAACCAGGGATGTCGTTAGGGCTTCCCCAGCTGTTCACTGCAGTGGGACAGAGCACTTTGTGTAACTTCATCATTTCACCCAAAACACTTGTGCTGTCTCTGGCTGGAGACGATGGAGGGACTGCTGTCTTTCCATCCCACAGGTGAACTGCTTGATAAGTCATGTGGCTATATTCCTCCACCATCTACACGTAAATCAGGATACCATTAGCCCAGGCCATGGGATATAAGTGCACAGGTTTATGATTTCCCCTAGTCCTCACTAGGAGCTTCTGTAGCATTCATTACTATTCACCAGGTATTTCTTACATGGCCTTTTTACTGTGCAGCACCTGGTTTATTTTACTGCTAAGTCATTGTCATACCTATGTAGTCAGCACCTATCGCACAGCTCAGAAGAAATGGATTGATACAGAAAACATTTAACAGTCATAAATATTTAAATATTTAATGTGCTGGTGAGAACTGTCTCTGGGAGAAGTCAGCCCAGAGATGTGCTCAAAGATAACACATGCTTCAGGTGAAAGATCAACTTCGGGCTATTTTCAACTGCTGTTTGTTATATAAAGAACCACTTTTCCTTAAGAGGCCAGGGATACCTTTAACATATGCTAGAAGGCTGAAAAACTAGCTGTTCTCCTAGTGGGCATGTCGGCAATGAATACTAGATTGAAGAAACCAAAGGGAAACAGGAAAGATGGCAAAAAATTTCACAGAAGATTTACAGTGAGTCCCAAATGGGGAACTTTCCAGGGACAAGAGGGGAAAACCATTCCCGTTCATCTGACCTGCAATAAATGTTACAAGGCTGCCACCATATGGCAGCCAGCCTTTTTTTCACCTACAGATTTCAACAGAAAGTAACTGCTGGTCAGGATTGTTCTTTTTGTCTGGAAATCAGTGGTAAAAATATCACAGCCTGCACCATTTAAATAGTAAAAGCCTGGCTTTTTCTAACCCTTGCCTTGTGAAATCATTTTTGGCCTCACAAAACATGGGCTGATCTTTACAAATAAAGCTGATAGTATGTAAAAGATCCTACATTTTAAAGCATGTTAATTAACTGCATAGATCATATTTTATATATATATTATACATATGTGTGATTTATTACATATTTAATACATACCTGCATGCATATACACACATATGTGCAATCTAAATAAATCAAAGTTTGTTACTTGTTAAAAATTTCTGCATTTCTACACATGGAAACCACACTGATATGCTCACTGTGCAAAACCAATATTACCTTCTCATCAGGTGTAGGGGAGAACATTTTTTCTTCCATAGGATGCCTGGAGTAGTCATAAGGATAGGTCACAACCAGCTCACCCCCATGGAGGCTGGCAGAAAGCACAAACGGGATAGACCTCAGCCACTTCATCACTGCTTTTGTCTCAGGGGCCACCTGAAATCCAGAAGAAAACAAAACAGCTATGAGTAGTCATGCAGCACCAATGGGATTTGATCCTGGGCAGGATGACACCCAGTGGAGAAGAGTGTGCCAGAGAGGAGAGTGCTCTTTGGCTTTTCCATAGAATCACAGAATGGTTTGGGTTGGAAAGGACCTTAAGGATCATCCAGTTCCACAGCCCACGCCAAGGGCAGGGACACCTTCTGCTAGACCAGGTTGCTCAAATCCCATCCCAAAGGTTAATGGAGAGAGAGCATCACTTTGCTCCAGCGAATAGATGAGACACACCGCTCACTGTTGAAAAACTTGGGGGGGGGGGGGGGGGGGGAGAGAAGAGGGAAAGGGAGGGAAAGTGGAGGGATAAAGGAAGAGGAAATTTGACAGAATAACAACTTTTCAGTACAGTGGCATTTTCAGCAGTTCAAAGTGATGATGGCAGCATTTTAGGCTTGAAAAATCGTGGTGTTGTACCACTACCTGCAAACCAGCTCCTTATCTAATTTCATCTCTGAATCAGCAGAACTGACTTTGGATGGATAGAGTGGAATATGAGGATCAATTTGTAACTCTCAGCAATCACTGGAATTGTCTTATTTGTTACCCTCTGGTCTGGGTTCATCTGCAGATAAAACTAATGTATGTAATGCACAGCAATGTCTGCAGTTTACCTGCAGAGAACTGCTGCAGGTAAGATACATTTGCCTTTCCAGCAGTCGATGCTCAGTAAGAGTAGCCAATGGAGTGGGCACCGGCCTCCCAGAGATACTCGGGCACCCATGTCCCCATGGCATGCCGGAGACTCCTCCCTCCCCTCTTCCTGAGGAGTAATTTCACGGACCTGCTCTGGAGTTAGTTAATTCTTAAGGGTAACACTGTCATCTGGTGGCCGATCCCTGCACGCCAGGCCTGACACGCTCCATTCCCTCGGAGGCGGTGAGGTCCCTTTCCTTACAGCTTGCGAAACTAACAGGGGAAACACTGCATATCACCCCTTGCTTTGCTTCTATCAGCTGTTAGAAAATCAGCCAGCCAGGATCACGGAGTGACTAATGACCAGTAACAGTGAATCAAGTGAGCAATGTGCAGGAAATAGTCACAAAACAAACAAAAACTCTCACCCAACAAACAAGAAAACCTAAACCTCTATACAACCCATATACATTAGGTTACAATAATATCTCTTGTAATGAAGGGCCCAGAACTGAATAAGGTATTCAAAGAGCGGCCTCACCAGTGTCAAGTACATAACAGTAATGCTTGTTTTCTTTGGAACAGTCCCTATTCTGCTATGGGTAAATCGCAGTGGGTAGGTAGTGCAAACTTGGGTGTAGAGCAGAGGAAAATGCTGTGAAGTAGAGGTGCACCATGGATGTATTACAGCTCTCAGCAATGAGGAAAAAGCCATGTCTAAATACAGTTTTACCTGGAATTATTTAAGAAGATATTATCCTGCCTATTCCTGACCTAGGCAGGACGGCTACCTCCCTTCAGGTGCCATAGCTATTAAATGAATCCTCCTAGTTTCCAGGTTTCCTTAAAATGCAGTTCTTCAACTGAGCTGAACTAGTGCCTCCAACCACTGCAGCTGTGCTATTTGAAAAGGCAGTACCTTGCACATGGGAAGAAATAGGAACCTGAGGGTTCCCGCTGCTGTTAAGGTAAATCATTAAATCAGTAGTCTGTGGTTAGCATATGGACATGTCAGACTGTGCTGCTTGTCCTCAGGAGAAACAGGTCAGGCCAATTTTGTCTATCAACCTAATGGAAGCCTCTGAATCTCTGTGTCACAGCCCTTTCAACCTTGGTATTTTAAAGAAGCAACTTAAATGTAAGTTGAGATGCAACAGGTAAAGTCTGACCAGCTCAGGAACACACAAAATGCACTTTGTACACCAGACTTTTTTGTGCAATGGGGAAGATCAGACACAGAGTTTCCATGAAGAGCATGACCCAAGCATCTTTAAAAACGTAGATAAAGGGAACTCTGAAAGGACAGGACAAATGCTCTGAACTTTTTTGCAGTCTCACACACCCTGTCACACAAGGGGTGGGAGAAGAAAACAGCCCATCAGGCTCCATAACAAGAAACCTGGCAGTGTTTGAAGAACGCTACCTACAGCAGTCAAAGTATTTGCTTTTCTGGTTTTTGTACAGTGCCCTAGGATGGTCGGATAATGACCGTTATCCCAAGAGAATTTGGGACTGAACCAGACACTCACCTGAACTCTGAAAGTGCTTTATTCATCCTTTGAACCCATCTATTTGAAGAAGGCATGCTAAGGCACATGAAAAACAACAAGGTGCTTGGTGACAGCCAGCATGGCTTTACTAAGGGGAAATCCTGCCTGACTAATTTGGTTGCCTTCTATGATGGGGCTATGGAACTGATGGACAGGGGTAGAGCAGCTGATGTCATCTACCCGGACTTGTGCAAAGCGTTCGACACTGTCCCACACGACATCCTTCTCTCTAAATTGGAGAGATATCAATTTGATGGATGGACCACTCAGTGGATAAAGAACCGGCTGGATGGCCGCACACAAAGAGTTGTGGTCAATGGCTCAATGTCCGGCTGGAGACCGGTAACGAGTGGTGTCCCTCAGGGATCGGTGTTGGGACCAGTCTCGTTCAACATCTTTGTCGCTGACATGGACAGTGGGATTGAGTGTGCCCTCAGCAAGTTTACCGATGACACCAAGCTGTGTGGTTTGGTTGATACCCTGGAGCGAAGGGATGCCATCCAGAGGGACCTTGACACGCTTGTGAGGTGGGCTGATGCCAACCTTATGAAGTTCAACCATGACAAGTGCAAGGTCCTACACCTGGGTCGGAGCAATCCCAGGCACAGCTACAGGTTGGGCAGAGAAGAGATTCAGAGCGGCCCTGCAGAGAAGGACTTGGGGGTGCTGGTCGATGAGAAAATGAACGTGAGCCGGCAGTGTGCGCTCGCAGCCCAGAAAGCCAACCGTATCCTGGGCTGCATCAAAAGGAGTGTGACCAGCAGGTCGAAGGAGGTGATCCTGCCCCTCTACTGTGCTCTCGTGAGACCTCACCTGGAGTATTGTGTGCAGTTCTGGTGTCCTCAACATAAAAAGGACATGGAACTGTTGGAACAAGTGCAGAGGAGGGCCACGAGGATGATCAGGGGACTGGAGCACCTCCCTCATGAAGATAGGATGAGGAGGTTGGGGCTGTTCAGCCTGGAGAAGAGAAGGCTGTGTGGAGACCTCATAGGGACTCTTCACCAGGGACTGTAGTGACAGGACAATGGTTAATGTGTTAAAACTTAAACAGGGGAAGTTTAGATTGGATATAAGGAGGAAATTCTTTTATAATTCTTTTATAAGGAGGGTGGTGAGGCACTGGAATGGGTTGCCCAAGGAAATTGTGAATCCTCCGTCCTTGGCAGTGTTCAAGGCCAGGTTGGACAAAGCCTTGGTTGGGATGGTTTAGAGTGAGGTGTCCCTGCCCGGGCAGGGGGGTTGGAACTGGATGATCTTAAGGTCCTTTCCAGCCCTAACTATTCTATGATTCTATGATTCTAAGAGCAGAAAACCTTATAAGGTGGCTTGTAAGGGGCTGTGAGCAGCACTGCCTGCCCTATGGATCCCTGTTTAGTGGTGCACAGGGTGGCTGAAGACCTGGCACCAAGCTTTCACTCTCTAAGCCTCATAGCACCAGCATTCCACAGGATGCTGCTGCCCCAGAGTCTCAGCAGCTCTCTGCCCTGCCTGTGCTGCCGCAGCTCCCACTGCCTGATGGCAGAATCAGCCCTGCTTTCAAAGAGTGGTCTCAGGCTGCAATTCAGAGGGCAAGGGAGATATACACAGTTTTGTTTGAAGTGCTTCTAAATTCAGCCCCTCCTCCTGACTAGATGCCTGCACAAGTCATGAAACACTGCTGTGTCACAGAGGAAACATCCTACTGAAGTGGATGTTGTGGAAAATCAGGAGTTTCAACATCACTATTTTTATCCTAGTAGCACTTCAGTGACATCATGGATGGTGATTTAAGTTTTGCAATGTGTACATCCTGGTTCAGCTCCACTGGACGATAGCAGACGCTATCTGTGTCATTCTGGCTTTTGACTATTCACAGGCTTTTCCTTTAATGTGGGTTTTGATTTATTTTTTTTTTTTTCACCAGGGCTGTTGTTTTTTCACTCAGAAGAGATCAATTCTAAAGTGTTCATCTCACAAGAACACTGGGACACAATTAGAAAACAGCTAAAATATTTCTGCATAAGCACCAGGAATGGCCAATATCCTTTTAAACCTGAATCTCATTTCTGTCGATTATACTACAATTAGCCACTGTCTCCATGGCTTTCAAAGATTTCTTTTTTCCCTTTTAGAAGCAACCAGACTCTTTCCTCGAGACTATGCCAGCCGCCACTGGCACAGACTTCCAAATTCTGGTTGAATCAAGCCAGTCTAACACACTTAATTTCAGATAAAGCCTGAAGCCTCTCAGTCTGAGCCCTCAGACCACTTATTACAATAATTCATAACTGTGGGGAGCAAATTGCACTGTACAGCAAGGGTTACGGGCAAGCAAGAGATCTCCTGAGTTTAAGGGATTGGCTGGGAGCTCTCTTTCATTTTCTGATCTTTATACAATCCCCTGCAATACTTGGATAATTACTTTAATAAGGCAGATAATAAACCCTATTAAGTAAATGAAAGCTCAGAGGCTGGTGCTGAAACATCTAATCTAATGTTTTTGCATGCACAAAGATGACTACTGTAGGAGCCATGGGTTAATCTGCCTCACAAAGCTGAAGTTCATTACAGGAGAGCTGATTTTGCTGTCCCATGGTACCACTGGCAGAGAAGAGAGATGTGGGGCTGTGAGATCGTATACTGCCAAGTTTCTGATCCATATGAAGCTGCAGTTAAGACTTTGTGGTGCCATTCAGGTCACAGGCAAATTGTTTCCTCATCAAATCATAAAGATTTGGAGATGCTTTGGGCTACGTGCATGAAATAGAATAAACTTCTTGAATTAGTTATGTTGAAAAATAATGGTCTAATACAGTGAGTGTTGCTGAGTTTTCACAACCTTGCATCTTCATGTGTACATTATCCTGAGGAACTGAAGTGATTTTATCCAAATTTCATTACTGTAAAATGGAGTACCAAAACACTGGGGTGGCATCAGAGATGCCTGTGTGGTTTAGACCTGGCTTCAGGTAGTATGGAGCTTTGCATTCCTGGGCATCACATAATGTGAAGCTTAGTGATGATGCAAACAAGTCCCTGCAGAGCTGCCTGCGTCCTGCTCCCCAGGACTGGAGGCAGCAGCAAATCTCCCTTCCAGCACCACTGCAGCTTCACAGGCTGTTGCCATTGCTCCAACTGATTACAGTCATTTTACAACCATCCTTTTTGTGGAAGGTGATGCCATACAACTTCGTGTAAACCTTTTTACATTTTCCAAGGCAGAAATCACTGTTGCATCAAACCTGTGAGGAGCTTAGTGCAAAGACAGCCAAATCGATAAAGTCTTTAGCATGCTCCCAGAGCTTATATCACTAATGATGAATCATGACACACTTGTGACCCTCTTCTAACAGTCATAATTCTTAATTTAAAATAGCAAAATCCAAATTATCCACAAATTTTCCCAATTTGTGACACCTGCCTCTTTGGCCTGACCTACACCATGATTTTTCATGCCAATTCTGAGCCTGTCCAGCTTAGTCCTACTTATAAAATCTGATTACTGGAGAATGATTTCAGACCAACCAATCTCAGCTTTTTAATTCATGAGTTGCTCTCTAGTATATGTGATTCATAAAATATGTAATTCATACCTTACCCCACCAGTAGGACTGTGGAATGGGGATATGGTCTAGGCGGGCCCCACGAATCCCAGCTCTTCTGTAAGCCTCAGACGTCAAATCAGGGAAGTTTCTGTTCAGGTCCAAGTTCTGAGCTGTCTGTCGTCCGACAACCCATCCATTGTAACCAGCTCCCTAATTGATAACGTAGAAGCCAACATCAGAATAACTTCCTGTCTCAAAATATCACGTTGTGGCAATTATGTAAAATGCCATTTTAATTAAGAGGAAGTTTTAAAAGAAGTAAACTCAAAATGTCTATACTGTTACAAAAACACACTTATTAATCTTTTTTTTATCCCCATGAACACCAGCGCAGTAACTAGAATGCAGAAAGATTTCACTCACCAGTGATGTGACTCATGAGAGGAACACAGCAACTTCTTACTCAGCACAGAGCGGCATGCAGAGTGGGTTAGAGGAGGAGAAAAATGAAAATACAGCTGATGGTCCAACACAGGATTATGCAGAATGCAATAACCTCAGTCTCATACAACAGACAGAACTCATCATATGAGCAGTGAAGAAAAAGAAAGGTCCTATTTTTCATGTTAATGGTGTTAGCGATAAAAGTGAGGTGAAAAAGAAGAATGTTAGGTAACACGTAATAGAACTTTTGCTTTTGCAGGTCTCCTTCAGACACCAGCTAATCTCTGAAAAGTGCTATTCATTATGGAAGTGTGACAGTACAGAAAGTATTCACATGTTATTGTTATACCGGCTCTCCTAAATGAGGAAGAACACCTATTCCATAGCATTAAACTACATTTCCTTATAAAATAACTAACAGTTATTACAGTGAGTCAGTGGGCATTCTGTTCTAGAACTGATAGCAGAGCATGCTAAATGTGTGAAAAAATAACAGTCATTCCCACGTCATCGCATGCAGGCAGTGAAAACGAAAACATGGCTCTTAGGTCTATTTGCATCATCTTTGGAAAGAAACCTACCAACAAACCAGCCTTGGATTCTGGCTGCTGATTATTAACACTCCCTCCCATACATGTTACTCCCTTCCTCCTTTGTCCTTTCCCATGGGGAATTTCAGAAACATGAAGCCCTAAACATTTGCTTATAAAAAATCTTTTACCTCTTCTGCAGCCAGTTCATACCCATCAGGGTTCAGGGAAGGTAGGAGATGAATTCTCGTGTTATTAATCAAGGTCTGGATGCGAGAGTTCCCGAGAAGATATTCCGAACACAGATACTGTGCAAGGTATATTAGTAGTTCTTTCCCCACAACTTCATTTCCATGCATATTGCCAATGTACTTGAATTCTGGCTTGACTGTGGAATATGAGGTAATGAGATACTTTAATTTGATTATACCTGGATGACTTCCAGAAGCAAAGTAACCCAGATAGCTTACTGATGAGTCAGAAAGTTTTATTTACACTAACTCAATGCATACGTTCCTGTAAATAGCACACCAGTTCCAGTCAGTTCAACAATTGAAACAGTGTGAAATAAAGTAAGTCCGTACTTTCAGGGTCCCAAACTGTATGAGGCATTCATTGCTCTGAGCTTTGCTGAGCTCATCGTTAATTGTGAGCAAAGAATGATGCAAACAAAAATGCCAAGGCATGGCTGGAAAGGAACAAAATACACCCCTGGCATTCTCATTTTCCTTGGGTAAATTGAATGCCTTATATTGTCACAGATCCTAGAAATGACCCGCAGATGCATAATATATTACCCCTCTATTTGGAAAAGAAATTGGATCGTGCATAAAAAGTGGCTTTTAGGTTAAATAGCCTTGAAATAAGACTATTAGAAACATATAATTTCACTGTTCCCCACAGCTATTCTCTCAATCTCCATCCTTCCTTAAAGACTAATGGAAAGTTTAAAATTGATGCACTTTCGAGACACCTTCTCCTGTCTATCCCTTGATCTTCGTCTTTGATCCTGGCCAGCCTCAAGCAATAGACACTGGACAAGGCATGGCACAAAGCTATTATAGCAGCTTGTTCAGGCTGGCAAAACCTCCAGCTCTAAAGCTATTTCCAGCCTCTTTTATGCTGTCCTGAGCTGCATGAAGCAATAGATTTAGAAGGAAATGCTAGATAATATGTTAAACTACCACCTTTTATCATGTCATATCACAGTTTTAATTTAAAAGTCTGATTCATAGGCTTTGTGTTTTGCTGGCAAATGGAGTATCAGCGTAAAAAGATACCTATAACTTCTTTTCTTTACACAAGAGAGGAAGGATGGTCAGACAGGAAATAGTTAATGTAGATCTTCGCTCTGTGTAAGATGTGTAAGACTGGGACCTTGATGAAGTTTAAAGTCACCTCAAAATACCTCTACACCATGCAAGGCAACATGGCCAAGAGTAAACAAATCTAACACCAGTCTTCTCTGCCTCCCTTGCAGCATAGCACAGACAGGACACAGTCACTTGACCTGAGATGATAATCATAGAATCATAGAACAGTTAGGGTAGGAAAGAACCTTAAGATCAGCTCTCAAAAAAGCATTAAGTCAGATGTGGTTCCATTCTGCTACACTGCTGAGGTTGCTTTGGTGCCGGAGCTAGCCCACTGAGAAGCAGCCCGAGGCTTCTGGTATGCTGCAATAGCCGTAGCAGTCACCAGATTCAGTTGGGTACTATTTTTTAGCTGGGAGCTGGTAACTGGAAAATAATATCTAATACTCCCTAAGAAAACGATTGGCATTTAAGGATTTAAAACATTTTAAAATCTGGCTCTTGTTTCAATGACGAATATACAAAACAGAGATCAGCACTGGTCCCCATTGAAAAAAAGCTGTGAGGACTCATATACCAAAAGTATTCAACTGCTATGAGAACATAAATTCCTGGTATCATTTACCCGCTACACTGATACGTATTGCACTGACCTGAATCTCTGTTCAGGACTGTTTTCTGTGCTGCTCTTGCTCTTTTTTGACGTCAGTGTCCTTCTGTGTCTGAGGCCTTCTCACAAGTTTTACATATTTTAGGATGTGAAGGACTAGAGAAGAACAATACTTGTAGGAAGTGTGTAGGATTTGATGGTACAGTGATAAATAAAAGGAGACTGAGGAAGTGGTAGATGATGGAGAGGGCAGGCAGGTCAGTAACAGAAAACAATTCCAGCTTCTTTGAATGCTGGACACAAATAAATAATAGCCATATCACTGCAGCCAAGTGCACGGTCATACATCTAGAAACAAGGAATGTCATCCACAGTCATAAGTGGAGGTCATAAAGATATGAAATTGCACCGGGACTGTAATTGCTACAATAAATCATCACCTATCACTTCAATTCAAGAACGCAAAGGAGGAGAAAAGTTTTTGAATCAATGCTTTGCACAATTTAAGCGATATCCCATTAAAAAGACCTGTTTTCACTCCGATAATCTTGACTCCCCTCGAGCAACCTGATCAACACAGATAAAACTCACGCAGTTCATGGTGTCCAGGCTTGGTCGAAAACTCAATCACGAAAAGGTCCTTCCCTTCAAAACTGCGACCTATGCTGTAGGTTGTTGCAATATGGGAGCACTTAGAAGCAGTCTTCTTCAACATGCTCACCATTTGGGAATACGAATGGTGTTTGAACTGGATAAAAGTTCCTGGCAAGTCTGAAGGCAGATCTTCCTCAACAACTACTTCTCCTGTAAAGAAGAATCATAACACAGTGGTTAAAACCATGATGCCCATAGGACCGTACAGATGTCTGCACTTTTCTGCAAAACACCTTTTTCAGTAGTAAAAGTATAAAAAAAAAAGCTGCAATCAAAACCCTCAATCCATGCAGCACATCCCACACTGTCCATTGTGGCATACTTTGTTTGCAAAATCATACTAATGTATATGCACACTGACAAATAATTTGTGCAACCTCCAGTTATAATTTGGACTTCAGCATGCTTAGCACATTTTAGTAACAAAATGTACAGATTTCTCCCTTCAAATGAATTTTTTATGAGATTCAGCTGTCTTCAGTTATCTGGATCTTCATAGAAGAAAAATCTGTGACAATCATTAATTGAGATTACTTTAATGAGCTTGTCAAGTAGTCATGTATTTATGAATGCATTAAAGTTCCAGTTTTTAAATAATATATTTCAAATATATAGACAGCTATCACACAGAGCAGGACTTATTTAAATGCACACTGGCAGTCCAAACATCTAGCTCTTAGCTGCCTGATGTTCTTTTTATATGAGGGACAGAAACAGATGCTTGATGGTTCTTGAGCACAGTTTTAGCGTCTAAAATATATTGAACAAAATGAATCACACCTTACAGCTGAGATGACAAACAGAAAAGTTTTGTGACATAGTGTTACAGTTTAATCCCAGCCAGCAAATAAGTACCACACAGAAGCCTGCTCACCACCCCCAGCTCCCCAGTGGGATGGAGAGGAGAATCAGAAAAAGGTAAAACCCATGGGCTGAGATATGAATAGTTTAATATTTGAAATAAAGTAAAATATACTACTAATAGTAATAATAATTGTAATGATAAGGGAGACAACAAAGAGAGAAAAGGGAATAAAAGCCAGTAAAAAACAGTGACGCACTATACAATTGCTCACCACTAATACCGACCGACACCCAGCCCATGCCTGAGCAATGATCAGCCCCTTCCATCCAGCTCCCACCACTTTATATACTGGGCATGGCGTGCTGTGGTACGGAACACCCCGTCGGCTAGTTCGGGTCGGGTGTCCTGTCTCTGTTCTCTCCTGGCTTCTTGTTCTTCTCCTTGTTGGGCAGAACATGAGACTGAAAAGTCCTTGATCAGAGTAAACCCTACTGAGCACAACTAAAACATCGGTGTGTTATCAGCATTGTTCTCAGACTAAAGCTGAAGACACAGCACTGCACCAGCTACTAGGAAGAGGATTAACTCTATCCCAGCCAAAACCAGGACACATAGACACATCAAGTTGAGTGAGATGAGATCTTTCCCATCTAGATGAGTAAGATGCATCAGCAGAGCTTCCTTCCTTACCTCGCAGCTTTGCCAATGGGTCAAAACAACCCTCTTCTTCTCCAGCAAAAAAACGGTCACAGTCTAAGAAGTAGGGCCAAGCCATGTCTATTGCATCAAAAGCATGGAGGCAATTCTTTTTTAGTTTTTCACAGACATGCCTGCAAGGCTTTTTTACTTTGTCCTTTTCGCATTGTGGGGCCAGCACCGAGCAGCCCAGGAGCCTTAGGTCTGGATTGCACTCTCCCTGGAGCAAGTTTTGCAGCACGCTGATGAGGATGTACTCAGAGCTGTACTCAATCACTTCTCGAGATTTCTGATCCAGAAAATTAGGATATGACATTTGAGTATAGGTAACATCAGTACAAGAACTTAAGGCAATATCCACGCATTTGGCTATGAAAAGGAGATGAACATAAGAAAAATAATTCACTTCACTGATACTCTGCACAGTTCAAAGACAGCATAACAAATAACATTGCAATGAACTTATTTTTTTTTTTGTTCACAGATAGACTGGAGGCAGTTTGCAATACTCTCAAATGAATTTGATGTCTAAAACCATTTCTAGAAAGATGATGGAAAGTATACTTCATCTGGAGATTGACTGTGAACAGTTTGCTGCAAGTACATTTCATTCAGGATTGAAATGGTATCTGACAATTTGATAGGGCATTAAAGGTTATCTAGTTGATAAAGATTGTCTCTAAAATAAGATTTATGTTGTTAATTCAATACCTGAATAGCAATGAAAGGACAAATACCTAGCCAGAAAACACTGGAGTACTGGGCCACATGAAAGTTCATTTAACAAATATCTTGGAAACCATCAAAATTAATAAAGCCTGTTTTCCAGAAAAAAAGGCTGTCTCATACACACAGAATTATAGAATGGTTTGTGTTAGAAGGGACCTTAAAGATCATCTAATTCCAACCCCCCTGCTATGGGCAAGGGACAACGTCTTAAGAAGGATAAATGTTGGTAATACCTTCAACCCACTTGGAAGTGAAAAGGGAGTAGTAGAGAGATGTCTCTTCGTAAAATGACTGGCTATTATGGTAATAGGCCTGCATTTGAGACTCCTCCTGCTAATGTCTCTGGCTGGTAACAAATGCCATTGTCACGGCAGCAAAATCCTGCCTTGTGTGAAAGAGATCATCTCTCTAGGAACAAGACCTACTATAGCACCAACATTAGAAAACTTGTCAGAAATAATTAAGAAATACTTAAGGTTTTGAGATTCTCCAAAGACAGCAGGCAAAGTCACATCATACCTTTCTGTGCAGTTTGGCACTGACCTGCAAAAAAAGAGGAAAAAAAAACCCAAAAAACCATTATGGGGCATGTGTCCATTATGCTTCCTTATGCTAGGAATTGTCCAATCTGGTAGCCCCAAAAGGGTTTCTGCAGCTCTATGCCCTGAGGTCCAGGCATACCAGGGACAAACATGTATTGCCAACAGGGATATACTACACAGATACACAAAGAAAAACACAGTACAGGTAAGTACACCGGTTAGTCAGGATGAAACAGCATTGATAGAAATGAATTACAAGTGGATCCTTCCAGTAGTTCATCCTGGACACACTGAGAGCCCAGTTGTTGTCCCCTAAGGCTATTGATCTCCCAGTTGCCTCGTGGACTGACACATATGATGGTCTCTCTGACAGCTGGCCCAGACCCTGGGGTTTCACTGGTAGCCAAGCCCCAGTACTTGACAATATATCTAAAGTGTGGTTGTATAAGAAATCAGGCCTAGATCTGAAAGACATTGAGCTGCCCAGCCCTGACAACTTGATAAAATTTCTAGGCACGCTTGAAAACTGTAAATTGGGTGCCTAGGAAATGTCAGTAATGAAAATGTAGGTCTTTAGTAATCTGGTTTAATCTAACAGTTCATAGGAGTCCTTCCATACATACTAAGATGCCTTATGGATCTTCCCCCATAACACTGTGCATATCTTTCTTGTAAAACAATTAAGCCTTTGGTGGATATGAGGGGATGTATTTCTTCCCCATCCCACTTCATCCTATCTCTAGCAACTGCATTTTTTATCCTTTTAATAACATCTTAAAACTAATTATTTTCCTGCCCAACTGCTCTCATGGGAAAGCTTTTCCAAAAGCTCGCTCCTCTAATGGCTAGAAATTGCCTTTTAATTTCCTGCCTAAAAGTATTTGTGGCCAGTTTATAACCATCTGTTGTTGTGCCAGCATTGTCCTTTAGCTTAAATAGCTCTCTGCACTTGCTGGTGCATGCCTTCACCATGCGACTGCAGAGAGCAACCAGATCCCCTTCCTTAGATTTCTATTTGCTAAGTCAAATAAATGAAGCTCTTTGATTTTGACGGAACATGGTTTGATGGCCAAGGAGAGGTCTCTTTTGCTTATCTGGCCAATAATTCTATATTTCCCTTCTCTTATACCAGCAATTAAGAAAAATATTGCTACCAGGGTATCAGAGCTTGTTTTCAACATTGCCTCACAAGAGCTAAGCCACTATGCACAAACTTTTTAAACACCAACAGGTCTGCTTTCCTTGTGATGTACTGGGGATCTAGCTATGTTGCTCTTTCTTGTAGCTCTCACTGAAGGACAGGCACATAGCTTCTTGCCCAGTGAATTGAGCATTTGCCCTCATAAGACCAAATTCATTATACATTTTTTTCTACCAAGTTTAAACTTCTATTCCTGGCATGTTTGTATAAATGTAATCATCTGCATATGTGTTGCTAACGATCTGATCCTTCTTTAGCCAAAATAAAATCATCATAATGAGAACAAAATTAACCCTGGAATTTTATCTTGGAGGGAGACATTTAATTGGAAATTAGTCTGGTTCTATATTATGAATTGTCACTGATCCACATTACCTCATAAAACAAATGAGGGGTCAGAACTAGCAGAAACAGCCTATCTCCAGCACCAGCAAGTTCTGGTAAGCAGCAAGCTGGAAAAAATTATATCCATGCAAACTTCTTTCCTGACTTGGTACATTAACAGCAATAAACAATACCTGGTTCATCAGCAGTGCCTTCTGTTATAGATTTAAGTGTTTCCCTTAGTTAGGCACAATCCCCTCAGTGAGTTAGTTATTAAGGTTAAGGCATTTCTAAAAAGCTTCATCTCAGCTGGATACTGCAAGTAGTTTTACATATGGGGACAATCAAGGAATAGCCTTTTGTACAGTGCTAGCTGAAAAAGAGGAAGGAGTGATCTCTTGTTAGTAAGAGCTCCAGCAATTATCCTGCTGATAGAATTGGATGTCAGTACCTTTCTGAATCTGGGTAGTCTTATGTCTTAATGCCATCATACCCACAACAGCTTGTGAGGCCTTGGACGCAAGTGTGGAGCCAGCCAAACATTCCATCAGAGGGGAAAACTTGGTGTGGATGGGATTGCCTTGAGTTCAGCCACGTCCCAATGAGATGCATGGCACTGTCTCTGGTTATCAGCAGGGTTGTCAGCAATGAATCACCTTCCTTACCTTGAAGGGTGGCTTAAGAAACACTTGCTATTTTTTTTCTCCTCAGCAGAAAATGACTGTATTGTAGCTATTATTTTAGACTAAAGGCTCATGTGTGCCAACTGTAGTTTTTCATGGGATTATTTGGGGAGTATGAATGGTCTTTCCACAGCTGCTCAGGTTTCCTCAAAGGTAAGAGGCATTTCCCTTCTGCTGGCTCCATGACCAAGCTACAAATGTCCTTTTGGTTTGTCCCTCCAGCATGCACTGATCAAATCACAAAAGTGAAGCACACACCATCTCCCAGACAGCTACTACTGTGCAGGAGTGCTATAGCCATCAGTCACTCTGACGTGGCACAGACCTTCTTTCAGTGGTGTCTCAGTGTTCTGCTAATTCAGCTGGAGCAAAAGAGGTATTTTAGCAACAAGCTGGAACAAGCAGGGGAAACCAAAGGGAAAATGCAGCAGGCAGGGTCTGGGCATGGTGCTGCTGCTTCCCCCTGCTCTGGCTCCCTGAGAAGCAGCAACAACCTTATTGCGTTTAGCAGATGCCTATTTCTGCTCAGCTGGCCAGGAGAGGTGCCAGGAAGCAATGGATAGCCATTGGAAGAGATACGTAAAATTTATCCAAGTCATACGCTGTAACTGGGTTCACAAGAGGTCTGGATCTTTTTGTGAGCAGGAGTAGATGTTAGCACAGGAGAGGTAAAGGCAGCTCTGGTTTCAGACTGTCTGCTACCTGGCTTTTACACTTTGTTATTTTGATCAAATTAGAGAGAGAGGCAATCTATAAAGCAACATGGCTATTATTAACAAAGATGCTGACTGAACAGGATAGATCAGTTTTTTTGGAGGAGGAACCCAAATCCGTATAAACCTTTCCCATGGCAACTAAAGTTGGTGGTTTAACCAGAGGTGGTTCTATGGCGCAAGATAAAGCTTTTCATCACTTTTGGCCCAGGAAGCCCCTCACAAACTCAGAGCTACGAAGACTCATTCATTAATTAGCATCAAAATTGACTCTTTCTTTCTGGGTCCTAAGCCTAGATCTAAGTTTAGGCTTAAATCTAAGTCTCAAGGGGTTTTTTTATCGCACTGTGCTGTTTTTCCTCTGTATTTCTCTGCTAGAGACTTCTATGCAGCTTCTTCTGCTTTCAGAAGTCAGTTCTGCCCTAACTGTAACACTTCTCCCCACCATAGTAAAAGCTGCCATATGACCTATTTGTCAGCCACAGCTCTGTCTGTGAACACCCCTGATTGAAAATGCTTATCAGCAGATAACACACATAAAAGCAAGAGAGAAAAGGTCTGTGTTTTCCAGATCTTGCTTTATAACAAGTCTTAAATGTTGTGTGCTGATGTGGTGCTTGGACTTCTCCTATGTGTCCTATTGCCAATGCTTGCATATGTTTTGGAGGGTGCGGCTCTGTGAGGGCCAAAGATAATTGTCCAGTATGTGCACTTATAAGTGTGGATGCACGTAGCTGGGCCAGAGCCTGGAGAGCAGGCAGCAGGAAAACCTCTGAGGCCAGCTCCAGAGCCACATCTGTGTGCTCTGCTCCTGAAGCTCTGCAACCATGGCTGTGTGTCTCTGCACATAGAAAGAACCAGCAAATCCTTGTCCCTACCCATTATAGCTCATTTTGTAAGAGGTCTGGCAATGCCAGAAGAGTTCAACCACTCACTGTCTCCTTTAAATGGTATACAGAGAGCTTCTCAGGTCTCCAGATTAGCTTGGCAGGCTTCAGTTGCTGCTGCTTCTGTGTCTGAAAGAGCTTACTTCTCCTTTTCTGAGCAGAGGCTTCCCTGGGCTTAGAGGGAGACAATGCTGCCTCCTCTCACAGTCCCATCCACAGGAAGGTTGGTACAAAAAGACCTTTTTCTTCCTGACCCAGAACAGCCTTTTCCATTTTTGTGTTTATTTCTGTACTCTGTCTATTCCACCAGGGATACAGAAGTGCTTTCAGTAGTACAGCTTCTATTTAAGATTATGGATAAAATACCTTATTGAAGGGGAGAAAAGCCATTTCAAGCTTTCTGAGCCCTCCCTTTAATATATGCTCCTGCTTTTAATTTGCAAAGGCAAGCTTGAAAATCTACAGTGTAGCACATACATATTTTACTGCCAAGCTTACATTTTTTCCCCTTGATGATTCAGCACTGAAAGAAGCAAGCTGCTGTGATTAACCCTAACCCAGACAATAGAGCTGAACAGCTACTTCTAGTGCCACAGCTTGGCCACTTGCCTTTTCAAGAGCAAAGCCAACAAGAGACTTATGTGCTTGAGGATATGGAATAAGCCCAAGGGCCAGCCTTAAACTCAAATACATAAATCACTCAGTGAGGCTACACAATTGCATTGTTATGACTGACAGATCAAACAAGATTAGATAATATATCTTGTACAGACCAGCACACCCCCTACCAGCTTTCTGGGTTTTTATACAATACTGTTTTAAACTGGAAGACATTTGTATTCATTTTAGAGTGTTCATAGCCAAACCTTCTACTTTTCTAAACCAAGCACTTTGGTTTCTGATCACATTAGTGTTACTCTCCTTGTGGGTTCTACATGCTTCATTGAGTCAGTCTTTGCAACTACAATCTGCGTTGTAACACTAAAAGGACAAAACTTGGTATCAGCAGTAATATGCAAATACTTCTGGGCTGTACCGTTTTGCGCAATGTGGCACATGGCAAACCACAACCTGCCTTCGGAGTCAGCTCCCAGCTACAGCACGAGGACAAAAGCAGATCCGTTACAGAATACTGTAATAGATCAGAATCACCAGGAGAAGGATGCAGGAAAAGTGAAAAAGTAGTGGGACTAGTGGCAGGGGAATAAGCCAGCTGAGTAGCTTGGCTAGGGGGAAAATGGTTAAGCAGAAAAAGCAGGAGAGACGATAGCTACATATCTACATACATGCAGTGGCAGAAGTGAAGAAGATCCCAAGCCACAGAGAGAAATTCCAGGAAAACTGGAGGAGAAGAGGAATGGTTACAAAAAGCAGACCATGTGGTTTCTTCTGTTTCTGGATACATCAAAGCTTTTGTGAGGAGAGGACTGAATTCCTGTTACTAATCGCCGACTCCAGCAATCGTTGAAACTGTCCCAGGGGAGTGATGTGGTTGCAAAGGGGCAGAAGCAGTATGCAGGGCCCCGATGTGCAGGAAGTGAGACAAGCCCTGCTTTAGCCCTGCTCCCTCACATGAAGAAGCCTGAAAACACCTGAAAGAGATTAATGCCTAATCTGCCTTCACTTTGCAGCGCAAGATCACAGCAGGAAGACACAACCCAGTGTTTGCTATTAATCATCCTTCTTTCTGACCTTCCTTCTGCCTGGCATTTAGTCAAACACCCATTTTTACTGAATTACTGAAGGTGTTCCCAGAGCAATGACACTGCAGTTGGCTCTCCTGGACTGTTCCTTTCACAAGGCTGGACTGGAGCCTGCAAGAAGATTTTGCAGCTTTCCCATGGGTAGTGGGATTTCATGTAGCCACAGGTCAAAATCTCTGCAGATGCACACCAAGACATTACCACTCAGCAATGACTTAAAGTCGGCCTCAGTGGTGGCGAGTAATTCTCTCTTGTTTCTGATTGTCCAGGTGCAATCCAAACAGGGCTGCAATTGTAGGAGCCTAAAAGAACTGATGCAGAGTGTTTTTTTCTGCCCATCTGTCATAGAATCGTAGAATCACAGAATAGTTAGGGTTGGAAAGGACCTTAAGATCATCCAGTTCCAACCCCCCTGCCATGGGCAGGGACACCTCCCACTAAACCATGTCACCCAAGGCTCTGTCCAACCTGGCCTTGAACACTGCCAGGGATGGAGCATTCACAGCTTCCCTGGGCAGCCCATTCCAGTGCCTCACCACCCTATCAGTCAAGAACTTCTTTATATCCAATCTAAACTTCCCCTGTTTAAGTTTTAACCTGTTACCCCTTGTCCTATTACTACAGTCCCTAATGAAGAGTCCCTCTCCAGCATCCTTGTAGGCCCCCTTCAGATACTGGAAGGCTGCTATGAGGTCTCCATACAGTCTATCCCCACTGCATGTCTTTGTACCTCTAATGACAAGATCCCTGGTGTCACCACATAGAATACATCTGTGTCTCTGACTAGTAAGTGCTGCTCAGGGAGTCTTGGAGCCGAAATTCTTGAACAGAAACATGATTCCCCAAACAAAAACCACTAAATGCCCTTTTTCGGCCTCAGCTGAGATATTTTCCAAGTTGTGAGGGAAAAATCACAGATTGAGCAAATAAAACATGATAAAGACAATGACAACAAAATGGCCCAGCAATTTCCAAGTTGGCTGAAGACTTGCTGGGCTGCACATGCGGCTGCTGCTGAATGTTCATTTGCTGTGTGCCAAAATGACCTGGAGACATATTGAGACCATCTCCCAGTGTCTGGTCAGTGAAGGAAAGAGAAAGCTACTCAGACCTGGGAGATGTTGATGTTAAACCAAGAGCTGGGGAGAGAAGGTGGAATAGGTCAGGAAATCTCTGCCATCTCAGGGATCAATTTTTTATCAGGGTGACTGAGAAGGGTGAAAATACTTATTAGGCCTGGAGCTGTGATGCCTCCATAGCTTTACTTTGCAGCTATATACACTGTATAGACCAGTTCCCACTGCCTAAGGACACTGTACTCTCTACTAAGTGTTGCAATTTGGTCAGCAGTTTACGACACAGTCAAAAGCTTATCTTTGAGTAATGTTGAATGCCATGGGACAGGGCATCATATCTAAAAAAGTGTGGCTTTTATCTTTCATGCTACAACCCTTACAAAATGTTTGCCAAAACATCATTCCATCCTTTATAAACACAGCCCATGCAGCCCCCTAGCATAACTGTCTTTTCGTTAGTTCAGATGTCTGAGAACTATTGTAGTTAACGTTGCATCTGGTTCTACTGCAGCTGGTTGAGTTTTATCCAAATGTGGTCTTTTTATGCTATGAAAGATTGACAGTTAATTCAACAGCCTTGACTTAAATCCATGCCTTAGTCTTGTACTGTCTCCTGGATAAGAGTGTCCTGTTATAACCCTGTAAAACTGGGGTGCCAAATAAGTCAATGGAGTCACAACAGGATAAACAAAGGGATTGAAATTCCAGTTTTATTTCTGAAATAGGTTGAGCAACCCCAACTCCTTGAACTCCATTGACCTATGACTGCTGCATCCAGCTGAGGGGGGTGACTTTGTCCAAAAAGATTCAGTACTCATGAAAACCCTAGGTCATAAAAGCCCAGCAAATACCAGCCTCAAACACCATGTTCACAACATGACAGGCAACTTCTTCACGCTACCTCTGTGCTTACACCTCCTCAGACAGTGGCACCTGTGACATTTACCCGACATTTGGTCCAGTCTTGAGGAGAGGATGGCTCTCATATAGCCTAGGCAACCCAAAAGGGACCATAGTAGCCATCAACCAGCCAGCACCCCCAACCACCTCTTGACTGGGTGAAGGGAAAGGCAATGTCTACAAATGTTAAAGGGGAACAACAATCAGTGTTACTAGGTTTTGCTAAAAGTCTAGCTGCCCCTTAGGGGTTTTGCTCAAGTTTTGACTTCTATATATTTACATCTTAAAAATGTCTGAACAAGTACTCTGAAGAAAACTTTGCCTTCAGATTAAAATCATGCATAAACTGCTTCAGCAGTAAAAGGATATACCTGTGTACTGTACTTTCAATATAAACTTCCCCACATAAGTGGCTGTTTCTGATCCCATTTCCCATGTTAAATGTAGCAGAAGATCACGGCTAAAATAATAACTGTGTAGAAATACTAGAGTCAGTGGCGGGAATCCAGAGCAGCTCACATGACTGGGTGATGACAGCTGGCTTTACAAGAGCTGGAATTTCTCATCTTGTGATGATGTAGATGCTAGTTCTGCATATTTTGCTTTGTTTTGAAAAGACTGGGGAAAACCCATCTTGGGTGCAGCAGGAGATATTCCTGCGGCTTGGGCTTTCCCACACGTGGTGGCACAGCACCGTGGCTATACTCAATGCCTATGCCTGCCCATGCTGGCCATAGCAGGGTGAAGAACCCAGTTGGCAGCGATGGTCATGGGGCAGAGGAGTACACTGCTGCCCGGGCACCCAGTGCAGTCACACACGTGAGAGCAGCAGTAGCTCTGTGTGTGCACACAGCTTTCACCAGGAAACAAGCATTAGAAATGTCTGCAGCAGGTGAATTAACATGCTCAGGTCCCATGAAGTTGGGGCCAGTGTGAAGCTTGTAGAAGGAAATGGTTCACTTAGCAGAAACCATGGCATGCTATGGAGATAGGAATGGCAGAGAAAAGGGGGTGATGGTGGTGGTGGTGGTGGTAACGTATAGCGTCTATAAGCAAACGGCTCCACAGTTATATGTGAAGCCATTTTTCTGTCAGTGTGACTTTCCAGAAGTCTTACTCAGTGTCACAGCATAGAGAGGAGCCAGTGCCACAAAATCTGGGCATTGTCTCTAGCACTATTTCTGTGTTATTATGGCAATCCAGAAGAAATACAGCACCTGTCCCCTGCTTCCACCATGGTGGATTTTCCCTCCCTGTCTCTCTCCCTTATCACAGGTTGAAAAAGACCCTTAAGATCATCAAGTCCAGCTGTTACCCTAGAACTGCCAAGACCACCACTAAACCATGTCACTGAGGGCCTCATCTACATTCCTGAACACTTCCAGGGATGTGTTCACTGCTCTGGGCAGCCTGTTCCAGTGCCTGACCACCCTCTCAGTAAAGTTTTTCCTCATAGCCAATCTAAACCTTCCCCTAGCACAGCTTGAGGCAGTTTCCTCTTGCTCCATCACTTGTTACATCACTTTTCACTTGGGCAAAGTAACACTACCCCACTGCCTCCTATCTCGTAGTGGTTAAACTGGGGGAACCTCAGGGATGGGCAAGTTCAGTAGCAGAGCGAGCCAGGAGGATGGGGAATACCAAGGTGCTTGGGCGAGGAGTAGACCCACAGGTGACAAGCGTGCTAGCCTGTGCTACCTCCCACCTCCACAGCCTCAGCTCCGACAGCTCCTCTCCTCACCAGAGGCATCCGACCGGCCACGTACCCGAAACACCCTTTAACTGCTCGCACAGGGAGGACACGAGGCTGAAGCACACCTTTGCTGCCCAGAGCCGGACCAGCTCCGGTGCCCCGCCGCCGCCTGCTCGAGCCGAGGTGCCCACACGGTGGCACTACAGACGGTGGCCGCGCCGCGGCAGGGCCCGTCGGGAGCGGCTTGTGCGGTGTCCCCTCCCCGCTCACCCTGCGAGCTCGCACACCAGCCTGAGCACAGCGCCCCCCTGCGCCAGTGTCTCCACGAAAGCGTTCTCTGCTCATGAGTGTTCAGAAGAGGTTTTATTGCTGTTATATTACAGCCTCAAACTGACCCCTGACAGCATTTCAGTGGTAGGGCTGGCCGCGGCTGCGAGGGAGTCACCTGCTTTTAGCATTCTGAGGCATGCGACTTCAGCCTGCTTCTACTTTATTTTTTGTTGTCAGTTCTGCATTTAACTCATTGCCGCTGGGATACATCAGTGTGCAGCAGAGACCAGCGCTGCTCAAAACAAGAACCTGTACTATTACCTCCCTCCACCAAAGGCTGCCCATCTTTCAGGAAAAAAGTGCTAAGCTGTACTTTTCTCTCCCAAGCTAGAGGCTGAGAGGCCAGTAAAACTCATCAGAGTCTGGAAGTGCTGCCTCACAATGGGGCAATGTAGCATCTTATCACTGGGGGAGGCAGTGGTTTACTGGCTCCCCAGGGATACAGGACACATCTGGGGAGAAAGGATCTGCCCTCTCTCAGTGGCATGGTTCCCAATTGCTGCTCTAAAAGCTCCCTGCAGCATGTGATGCCTGCGTCATATTGTGAACCTGGATGACAGTAATAATGTCCTTAGTTTTCTAAACAGAAGAGCACAAAGCATTCTGTAAGGATGTTGATATTGTAAACCATGTTTCATTTTAGTTTCTTATTGAAAAAAATGAAATGAGTCACAGCAGAATGAGTATCACTGAGAAGTCCAGGCAGCCTCCAGAAACCAGCTCCAGCCCTGCTGGGAGTCATGCAGTGGCACTGGTTCCTGCTGCCCTTCTCTCTGGCATGAGCAGCTCCAGGCTGGTGTCCTGCAGAACATCACAGGTCTGCCCACTGAGATGTGCACAGGGGATCCCAAAATGGGAGAAAATCCCACTGCTACAGCTGAAGACGTAACCTACCGCCCTGGATGCTGAGAGGAGAC
Organism: Lathamus discolor; assembly: GCF_037157495.1. Classification (NCBI taxonomy): domain Eukaryota; kingdom Metazoa; phylum Chordata; class Aves; order Psittaciformes; family Psittacidae; genus Lathamus; species Lathamus discolor. Next base: position 154,685,849 of record NC_088884.1, on the reverse strand, counting down.
CTCTGCAAGGTCTGTTTGTGAATATGTGCAGCACCATAGTCCCCTTTCTTTTCATGTGGCCTGACATGACCTTATCTTCCCTTTAGAAAAGGAAGGCCCTTAAGAAATCTTGCAAGTCTCTCAACGTCCAAGTTGCTACTTAATCCCATGGTCCAACACCCCTTCAAGCATAAAATGTGCCCCATCCTCACCCTACACACCACGTAGTGACACTAACAGCTCACTTTCCCTACCACTAGATATCCCTCTAGGGCCTATTCACTAGACATCTCTATTCAGCAGCCCAGTCCCACCACATGCAAGGCATTTCCATCGCCTGCCCTTCGTCAAGCTCTCCCCCAAGGGCAGCACAGTTCCAAACACGCAAAACATTGTGCTGCAGCAGTTACCACTCAATAATCCATACATTTGTGGCTGCTAGGGTTAATACTCCATGGTAAAACTTTGATCAGCTGGAACTGGAGCAGAATCATACCTCACAGAGAAAGGGCATGTTGCAAACCACAACCTGTAATTGGCTGTAAATAGTCTACAACACTTCTCTTTGTACAGCTTTATCCAAAAATAAAATCCCTTTAGGCTGCGGTAGACCTCACTTTGATGTTCATGGGAACAGCACTCTCAAATTATATGCAGTATAAGGCACATGGACTGCACTGTGTAGCAGTTCAATGCCAGTACAGTCTACAGCTTATATTTAAGCACTGAAATAAAGCTGAATTTCCTGGTGTAACATTAAGGTCAGTTTCAGGTTAACTTATCCCTTCCTGTATTCCCATAAAATAAAGATTTTCTGAATCATTTGGAGTTTGAACTCTCTGAAAATAGTTTTCCTGGAATAGACCTTGTCACTACACAGTAATTCACCCCTCCACTATCCCCATATAAATGAAATCTGAATTAAGCCCATCCACTTGATAAAAAACAGCCTGTGTTTTTAAAATATACTGTTAGTGTTTTTTATTAGTCAACTGGTTACTGAACCAAAAAGTTTTCAATTCATTTTGCAGCATGTTCCTATCTAGCCTTTACTTGAACGGTAAATCTTTCTCAAATCAACTCATACAAATTCCACATTGCTTATAGCAAGCTAAAACACACCCTACTGCTGTCGGATCCTAATAAATCTTCTCATACTTTGGACTTGAAATAAGTGACCTAAAGCTAAATGTAAGGAGAAGAGGCTTTTCTTCAGCAGAAAAGCATACAGAAGGTCAAAAGTTCACCTTCCTGCAATCTGACTACTGCATTTCTAGAAGGCAAGGCCAGAGATTGGAGAATCCTTTGCATTCCCCAAACAGTGAGGGGGATCTTACCTACTAGGAACTCCATAAATTGACAGAAAGACACTTCTACATATGGCTGTAAGGGATAGTGGTGGGGAAGCATTACATTCCCTTCCATCACAGACTTCTTTTCTGTTGAAAGGCCATGTCATCTCTTATCTTCCCATCCACACTTCCCAAGCACAGCCCTAGTTTCATCACTGGCACTTTGCAGAGTTCGAAAGAACTGATCCCCTTGTCTCTAGGGGAGAGTGACAACTCTCACCTCTCTTATCTTGGAGCTGGAGCCCTTTACTCTGCTCACCTTCAAGAGAAGGAATGAGAGAAGAAGGGGGACTTTTGGGGTGGTTAGCCTTACCTAAGGTCTCCTGGCTGGTTTCACAGTGGGGCGCCGGCTTGGTGGCCCTAAGCAGCCCGCCGAGGAGGAGCAGGAGCCTCAGGACCATGCTGGAGCCGCTTGCGCAGGCAGCACAGTGATGTGGCACTCGCTGCCTGGTGGAGCGGCTCCTCGCTGGGAGCCTCAGCTCTGGCTGTCCAAGCTGCAGAGGAAATCAGTGCACTGCAAGGGCATGCCCACGTCTCACAGTATAAGCAGTCCAGGCGTCAGATTTCAAATAGCATTTGAGCTTGGAAAGCAAAAAAGCTTTGAGGCAGAGAGGGAGGAGGAATGAGCTCCCCCTCCCCTCTGCCTCCCGACCTTCCCTCTCTTCCAGCCTGGTTTACAGTTTCATAAACAGTTTGAGCTAACGGAGGTCCCGCAAGGATGCGCCTGCTCCTCCCCGGCGGGTCTGATTCCTCTGGTCTTCATGCAGTTTTCCTATGGGACACGGGAGCTTCGTTAAGCTGTGTCTCACTTGAGCAAGAGCAACTGTCAGGAAAGAGCAGGGGGAAAAGAGACAGGGAAAGCAAACAATCGAAAGCAGATTTCCTTCCAAAGAATGGTATTTCATAACCCACTTAACTGCAAATTTAAGACACAACAACAAAGGGACTTTAAGCCTCATCTTCTCCAGCACAGCCATGATGGCAACCCACAAAATAGTCACCAGGATCCCCCTTCCAAATGCTCCTCCTGTGCATTTTGCTTAAGACCCAGTTTACAGAACCAAACTCGGAGGGATACCAGTATTTTCATAAAAAAACCTGCACAAAAACATAGATAAGATTCCAGAACATCTATGCAGGCTTTAACTGGATGGTAAATCTACATTAAGTTCATCTTAAGTTGATATTTTTGTAGGTTTTTTAATTATTATTATTATCATTCAGAGAAATATGTGTTTTATGTTTTTATCTCTATGCAACAGGTTTGGTGAAGTTCACCTTAGACTGGATGTGAACTCCTCATTTCTTACTGACACATAAAAAAAAATATCCTGTATGACACAAAAATGAATTTTTCTTCAAAAACATAAACCAAGACAGACCAAACCATCCTATCTTTGCAGGCAGTGCATATTCCTTTGAGGAGAGATACCTGCTTACACATGAGGGCAGAGAATCTGTCCTTGCAGTTGGAGCACATTGGCTCCTGCTGATCGCTATCAGAGAGATAAGTAAGGAGTTATGCTCCTATATGATAATGTAAATAAACCCCCCTATTGGGAAACACACTGAAGAGGCTGACAGGACAGGATGTCTGAAAGCAGCAGGATGTCTAAAAGCGTGGTCTCCAAGGACAGGGGTACTTCACCTTCTGCCCAGCTCCCTGCAGCCTGCGGTCAGATGTTCTGAATACCAGTCTGCCACATTCATACCTGATGTGCTCAGGTACAGCTGAGGTCACATCTAAGCCCAGTTCTTGCTGCGTGCCTGGGCTGTGCATTTTGTGTTAAAGGAAAAGAATGAGGCTGCCCAGATCTAACCAAGTGATGTGGCTGAATTCCTTACAGCAAAAAGAGCTGCAGAGATTATACAAACAGAAGCTAACTCTGTCCTTGGAAAAGCTCATGTTTTACTGTAAGTTTCTGCAGCCTTTAAGACTATGGAGTGACATTTTTCCCATACATCTCAATGCTTTTGAGGTGAGCTCTGCTGCAGAACAAATCCTTCACTAGTTGCAATCCCATCATTTCCCCCTTTTTCTGTCTTTTGGTTGTTGATGTTTTTTTTGTTTATGCATGCTATTTCTCAATATTTCCTACCCTTCAGCCTGTCCTATCCTCATGCATATCTCCTCCCTTCCTCCACATTTCAAGCCTCCAGCCTCAGTTTAGATGCTGCGTACTTTAGGGACACACATTTTAAAATACCAGCAATCATAAGTTTTCTTTACGAGGATCCCACAAAACATTGCAAACCACTGACACATGCTTTCAACAGTGGTATTTAGCATCACTGTAATACTTCAGATTCATATTGTGCTCTGTACTTTGTCTCAAGAACTTAAGTAATTAAAGGATTGTGGTTCACATTATATCATTTCTTGTTCTCAAGATTATTGTATCCATCTAATATTATTTGTAGCTTGTGTATGCATTGATTTCCATACACACACACCCCCCAGTTCAACCATCCTTTGGGCCATTATATCTTACTCATCATAATCAAATGGAGACAGTATTTTCTCTGCCTTGCATAAGGGAGTACAAACTAGTGATTAACTTGGATAAGCTCTGGAACAAAAAGAGCCTTGTGTATCGTCATCATAGCAATACACTCAGCATAATTAGCTTTGCCAAGAGTCAGGACTCCTTGGCCTCAGTGCAGGCCTTCCAGGACCAGAGCTACTGCCTTTACACATAGCTGCAATGTGGTACACTCACTCCTGTGAGTCACCCTGGGTTTCCTTATGACATTGTCTAGAGCTACAGCAGGGCTTTAAGGGGCTACCACCTCAGATGACAGGAGCAGAGCTCTACCCATTCTTTGTGATTCCAAGGCTATATCCTGCCCCATCGACATTGCTGTCAGAGATTACCCATACCCAAGTTTGCACATCCAGGTTTGTTCCAAACAGAACGGAAGAACTGGCCTGGCTCAGCTTTAGCTCTTCCCCTGCAGCACCTGGGGTATGGTGGGCTGTATGGCTCCTATACACACCAGTCAAGTAAGCTCTGCACAGGTATGCACAATGAAAAAGCACTCAGTTCCTTAAGTTTTCTGGTTAAGGATTATTCACTATAACAGAATAAACAAGTACCAAGGAAAGATAAATTAAAGATAAGGAAAGATAAGGAAAATTAAAGACAAAGAAACGTAAATAGACACTCAGGAATTAATAAGCAGGTGATGAACTTTAACAGGGATCAGAACATGTTGGTCTCTGATGGGTCATTAAAACAATGATTTGGGCACAGCATTGAAGAGGTTAGCCTTAATATTATTCCTGATATGAAACATGAAAAGTGATTAATATTATGGGATATTAGAAGTGACTCCTGGGACCTGAAGACAGGCGGGGAAACTTATGCAAAACTTATTACAGCCTGCTTAGGGGAAGGAGCAAAGGGAAGGACCAGAGTGGATCAGGGAGGCACAAGAGTGGGAAAGTCAGAAAGGATGGGTATAAAGCAAATGGCTACATGCAGGCAGTCTGCTGCGCAGTATGCTTATCTGACTGAGTCCTGTGCCTGGCCCCTGCAACCTAGTCTATTTTCATATTAAATCTTTCCTTATCCTTTTTTTCTTCTTATGTATTTACTGTCTCTGACCTAAGTGTGAGTGCTGAAAGGTTAAAGTGCCAGCACCTGGAGAAAGCTGGATGTGTTCATAGTTCCCAAGTGAATATAATCCTAAATCTACCATGTGTGCATGTGCTGTCATGGTTTAAACCCAGCCACACAGCTTGTCCACTCACTCCCCCCCTTCTTTCTCCTGGAGAGATAGAGAGGAGAATTGAAAAGAATGCAATTCCCATGGGTTGAGATAAGAACAGATTAGTAACTAAGGTGTAACACAAATCACTACTGCTACCACCAATAATAATGATAAGGGAAATAACAAGGGAAGGGAATACAACACCCCAAAACCAGCCGGCCGATAACTCTCCCCACCCCACCCGACCAAGCACCGACCGATACCTTGTCCAACCCCGCAGTCCCCCAGCCCTTCCGGATAACTCTCTGTTACATCCTGGGCATGATGTGCTGTGGTATGGAATGCCTCTTTGGTTAGTTTGGGTCAGGTGTCCTGTCTCTGCTTCCTCCCGGCTTTCCCTCCTCCTTGGCAGAGCATGAGGTTCAGAAAGTCCTTGGTCAGACTAAAACATTTGTGTTATCAGCTCTGTTCCCAGGCCGAAAGTCAAAACACAGCACTGCACCAGCTACTAAGAAGGAGAAAAATAACTACTACTGCTGAACCCAGGACAGTGGTTTACTGGCTAACTCCAGTCTGGATTAACAGGCAAGTAGAAAATGACTTACAGTCTGAGTCAGTGGCTGGCTAAGGAGCTAAGGGTGTAGAAGTGCCCTGAAAGCCTGTGCTGATATTAGAGGGCTCTGTGCATACGAGCATATATGTGAATCCAGGGAGTGGGAGCGGGTGTGCTTTCACTAGTGAACCTCAGTCCTGAGCAACCAGAGAGGGGCAACAGGACTGGGCTCTCTGTGCTTACGTTTACATGAGCACTGTTGGTAAAGGTAGGACTCCTCTGGCATCATGCATGTGTTCACACTGTGGGACTCATCCTCGCTGCTGGCTGAACCTGCAGTTTGGAACAGCAGTAGTTGCACCCACAGGTCTGGGACAGGGAGACCTCTGGGTGACAGAGCACAGGCAGGAAAGGGGGAATTCCAGGTACTGGTTGCCTGGATCTGGCACTCAGAAACATCACATCCTTAACAAGCTCACTGCATCAACTAGATAAAACCCTTAATAGCTGACATCCAAAAAGCTCCAAACTTCTTTGTTTCTCAGCTTCCAGAGAACTTCTATGTTCAAGCAGGATATAGCATAAGTAGGGTAAATGGGTGGCCTACAAATGACATTATGGTAATTAGCAGCAAAGATAAATTTATCAGTTTGTCACCACCATCTATGAATGTTTCAATTCATCATAGAGAACAGAAGGTATGGAAGGGTTATTTCATTTACTCTTACCTCAGATTGCCTGTTCTATTCCTCCTTTCCAAGGTATTTGATCCCAGGCTTTACTGTGTGTCTTTCTGTGAAGCTTTGTCCATTTGCCTCTACATGGTTGCCACCTCTGGGTTCTCCTGTAGACCCCCGCCTTTCTGAGGGGATAGTAGATCATCTATCGATCCTCCCACCCATAAAATATTTGAAGCCATCCAATCTTGCTTGGCTATATCTCAGCCTATTATCAGTACTCTCTGTATATCATTTACCTTTCTTAGATGTTTGTTGTGTGTGCTAGATGTGTTGTGCTGACTGTATCAAATAGGACTACTAGTACTGCACAGGGCAGTTGCTCCAAAACCTAAAAGCACTAAAAACAGCTAGGAAAGGGATGATTTGGAATAGAGGGATTTCACCTCCTTTATCTTTTAATTTCTGGGTTTTAGTAAATCTTGTAGTCTTTCCAGGGGGTTAGCATTAAGTTCTGGCTTAGGCTTAAATATGACATATTCACCCCAGTTCTAAAAGAATCTTAAAGATTAACAAATCCCAGTGTGACGAGCAGATGTAGCAGCATCAGCTGGGTTTAATCATCTGCACTTGAATCACTGCAATAACATTAATTTTACTAGACCTTATTGCTGACTACCTCTCTCCTGATCAGACCTTTTTTGTCAGCCTACAGTCCACAGCACAGCAGCAATCCAGACAAGACTAAATACCAAAACGGGTTTGTGTCCTTGGCAAGCCCTCAAAGCAGAATTAAATCCAGTACATTTAACTTGCTTGCTTCTCATGATTCTTACTATTGTCAGAGAAATTTAGCAGAGGGGTGTATTAGACTTGGGCTGCTTTTCATTATTTGGTTCTTTTTATTCTGACTCTGCTGATAGGAGGTTGAACAATAAACAGAAGCAGTGCTGTCTAGATAACTTTTCTGAAGGACAAACAAACAGAGAGCAGATCAAAATGCTACCTCATGGGCCGTTATTCTCTCCTCCACTTGGTGCTAGTGAAGCTGGCACAACAGTGTATGGTGGCGCATCACACTGCTCCAGTACAAAGTCAGCAGGCACAGTTTCAGGATTTCACAGTCATTTATGTTAATTCAGGAGATATTTTCATTTGCACAGCAGAAACTGTTTTTTAGCTCTTTTCAGTTTCTTCACAGGGCAGAGAAGAGGAGCTGCTCTCAGGACAGACAGGGAGTGAATTAGTAACTTCCTGCAAAGCAATAGCAACTTTTCTTTCCAGAAAAACCCCGTATTCTACCCATCTTTGAAAGAACTTTCCCTCCTATGCTCTGGTTGTTCTTCACACAACAGCAGAGATCTGAGAAAGACCCACAAAGGGTTTCTTTTCCAGATTCTAGGTGCTAAGTTAAAAGAGAAAAACATCTGTTCTCTAAACAAATATTTTTAATTCAAATTAACATGCATGTGGATAAGGGAAATGGATGTCTCATATAGATAAACAGATTATCCAAAGGTACACAAGCTACGCCAAGATCTGCATTTGTGAAGGGGAACAGATATTTTGGGATGTTTCCCTGTGCCTTTTGGGACCGTCTACCTTATGCTTGGGGAGCTTTTAACTTTCTCACAGAGAATTTTCTCAGCAGTGCCTTGTATCTCAGCTTTCAATTTGTTCCCCTTATGACCCGCAAGATTAAACCAGCTTTAGAAACTACCACACAAACACTGAGTGCCAGAAATTTGATGTGGAGAATAAGAGTAGAAAGTAAAGCAGTGTACCCTATGAGTTTAGCCTAAAATAGATCATGGACTGCAACTTTCTACATGTCTCAAATACTTCACAAATTCCTTGTAGTTTCTAGCAGTTATTTTGATTGTTATTGACCAAGTCTGTACTTGCACCAGCTCGGTAGGGGAGGAGGAGTAATGTTCTGGTAGATCTCCCCAGAGCAAAACAGTCCAGCCATACTTCAAAATTAATTTTCCTGTATTGGCTCCAATATTTAATTTATTTATCTTTTTTTTTTTTTTTTGGCATTTTGGCATGTTTTGCCAATTTCTTTTCTGTTCTTTCCTCATACACTGGAAACAAAAGAAGCAATGAGTGGGTAGAATATTTTCCCACTATTAACATTAGAGTCATTGATATTTCTTTCCTTCCTGGTTAAATATAGTAAATGTAAAAAGAAAAAAATAAATTGCAGCTCTTGAAAATATTTAAATAATTGAAATTCAATACAAGTACTGCCAGTGATAATTAAATTCTGTTTTCATCTTCTGACTTGTCATAGATTAACTAAGTCAGTGACCCACAAAATTAGTTCCTTATACCATTTCCAGGTGATCCACTGAACTGATCCTATCATAATGCAGAGGAATGCACAGAAGGCCTTACCATCTCAGAAAAATTCAACTGAATACATGTCTTTCTTTTTGCATTCATGCTTTCTCTGTGCTTTCTTGGGCTAATCAGTAAGAAATGAAGCAACTCAGAATACTTTTCATCACAGGAGAAAATTATATCTATTTAAAATTCAGCCATGATCAAAAGAACAAGTGATACGAAAAACTGGAAGGCAACCTGGCACCAGATGATAGAACAAGAGCACAAAGGGACGACAGTAATAAATATGATTCCACATCCAGAAGAATTTTTGCAAAGTAACATACCCCAATCATAAGCACACAGTATTATTTAAACTTCATCTTAAAAGATAGAACTGACATGAGGACCTTGTTATCTTCTCAAAGGCTGCCTCATATTACTCCCACATGTAAAGCAGCAAAGCAGGATTACTGCTAAAGGGTTACCGGTAATGCATTTTGAGGTTTTTAGTTCAAGATGAGGCCTAAAGGTGACTCTTCCTGACTCCCATAAAGCAAGAAAAATAATAAATAAGTCTGTGAATCATAGAACTGAATGTATAACGGTTACAAGGAAAAATAAATGTGCTCAAAAAAGATCTGTGCGGAGAACTAAAGGTCTTTCTTTTCTTCTGATCACAGATGGAGTATTAAAAATTAATGTAAGCTCTACCAGAAAAGAACTTGACAGTCCTATTTTAAGACTCGTTTTGCTTCATCTCTTCTCCCTGTCTCATAGAACATTAATGCCAAAACATTCAGAAGTCCTCCTCTAGGGCCTGCTTTGCACATTCACAGAGGTGCTGGGAAGCATTTCGAAAAAGTGACTTAAAATGCCTTAGTTTGTAGACACCCAATGGGGGAAATGCACTGGGCCCCCATTCCTTGGAAGCAGATCCTTGGCACTTCCCAAAAAATAAAAATCAGTCCTTCCAAGGTTGACGCTCTCCAGAAAACTGGGTTAAACTCAGACAGCAAGGACCGGTAGCTATTTTGAATGATATTGGCACAAGAACTCTGAGGACTTCAACTTCAGAAATAAACTTACAAGTCAAATCAAGACCCAAGCCTCACTGGGTCTATGGGCAATAGCCATAGAAATAGAATGTTCAACTACTTAGTTAAAACTGAATGTGTTTAAAGGTATCTAAGCACCTTAAAATTGCATATCAGTATACTGACAGCCTATGTCCAACTAAATCTGGTCTGTGATAATTTTAAAGTGTCTTAAGATTTGTTTTCAAGGTTCCAAGGTGGCACAACCTAATTTCTCCCTAAATAAGGAGTCTTTTAACAAATGAGGACTTTTAGTTCAGTTTTTATTTTCTTCTTTCATTCAAAGAATTTACAAAACATGAGTGGAAACTGTAGAAACTGAATAGAAAACAATCATAAGGTCCATTTTTTCCAGACAATATTTGGAAGACATTATCTCTAGCCTGTGGTATTCAGGTGAGCTCCACTTGCCATGCTTGGATTGACATGCTGAATTGCCCACAAAAGACAAACACCAAAGGTGCTGGATAGGGTTAGCAAAGGTGAAGAGACTAGGTTGGAGGCCATCCTTGGGGTCATGCAGCGTTCAAGCAGCCAGTATGTTCAGCAGCGTGATGCCCGGCTCCTCCAAGCTTTTGCAAACATCCTGTCTGCTCTATAGAGAGCAAGCTGACCTCAAGGTTGTTCTCTCAGTTTTGACAAAGTCTATATATATGCATGACCCATATACAACATCTCAGCTTCCTAAGTTATTGTAAAGTCATTAGTTCCTAGATATGGATATGTATTTCAAATGTAGTTAGTAGCAATATCTGGGGGGGTTGTCACTGGTTCAGGGCTGCCTCATGGGATTTGGTCCAGGGTTCATCTAGAGACCTAAAGTCCTGCACAACACTACTACATGCCACCCTTCTGTCACATTACTGTGCATCCAATGACATAGCAGCCTTCCAGTATCTGAAGAGGGCCTACAAGGATGCTGGAGAGGGACTCTTCATTAAGGACTGTAGTGACAGGACAAGGGGTAACGGGTCCAAATATAAACAGGGGAAGTTCAGGTTAGACATAAGGAAGAAGTTCTTTACTGTGAGGGCACTGGAATGAGTTGCCCAAAGAAGTGGTAAATGCCCCATCCCTGGCAGTGTTCAAGGCCAGGTTGAACAGAGCCTTGGGTGGCATGGTTTAGTGGGAGGTGTCCCTGCCCATGGCAGGGGGTTGGAACTTGATGATCTTAAGATCCTTCCCAACCCTAACTATTCTATGATTCCATGAATGTCTTCCCCTCAGAAAAAACATTAACAAGTTGGAAGAGATTTGGAGCGAGGCAACAAATAGGATGAATAAGATGAAGGCTTCATCATTGACTCATCATGACAAATGATTTGAGCTGCTTTTTTTCTTGGCCAAATAATGACTAATTGGATATCCAGGCTTCTTAAAAAAAAAAAAAAAAAAAAGAGTAAGTTATACACTACAGTGCAAGGCACAGTTATGAGGGGTCAGGAGAACAAGAAGAGGGCATTCAGGAAGAGTAAAAAAATATGCTGTAGGATCTTAATTATCAGCCACAGGCTAAACTCAAGGAACAGGTCTATCAATTAGTCAAATCTTTGTCCCCTTTTTACAAAAAAAGGCATAATTTTGGATTAAATTTGGATTATAAAATCATCCCATGCTACTGATAACATGACATTGCTCTGCTTAAAGAGCTGATCCAGAACTGCTAAATTTTGTACAGATATGAGAAACACCTTATCATTCACATATCAAACTGATCTCTATGGGAGAGGTTTCATCAGCACATAAGGTTTCATCAGCACAAGGCCCTTAGCAGCTCAAAAGCTGTCATTGGTTGTCCTAGCTATTAGCTCCCTGAGCTACTACAACAGTGAGCTCCTTGCAACAATGGGGGATTTGTATTTTTCTCATTTCCCTGAATTGTTCATTTCCCCAAATTATCCTCTACTCTTCTACTACAATCAGGGAACAAAAAAGACACAGCGGTACATTAAAAAGATTAACATTACTTGTCAAAATTCTGATTAGTCAGGGCCTTCCTTTAAACCACTGCTAAGCAGGACACCTTAGGAGCACAGCTATGGAAAGAAATACCTGCAGGAGCTGAATGTTTTCTATTTTCCTACAGATTAACATGCTATATACAGCTCTCAATAGCTCCTTCTTTCTCCTTGAAGTAAGCTACATTGCACCAGGAGGAAAGTCCAACCTCCAGTTTTCCTCTATAAGGAAGTCAGGAGAAGCCTTGATAGCTCAGAGCAAGCCATTTGCATACTCCATCTTATGTTGGACCTGTTTAGCTTCAAGTTGCCAAGCAACAGCTACCTTCAAGACTCAATCAATGCAGCAGTGGTATGGGAAATTACAAGGCAAAAGGTCCTATGATGCATTTATTTGTTCATATCATGTACAACTGAAAGTCAAATGGTAACTGACACTCTAAGGGCTGAGCCTGAGAGCATCAGCATTGGAGGTAGAGGCTATGAGCTGTCAGGGCAATAACAGACATCCAGCCATTGCAGAACAAGCCTAGAGAAACCCACTATGCATGCACATTGATGAAGTTTCATTTTCATCCAATCTTCTCTTCGTGAGTCTTATTGGGACAGTAGGTGGGAAGAATTTTATGAGGAATTCATGCTCAACACCTTGATTTAGCCTTAAATGGACATCTGGTAATTTCAACTGAAAGTGAAAATGTGACAGTTCTCATATTATTACTGTGTGCCACCAGCTACAGAAATTGGCAGGCTGTAATCCCAAGGGACAAAATAGATTCAGTAATATTCTTGGTTTGATTCCTTTTCCTGCTTCCTTTGTCAAGCATAAAAGAGTGAGTGGTGCGGTTTGCTTTCTGCATGTTACAATCCTGCTCAGCTGTGCAGGACTGAAAACTGAAAAGGCTGTCCCTGGAAAACTCATGAAAACCAATTAAAAAAACCCCACAGAAAACCAAAACCACAAAAAAAAAAAAAAAAAAAAAGAAAAAAAAGAAACAGTGAGAAACAGTGAGAATGCCACAATAATAGCTTGAGGGAAAGCATCGGGAAAGAAGGGGTCTGAATAGCCAAGCTTTCAGGGGACATGAGAAACCAGGGTAGGTAGAGACTTCAAGAGACGATAAAAGTGGAGGATATATGGGGATTGACTGAGCTTTCAGCAGCTGAAAGGAGGGCAGGGTAGCAGAGGTGCAAGAGAAAATGCTTCTGTTCCTGTGTCTGTTCAGCTCTAAGCTACTGAAAGACATGAGAAAGTTTAGCAGAAAACAAGGCTCAGAGGTGTGAGTGTCAGAGGACTGCAGTGCAGCTTTGCCTATAGCCATACCATCTGCCTTTTCAGTATGCTTAATATCTTTATGTTATCATTTGAAGAAAAACACCTTTTACACTACATTTCCATTCAGTGCCATTAACATGCTTTGTTAGCATATACAAGAATCCAAGGACTGGTTTGCTTTTATTCTTATTCTTAATTCAGTGTTTAGACCTCTTAACTGAGCTGGTCTTAAACGGTCTTTTGGAAAGATTTCTGCAAATTCAGACTTGGACTCTACTGATGAAAATCTTCAAGTAAAATCTTGGCTTATCTCCACCTGAAGTCAGTGAAGTCAGGATCTTACCCTTAAGGTATTTTCCCCTTCAGTTATGCCTCTGCCCACTAGCAAAATGAGTGTGAGGTAATATACAGATCAGATATAAGCAGCCTTCAGAAGAGAAGCAAGAGCATCGTCTCTCTGTTTGTATTAAGTGCCCTACCCACTGAACTTCACTGTCACATACATGGAGTCCATGTTCTCTCATTCATACACAGCATCTCAAATTCTTGATTGTACAGAGGAAGAGGAGGAGGCTTTTCTGCCTAACTTCCAGCCTTGCCAAAGTGACTTCCTTCAAGGAGAAGTGAGACACTAAACTGAGTTTTCACACCCAGAGAAGACCATTGAACCTCTGCCTAGAAAAGCATGAAAGGGAGCTGTGGCTTCGACACATGCAACTCTGTTTTATGAGTAGAGGGTGTTGCTTTTTACATGGTACTGGTAAGCTCCTCAGGGTGGGCAGAGGAACATCTTGTTATTGTATCCTGAATAACTTTCTCCCAGAAATTCAGCTTCACTGTCAACTCTGAGGTATCCCCAGCCATCATGAGATGAATATTTTGAAATGTCTGAGAAACTCACCAAAAGACAAATTCAGGATGAAAGTGTTTGTCTTCCATTCCTGGGTATCTTCTATAAACCGCATTTCACACAATTTGATCCTTTCTTGGCTGTGTGGTCTTTCATCTGCCTTTGGCTCAGGTCTCCTGAGAAAAGCAGTTCTAGTGCTTCCTCGGCTTCCAGCAAGGTAGTGAGAATAAAAAGATAATGAAGTATTCAGACGACTGGTGGGGAGCCAAAAAGGTATTTTAAATGCCTAAAGTAGGCTTCATCCCAAACAACAACAATAAGAGTTTGATTAGCTGCAAAGCCAGATTTCAAGCTGAAAGCCAGTCTAAGCACCCATAAGGAGTGATCAGCAGTCATTTGTAAAACAAAGGTCCTGCATCACCAATCTACATTTCGTTTTACCACGAATAATGACAAATTGAAACAGAAAACCTGAGAGATGTTTAAGTATTCTCATGAAGATGCATACACAAACCCAATCTCCAGACCCATGCCATGGAGCAAGGGCGCTGAGCTACGTGCTGGATTTCAATAAAACATCCTGAAGACATGCACTATTGTTATGTCTGCAAGCAAAGAGAACAGAGTGATTGGATATGTAAAGATAGGAATTATAAAAGCAAGAAGATGGTGGTAATGAGCCTGCCACTTAAGGTCAGGCTTCACTGAAAGGCAGTTAGAATTCCAAGCCTTCAGTTACAAAAAATCAAATTCAGAAAGTGAATTAAGTACAGCTGCTCTAGGGTTAGGAGCATGAGGAGCAGGAGTCTTCTTGGAAAGCATCTCAAGATTTCAACCCGCTTGGTTTAGGAAAGGAAACTTGGAAGGTTAAACAGATGCTGGATAATTTACTCCAAGTTTGCTGGATAATTTACTCCAGGTTTGCTGGTTACAAACCTGTATCTGCCAAGTGCAAACAGAAGGATGCAGTGAAATGGATGAAATGCACAACAACTTGGGTAATGTCACAAAAGGGATGTTCTTGAGTTTTGTTTGGAGAGCCTCTACTGCCTACAGTGGACTGGCACACTTGCGGTAGTGGATTGGGCTGAGAAATGAAGATGCTTCAGTTATGGTTTGCAACATTTCTGAAGGCATCTGATTAAAAAAGTGGTGTGAATACACTGGAACTATCTGTAGTTCCCAACACTCAAAAATACTTTTAACCATATGTACCCTATGACATCTAACATACATGTTTTGCAATATGTTTCACTGGCATGCAGAATGTATGAGAAGCCTGGCTGGTAGCAATGTACGGTTCATGCATTGCTCACTTATGGAAAAGAGCAGAAACACCTAGTTTGCACCACAAACCCTCATATCATGGAAAGGAAAACATGCTGATAAAAGGAAAGAAATGGGACCAGTCATTTGGCCTGTATCACATTCATAAACCACAGGGAAAAGCAGCTCCAGCTCAGAGAAGGAGCTGGTTGCATATACTGTGCCAGGTGACATTTTGTTCTCCCAAGCTTCTGGCACTGAAAGATATTCCTATATTTACAACCTTTCTTAAGGTCATCTCTGCTGTGTCTCCAACTGAGCCATTAAATATTAATTGAACCTGCTTACCAAAAATAAAAAGCAAAACCTCTAATTTACTTGTGTAATTAACACCTCCCACAGACCAGGTGTCCTCCTGAACCAGACTGAACAAGCAGTTGCTCTTCACAATCCTGAAATATGCTATGTGCTTTTGAGGCAGACACACACAGTTACTAGTTCATTCTGCATGCACAAGTGCATGTAATTGTTTGTGGGGAAAAAAAGCTGTAAATACAACAGAAAATACACATTCCAGGTGATGTAGTCAAACCTTCCCACTCACACAAGACAGTTCTCAGTTTTTTTTTTTTTCTCTTCTTTTTCTGTTCTTTTTAAGCACTATGCCTAGGTGAGTTTGAACATCTTGTCACTGGTCATTTTGTTCACCAAGATTCAATACTGCTAAATTTCTCAAAGACCTCAAATTTTAACCCATAGTTGTAAAAATCACAATCCCGCTCTGGTTATGCAAGTGTGCAGGCATTAAAGAACTTTGGTTCCCACATGCTTAACCATGTAATACTACTGACATTACAATTAGCTCTGAAACTGAAGTACCAGCATTACTCATGTGAAGACAAGGTAAATATGTATTCAGCAATCACTCAGCTGCATAGATTATTTGCACAAGTTTATTAGGTGCTGATTTACCCAGATGAATAATGTGCCTGCTCTTCAGCAGGGCTAAAGAATTTGTGAAGAGAAACTTCACAGAACACAAGGTTCTCATTGCTCAGCTGCCATCTAAGCTCAAAGACACGTAAGTTTCCAGTATTGCACAAGCCAAGAAAGCTAGTTTTGGTTTTGTACTTGGACTGAAGCACATCCATCTTGTCAGAATTTAGCAGGCTGGGATACAGCTCGTATCTAAACCTTTCGGGAATATCTAGTCTAAGCTCTGCTTCACCTTTATTGCCTCAGAAACTCAGTCTGTCAGTCTCAGAGTTTATCTGTAATATAGGTGCTAGGAAAAAAAAGGGGGTTTATTTCCTTTGAAGAGGTGTCACTCTTTGTGATAAAAACAATCATCAGAGCACTCACCTAGGAAATAGGGCACACAGACTCACTTCTTTCCTCTGACAAAGCAGATTCAAAACTCCATCATGGATCTCACCAGACAGTATCCAGGTCATCAGGTTTGGAAATACTTTGGTAGAGGTGTGTTAAAGAAAAAGACTTGAATACCTCCTCAGTTGCATGGACTAATTAAAGGTTTGTTGTGTTGCAGAGCTTATAATCTTACGGCATTTAGGAGGAGGATGCCACCCAGATACAGTGCAGTTCTCAACTCAAGTGTCTATTGCCAAAATACAAGTTTGGAGAAGGGAAGAAGAAATGATGCTTCTCTCACACACTGTTTTAACAACTCACAATCGTTTTCCCTAAGCAGTCACAGGTGGGTGACAGCTCATACTCCTAGAGAAGTGGTAGTATCGGGTAGTCCTGCTGATCCCCATGGAATTTCCAACTCCAAAACTCACCTGCCAGGTATTTGCCAGTCTCTTGTCTCCCAGCAAAAACCATTCCAGGCTATTGAGCAGGAAATCCAGATAAAGTTTCCTGGAGCACTACCTTTGTGTTGCCAAGAGTCCATGTCAACAGGAAGATGCCATTTTGGATATCACACTTTAGCTTTGTTGGAAATATTCTGATCCAAACCAAACTCTACAAACAGGATTGCGTATCCGATGTTTGTTTTATCTAAAATGTTAGTAAGAGGGAATCCACAGCCTCGCCATCTCTGGTGAATGCTCCCATCATGTAAGATACATGTTCTCACTTCCAGTATATCACTAAATCATTTGATCCTTTTTGCAGCAACCCCCAAAATGGGGGCAAAGTGTGGTTTCCTCCTACCTCTTCCTATCCCCAAATAACCCAGAGCGTGGTGAATGAAGCAGCAAGCTAACAAGTTTTGCCTACATCAGGAACCTGGGGGAATGAAACTGGGACTCCTCACTAAATGGCTCCTGCTTGGTTAGAAATGTAGAGCAAATCCTTCTCTGGTGGGGAGTGAGAAAATGGGAGAAAGAAAAATTTACCTGTAGAACTGGCTATGCATATTGAGCAGAGGAAGATGTCTTTTGGCAGGCTAAGTAAGGCAGTTAAACTTTATTGCAAATTGATACAGATAGGACTACAGCTCTCCTTGCCCTTCCTTAGCTTCTGGTCTTCAGCATACTGAAGATCTTAGCTTCTTAATTCTCTATGAAATCAGATCTAAAGGATGTTGTGTTACAGCCAGCATAGGCTTAAAATATTTTCTTTTCTTTTGGTTTTTTGTTCCCATCTGGATCTGAGCACCTCCAGAAATGTTCAGTGCTTTGTGAGGTTGAGCAGTGTTGTAAAGTGTGTGCATGAAAACCGTTTTAACTGGCATGAATAAGATTTGTTAATTAATAGCAGATGTAGCAGTTTAACTATGTTCTATATTTTCATATTATGTTTTATACCTTTAAAATGTGGCTTATAGTTTAATAGCTATAAAGTTGGTTTTTTTTTTTCCTTTACTATTTTCTTGATTCTAGAATAGAAAAAAAATCAAAGTAAAGCTTTATTTCATTTGTATATTTTGGAGTTGACAATTTTATACACTTAACTATGTGTAACATATTCTTCTTGTACAGTGAGCACCATTTGTTTAGGCAACCAAAGGTAAGCCAACGATTGTAGGTATCATTAAACTCATTCAAGATAAATGCTCTAGTCTATCAAAACCTTTTGGCACAAAAATGACTAAAAATGTCTGAAAATTTAGCATCCACCCCCCACAGACATATGTGGTTCTTGTGTTGCAGCTGAAATGAAAGACTGAAGCACCGGGTTTTGTAGCGGGAGGCATGTGGAGGCAGACAGGAAGACAGTAAAACTGGAAAGATTCCATAGACGACTTTTTTTTTTTTCTGAAATACTGTATTTACACAAAATTGGAGAGAGTACAAATACTGTTACTAAGAAGACAAAACCATTATAGTACATTCAATTTAAACACAGGCAGAACTATAGATGCAAAGCACAGAGGCCTAAGGTACTTGCAAAGGGGGAAAAAAAGTGCCAGAAGGGCCTCAGAGATTAAAAGCAGGAGGTAAGAGAACAAAATATTTGTCACGCAGCATCACCTTTCCTTGACTTCACTGGGCTTGCAATAAGATGCTCCCCTTCCTCATCGTGGGTGGTGAGGAAAACCCTCTTGATGTGCAGGCTGCTCAACACTGATTTTACAACACAGTTAAGTGCGTACTTAATTTTTATCAGGGGAACAGAGCTGTTAACTTCAGATGAAATTAGATTTGTGCCTAATCACATACTTATATGCCTAGTTTGACCAGGCATAGCCTTCTGAATGCTTCATAAGGTCAAGTCCATTGTTACATAAAAAATAAGTGTTCTTTACCATCTTTTTTTTTTTCTTTAAAATATACTTTAGAATTTCTTTAATTTTACCCTTATGTAATCAATTAGAAAATAGTAGCTTACTGAATGCCATAGAATATTTTGGTTCATGTCATATAATCAAAGGAATATAGTTAAAAAATAATTCCCACATTTTTCCAAAGCCTGTTTAGATGTCAAAAGAAATAAAAGAGAAAAATACATGTAATAATAAAGCAGCTTTGCGTTTCTGGGCATTTGGCAGCAGGTCTGTTACAATATTTCTCAGACATCTCTTGGTATCAGTTAAAATCACCAGATTAATTGATCATTACAAAAGAAAAGATTGTACAATATTATTACAATCCACCAAATATAGCCAATGCATGAAATAGTTTACATATTATGTATCCCTTAAAAAGAATTAACATATTTTAGCCTGTTCTTTGAAAACACATAGCTTCTGAAGTAATATGTCTTAAACATAGTGGTATCTGTCACTTCTACTGTCTAACAGCTTTTTTTTTTTCTGAATAAAAGCTTGTTTGAATAGGACTACTAGCTCAGTGATGGAACTACAGTGCTATTTAACTAAATTCCTTATACGTCTTTGTTACTGTTGCTGTTATTGTAATCACATACCACTGAAGTGCTAAATATTAGTAACTCAGATATGTGGACTTTGGTTATGCTTGATAGAATACTGGCATATCAAATATATGTACCACTTCCTAAAGGCTATGTTACAATCATGATGCTTAGTAATAAATAATAGTAACAACAATCTCAGATTCAAAGTGCTGACTCACTTGAGGCACCAATACAATAAATCAATCGATTAAAAGACTTATTTGTAATGTTCAAAGCTAACAGAGCAGATCCTGGGCTGCTGAGTTACACGCGCAACAAGTCGGACTCTGAACCTCTCCTTCCACCCTGGGGATTCCTGTGGTCCCAGAAGACACTGGAATGTCACATCTGATGTGGAGTGCTCCAAGACATACCAAGTCTTCAGACATGAAACATTAAAAGCCCTCTAAGCTTCTCTAAAGCCTCCAAAGGCTCTCTTAAAACACCTCAAACCTACTCCATTCACTCAGGGCCATGACTTTGCCAGATATTGTACTTGGTTGCAGACCAGGGCAGAGCCTTTTGTGAAAGTCCACAATTAAATGCATTGCATTAATGCAGCTTTCATACCCTGGAGACACTGTCACCATTGCTGGCTTGAGAGAGGAAAGGCAGCTTTCCAGCAGCAGCAAACACCTGTCTCACTTGAGGGGGAGTGCTTTTCATGTCATTAGTTTGTTCTGTGCAAGCAGTAATCGTTTTCAGTGTCGAGAGAGCTGTTGTACCCCGAGGACGGATACAGGTCCCTCTTAAGTATCCTATTGACGATGTTGATCAGAACTTTTTTGTACTGTTGACGTAAAAGTGAGTAAACAAATGGGTCTGATGCAGCCTTACTGTAGGTGAGGCACTTGCTTATAATTCCCCAGTAGTAATTTATGGTAACAAAAGGAAGGAGCTCTATCAACCTGTTAAACATTAAAGAGAGATGGAAACACTTGAGTGTTATATTCACACTGAGACCAGTGCTCAACTCATGCCTCATGAAACATTAAGGTAGCACTTATTTTCTTACAGTACACAGTCCCTGAAGAAGAAGGGCCCTGTACTTACTCCTTGTATTCAATAAAGTCAAAGGGAACTTTCCTAGCAAGGCCACCTGGAGACAAGAATCATTCCCTCTATGGAAAGAGAGAAAAAGCGTGTTTTCAATGTTAATGCTCCTATGCATCAGAGATAAGAAAGTGCTGCAGTTTATTGCTCACTTTCTGAATTTCGTGGGTTGTGCTGACAAGTGGTGAAAATCTCAGTGACATAATTAATTAATTAAACAATTAAGTGACTTTCCCATGGCAAGCCTGAGATAGGCAAATATGACTTGTGGCATTCAGGCTCACTCAACTCAGTTGCCTAAGTATAGCTGTCTCTTGACACTTGAGACATTTGGGCACAACACCCTTGGCATCAGGCTGCTGCTCCTGGAAGTTGTGGGTTTTCTCTAGGTCCTGTGTCGTATCTGTCAGCCTACATAGAGGTTTTGGATACTATGCAGCATCTCAAATGACACCAGGAACCTGGTCTAGTTCATAGAATCCACCCCCTCAGGTACAGAACAGTGAATCTGCATTACACCACTTCTGTGAATTATCACATATGCAAAGAGGATTCCTGGTAGACCACTGTATTATGAAGAACATTACAGTATCTCAGAGAGATTTGGTTGGCACCTGCAATCCCATAGTATGCGTAGGAGCACAACTGCCTCTACTTACCTGTGAAAGTTTCTGCGTGCACTTGGCTGACCGCTAGTTTGACCAAAGAAAACAAGGAGACAACAGTTTTATCATCATTATATGAACAACCAGATGTCTCCAGACCTGTGTCTCCTAGTCTGTGCTTCACGGCTGATTTAGTGGCCTCAGCACCTCGGTTGAGATGGGTGTATTAATCAAGGGGGAAGAAACTGCAACTAAGTTAAACAATTTTTACACAGCAGTGAGAGCAAACCTTCAGACTGTTTCAGCAAACATCTGACACAGCTTATCTGCAGCAGGCAAACTCTCCAAGAGGGTGGAAAGAACAGGGTGAGAAGATTTTATTATCTGTACGTCTTTGGTGATGTACAGTGAAACCTTTTGCAGGAGCAAGAATATATTGTTTTGCTATATTCATTCCAGAAGTGAAAAAAAGTACCATGAGATAAAATAGCCCTTTTCTGTAGCCTAAAAACATCACTGTTTGAAGATGTTACATCAGAAGCTTTCTCAAGGCTTAAAGAACCTTCTGGCCTCTTTGCAAAGTGCAGAGCTTCCGATGTGCAGGGTGTTGACTTTTGAAGCTGTTCCAATCCTTCTGCATGGAAAAACTGACTTACCACCTCTAGGACTGAACATTGCAACAAGGGGTTGGACTCTGACAGAAAAAAAAATCTCATTTTTATGTGTAAAAGTGAAATCATTCTTATGGCAAGTGCATTTAAAACCCGATGACTTTTGTTTAAAGCTGCTTGGAAAGAATTCCAGTCAATTCAAAACAGAGATAACAGGAAGACACAAAATGTGAGAAATAAATAATTGTATAATAAGTGACACTTGGTTGCTGAGGTTTATCCCATCCTGCATATTGTTCCAATACAAGAAATACACATTTGATATTTACACAATTGATATTTTTATAAAGACTCTAAACAAGAAGAGTAAGGTATCTTTCAGTCATGGAAATAGATGTATTACTATGTGCTCTCTTTAATGTATTATGGGCCCAAACATAATTGCACTGAAGACAAGAGAAGAAAAGTTACACAGATTTTAATAAGACAAAGGGCCTGGCCAAATCAAGTCAGCCTGAGAAATATCCATCTGAATGCATCTTAGTATCATTTTCTTGTTTTCAGTGCCATTACATAAAAGATGAAATTCATCTGTCAGCTTTTAGTGAACAGATGAATATATTGCTAATGATCCTAATCTCATTCACGTTTCTGAAATGAGGAGCAAATACTGAGCACAAAATGCAACCTGAGTCACAGGGCCAAAAAGCAAGAAAACAGGGAGGGTATCTTTCACATTGTGTCCATTGAGATGGCTTCAGTGCCACCTCCCTGGAAACCAGAATGGGGAAGTAAGGTGAAACTGGCATGGCAGGAAGTCCTCCAGCCTTACCTCCACCACCACCTTTTATCTATTGGTGCCTGGAAACTCTCTTGCCATTGGGCTAAAAAGCCTTTGAGGATGTCCTCCCCAGACCCTTGCCCAATTTGCTTTCACTGACCAACTTGGTCCTTGTGGCTGAGATAGAAGCTGTGCCTTGACACACACATTTATGCAAACCAACCCTCAGCCTTCTCTCTAGTGACACATAAGGAACCAGTTTGTCACATAGAAAATGCGCCATCTCACGTTTGTCAAATGCAAGGTGTGAAGAAGGAAGTCTCTTTTATTTTAGAAGTTTACAAAAAGTATCTTCACCCTGAAAAAATGTGGCAGTGCTGAAATTTGCTGAGCTTGGTAATGTTCAGATGGAAAGAAGATGGCAAAATCCACTTTGCTCAATATAATTATATCCTGATTACGGCAAAATTGAATAGAAAATGACTCAGAATGTACTGAACAGTGATCAATTAACCTTTTTACTCTGTGATGTAATGTTAATATTTGTAATAATCCTTTCAACTGCAGAAAAAAAGAAACAAAGGAGTCATCCAGGCAATCAGTCAAGAATCCCTTCAAAGTATAAATAGGAACTGAAATACATGTCATCCTAAAGGTTAAAAAATGTAGTCGTTTTTGAGCACAGGCCTAATCTGTGGAAGAAAAGGGCAAAGACAATAATCGTAAATGGCATGTGTGTATGCGGCTGTGTAGGATCAGCACACTAAAGCTGGCTGATTTGTATAAGCTGGAGTGGCTGCAGACCCTGGCAGCTTGGCAGCAACCTTGAGGAGCCCTCATGAGGGTCATTTTGCAGACTAGTGCACCTTCCTCAACAGAAGGAAGTATTTGGAGGTATCTTGGACACACTGTTAAGTGGGAAATAGTTTAAAAAATCACTTGTGAAAGAAGATGTAGCCCATTTTAGTCCAGAGATGAAAGGCTAAACCCTGAGGTGCTGCAATTCAGCGTAGTTACATTCGCTTCCAGCTCACTGGTGTATGCAAGTTGTGAAAATAATAGCCATACGTTCTGTAAAGACTATACAAGTATGGAACAAAAACAACGCATGACTACTTAAAAAGGTGCAGACCACCAGGGTGGACTCCAGCAACTCTGGCCAGTTGAGGTGCATGGTGTTTCCTTTTTCTACACGTTTTAAAAATCTAATGATTGGTTTCCCTGGGAGATAACTCTCACACCTCATCACAAGGCCATGCTGCATCATTGACAATGCATTTACAGACATTAATGTTTCCAGACACAAAGTTTATCTTACAAGTTATCAGCCTGGATAAATGTAAATTATGTCACCTCAGCTGCCAATAACAGCAAGTTGGCCTTATGCCTCGAAAGAGCAAAAAAGACCTGAGCTAATCAGGAAAGCTGTCTGCTTTCCTCACTATTGCTCAGGTTGTGCTAATAAGGAAGGGTGGTGAGTCTTTTCAACTGCCTTCATCTCCCACTGTCATGTAATTAATTCCTGGTACTTGTCCTAAAAGCCTCTTGCTCTTGGCAGAGGTGCCCAGACCTGGCTGCAATAGGGAAAGGAAAGCCAGAGGCTGGGTGTGCAGGCAGTCAGTGTGTAAGCTTGTGTGAGTGTATGTGAGTGTGCTCTGCCACTCAGAACCAGCCCCGGGTCTCCACTAGGTTCTGTTACCCCAAAATTAGCTGTAGCCTCCCTCCTTCCCCCCGGAACCTGCACATCAGAGGGCATAGTAGTCCCCCACCCCAACAGACGATACTGACCTGGTGATAATGTAAGGACCAAAACAGATCACAAACGACCCTATAAAAATACTGATTTTCTTGGTAGCCCGCTGCCTCCTCCGTTTCTGCTCATTAAGACAGCGCTGCTTCACACTGCGAAGGGAAAAGAGCAGTCGGTTGGTTAATGCAAGAAGCGGGAGGCTAGAGAGAAGCGCAGGGGAGCGGGGAAGGACCCGCTCCCGAACCGAGAGCGTGTGCACCCGGAGAGGGAAAGGCAGCGCAGCCCCTGAGCCGAGAAAGAAGGGAGGGCAGCCCCTGCCCCGCCGAGGCTGGGGACCCTCGCACTCACCAAAGCAGCGGTTTCCGGTTAAAGGGGAGCACCCGTCGGAGCGGGATTAGCATTTCAATAAAGCAGGTTACAGATGCACAACCCACCGTTTTCTGGCGCTATAAACAGCGTCTGAAAGTAGAGGCAGAAGCGCTCGCCATGTGGCCGGGGCGGGGGAGGGTAGGACGGGTGCTGGGGGAGGCAGGGCATCCTCTCCGCCCGGGGTACCTACCGCGGGTGCCCCGCGACTATGCATACGAACACACAAGCTTTACCTGGGGTGGATATCCACCAGCAAAACCAGAGTCTGCATGGTGATAATGTCTATCCGCTTGCAGTGGAATCGTGCAACTTTCAGCACCTTTAAATAGGTGAAACACAAGATCACCAGTGATAGCATGAAACTGGTGGAGTGAAAGACGATGGTGAACACTGTAAATCTTCTCCGCTCCGTCTCTTCTTTCAGGTGCAAGGTGCAAGAAGCATAAACGCTGCTGTAGTCTACCCACGAGTAAAACAAGGATACCAAGGGGAACGTGAGGGAGTGGAGCCACGAGTAGCCCATCAGTATCACAGCGTCCTTATACCGCATCTTGCTAGTGTAGCTTAGGGGGAACACCACAGCAATCCATTTGTCGATGCTGAGCGCTGCCATGCTCAGCATCGTATTGGAAGTCAGGAAAGTTTCCAGGAAACCCACCGCTTTGCAGACGCAGCCCCCGAGGGGTTGCTGGCTCCTCAGGATCCCCAGCAGGGTAAAAGGCATGTTCAGGACGGTGAGGAGCAGATTGCAAAAGGATAAGTTCACCAGGAAAACCCCGGCTACCTGCTTGCGGATCTCCGTACTGTAGACGAAGCATAGCAGCACCAGGAGGTTGGAGAGCAGGGAGACAACCAGCACCAGCACGAGGAGCAACGCCAGCAGCACGCCTGCCAAGTCCATCTCTCAGCGGGTCGCCGAGAGCGGGCGAGGGCAGGAGGAAGGGGGCACCAGAGCCGGCACCGCAGCCTCGCCTGCCGCCGCCCGCTGCCACCCGCGCATGTTGCCGGCGGCGCGGACGGGGGGCAGGGGCCGGGGCAGCGGGATATAGGGAGGGCAGCAGCGGCCGGGAGGCAGAGCCGAAGGCGCAGAGACAGGGGCGAGGGGAGCTGGGCTGGGCTGGCAGAGAGGAGAGGACCCTTGGGGGAGAGGCTTCCCCGACAGCGGTGCCAGGTGGCGGTGGAGCGGGGTGCGGAGGAGCGGCGGCCGGAGGAGCGGCGTCGAGGCACCCGGCTGAAGGAGCCGGAGGTAAGGGGGAGATCGGGGGACCCGGCAATGGGAGCAGGGGCTAGCGGGGACGGGGCACCCGGAAACCGGGGCTAGAGGGGCCGGCGTGGTGCGGCCAGGAGCCGGGCTGGGTCTGGGGGGAGCCGAGGCTCGGTGCTCGCTGCGCTGTCCTCGGTGCTGAAACGGGCGCTGCTCCGACGGCCGCGCCGCCCTGCCCTCAGGCCTCGGTCCGCCTTGCCCCCCGCGCCGTCGCCAGCTCCATGTCCCACCGCGGCTGCCCCTCCGCCGGGCGCACGGCCTCCTTCAGGCAATGAGCATCTTCCCCCGGTGCCCAGCCCCTGAAATACTCGAGCCTCCGAGCCTCCCGCGGCGACTCATGCGCAGACGAGCGGCTGCGAGGCACAGGCTCAGCCAGGGATCGCGGATCTGTCTGATCCACTCCTGGACCGCAGGAGAGCGCAACAGGAAGTCTAACTTTCCGCTAATGCGCAGACCAGGATCAAGCCTTGCTGGCAACGAGTTGCTACTAGTTTAATCCTTGCGTAGGGCTCAGGCACACTCTGAGCGCATCGGCTGCTTCCAGCATTCCTGGATCCTGGCGAAAAGCCAGCGCCTGTGTCCCCTCTACGACTGAGGGATTACTTGCCCTTTCTCCTGCTTTTGTCTCTTAGCGCCTAGAGGAGCTATGGTTGCCCACCCCCTGCGTATTAACACTGTTTCGCCACCAGCCAGCAGTGAGAGATGTTGCTTTCTTAGAGACTTTGGCCACTTGGACTCACATTTTTAAAGCCCCAGCTGACTGAACAAGCGCCCACATTAGGGTGATGCTGGCACACTTTGTGGAAAACTAAAGCATCTCTTTTACCATTCTCCATTTACATTGTTAACATGACAGTGTGATGGTAAGAAAGGTTCCTTTAGTTATCACATTGTGGCAAAGGCTGAAAAGACAGAAATGAAAGAGTCCAGAAATTCTCCCTCAGCATTTGTAAGGAAAGTGGATTACACAGCTAATTCCAAAACCACCATAAATCTTTGCCTTTGATTAAAAATAAAAGAAAAAGAAGAAAAAGGGAAAGAGGGAGTAAGTTTTGGTGCATCAAAACACTGGTACAGAAGAAAGCTGCCATGTCTAATCAGTATCACATTTTACAGCTGATTGCCAGAACTGACATGAAGAAAAAGGAGAAGAAAAGGTAGCTTTCCCACTATCCAAAATGATTATTAATATCCTAAGGAAATGCTGTATTGTATGTCTTGTCCCTACAATGTAGCCTTGTCACGCAAGTGTGACCACTGTGTGAATAACTGCACACAAAACTACTTGAAAGAGCCTGAAGGCAGTGTTTGTGTTTTGTTTCTGATTTCCAGTAGCAGTTACAAGTTTTGGATCAGGCCCTAATTGAAAAGCTTGTTATGGTAAGTTTTGTGTCTTAAGGAAAGAGCAAAGCAGCAAGACACAAGATGTGTTATTTGGAAGAGAACCAGTACTGTATTATTCCTCAGGATGGAAAGAAAATTAAGGTTTTCTTTGATCAGAAAGCTGTCATTTCCGAAGTTATAAAGGAGCAGATACAGTTGGCACTGCTTATGCCTGATGAACAAAAATCCAATACATACCTGTGTAAGCATTAAAGAAAAAAAAAAAAAAAGAGTCTGTAACAGCCTGACAATACCAGTTCTCTCAGAGTTCAGTTGTTGCATTTATATCATCAGGGAATCAACACTGCAGAGCCAGACACTGCACAGAGGGTTGGGAAGAACTGAATTGTCATGGGAGAAGCTGTCTATATCTATGTGGAGCAGAGGTTCTGCAATTACTCCTTCTCTCATATCAGCAATTCTTAAGGTTCGTATTAGTCAGAACCCATCTCTGGCTTACCTTTCATTTAATAGTACCACAAGGTTATGGAGCTTTTATGCTAGCCATCTGGGATTAGAGGCTGTCTGTGTAGTGATGTCAGGTGGGATAGACGCTATTTTATAGCATCACAGAGGCAACCTAGATGTGCTGTTCTCCCACTGTGGTAGCTACTTGAGAAGCTATTTCCGGTTGCATGCAGACAGAGGGCACATACACACAATTTGTCTTGTACAACCTTTACAAATGAAGAATGAATTGTTTCTGAAAGCTAATGGAGAAAGAACACATCAAAATAAGAAAGGGGTGTGTGTGTGTGTGGGGGGGGGGGTAGTGGAAGTGACGAGTGGCAGAATGCCGTGAAAGGAATTACACTGCTTTTACACATGTACAGTAAGTTGTATGTTCCTCTGCAACAATATTCAGGGCTCAAAGAACCCAGCAGGGATGACAATGTTAGATTTTCCCATTTGTTTTCAGTGAGCCATTGCCAAGGTGATAAGCTAAGTGTATACATAACTTCCTGTGGGATGTGGGTCTTCTGCTGATCCTTTTCCGTTTACGGGCAGCAACCCACAACACTTCATACTGGCCGCCTTTCAGTCTGATGTTCGAATACACATTTACAGCTTATGAGGCTGAAAACAGTCACTTATGTGAGACTGGAAGCCTTGAACTTGCCACTGTGGATTTGCAAAAGTAGGTATCTGCCACCTTATCCCCTGAAAACACAGGTATTCCTGCTACCTTTTGCATGTAAGCAGGCATCCATAAATCACTGCAAATAACTCATTAAACACACATATTTTCCCCATCAAGATCTTAGTGTTTACTTTCATAATCAAGGATGCTGTCTTGATTGAAACTGGAGACTGTGGAGACTGATGCATTACAAATAAGAAAAGGAAAGAAAAGAGGCGCTTGTCATTAATTATCCTTTTATAGACACAGACTATTAGTTCACACAGATTAGGTAAGTACTTGAGACTCTTGTTCTAAGATCTGCATCATTCATTAAATCTTCTAAATATTGACTGCAATATATTGGGTTTGATGGTTAATGGACTATATTCTTTGGAAAGGAATAGGGGATAATTCAAATTCCCTTTTAGTTTCACTCCAGGAGAGATGTGTCATGCAAATTTCATTCTAGATCACAACTGAGCATAATTCATCCCTAATCAATGTATTCTGCAATGACTAGAAAAACATTTAATTTGGCTCTAATTTTAAGAAAGCACTATGAAAGAAGGAGATCTCAAACAAATTATATCAAATAATTTGTAAGTACAGAGAAAAGCAACCCTTTCCCCCAGATTCTCATATGATAGGTGAAGAGAGGGAAATTAAACTTTATTAACCACTATGGGGGGAAATGGAATGACTCATAGAACTGATGCTAAAAACAAAGCTTTTAACTTGGAGGCCACTTGCTAAAAAGGGACCTATTTCAAAACAGAGCAAGAATGGTAATATCCATGAGATTTTTCAGTATGCTCTGTAAACAGCTCTGGCAATCGTAGTTCCCAACAACCACATGGAAATATCCTCTCACCACCACAATGGCAGTGGGTATGTTGTTGTTGCATTAGTTTTAGTTAATGAAGCTTTAGTGAAGCTGGAGCCCTTGAGTCCATTAAGACTCCGCAGCAACTTATTTTCTATTTTAATCCCTTCATTTATTTTTTATTCCCTCTTTCTTTTCAGAGTCATGCCTTATTATGATTTGAACTATAGGGTCTTTGTGCAAGCAGGACATCCTTACCTGCTATACAAATACAGCTTTTATTTTTTCTGGAACATTAAGACAAATAAGCAAGCAGATAGTAGTAATGTGATAACTAACATGCTGTTAGTCTCTTCAGAAAAGATGCAAGGCCTGCCTCAGTCTAATACAATTCTGCAACACTGTTCCTGTAGCAGAATTCCAGTGGGCACGTTTACCACCTGTGGAATAGCTTTGTCGTAAAGATCTTCCTAAAATGGAGTAAAGCCAAACTGAAAGGTCTACACATTCCTCCTGTAGACCCTCAATTTGCAGGGAAAAAAATTGGAGTAGTAAAAAACATGTGCATTTGTCATAACTACAGCTACATAACTTCCTGAGAAGGGAGAAAAGAAATATGAAGTACAACCATGCAACAATTCTGCAGATTTAAATTACTTCCAATTGCTTAAGTATTGTTATAGGGAGCCTCATAATTCAACAGAATCTTGAAATTATACAACAAAACTTGCAAAACTCTTTTGGCTTGTATTTGTGTTTATGCAAACTGCACATATTCCCACAGTCTACAAAAACTGATCTCAGAGTACTTCTAGCAGAAATATTTGATTCTGGAAGATGGAGCTGAGGTTTGAAGAAACAGGTAAAACTACCACAGGAATAGCTGGTGAAAATGCTTTTTAAAATCATAGAATCATAGAATAGTTAGGGTTGGAAAAGACCTCAAGATCATCTAGTTCCAACCCCCCTGCCATAGGCAGGGACACCTCACATTAAACCGTCCGACCTAAGGCTTCATCCAACCTGGCCTTGAACACTGCCAGGGATGAAGCACTCACAGCTTCCCTGGGCAACCCATTCCAGTGCCTCACCACCCTAACAGGAAAAAATTTCCTCTTTATATCCAATTTAAACTTCCCCTGTTTAAGTTTTAACCCGTTACCCCTTGTCCTGTCACTACAGTCCCTGACGAGGAGTCCCTCCCCAGCATCCCTATAGGCCCCTTTCAGGTACTGGAAGGCTGCTATGAGGTCTCCACGCAACCTTCTCTTCTCCAGGCTGAACAGCCCCAACTTCCTCAGCCTGTCTTCATACGGGAGGTGCTCCAGTCCCCTGATCATCCTCGTGGTCCTCCTCTGGACTTGTTCCAACACTTCCATGTCCTTTTTATGTTGAGGACACCAGAACTGCCCACAATACTCCAGGTGGGGTCTCACAAGAGCAGAGTAGAGGGGCAGGATCACCTCCTTCGACCTGCTGGTCACACTCCTTTTGATGCAGCCCAGGATACGGTTGGCTTTCTGGGCTGCGAGCACTCACTGCTGGCTCATGTTCATTTTCTCATCGACCAGCACCCCCAAGTCCTTCTCTGCAGGGCCGCTCTGAATCTCTTCTTTGCCCAGTCTGTAGCTGTGCCTGGGATTGCTCCGACCCAGGTGTAGGACCTTGCACTTGTCATGGTTGAACTTCATAAGGTTGGCATCAGCCCACCTCACAAGCATGTCAAGGTCCCTCTGGATGGCATCCCTTCCCTCCAGCATATCAACCGGACCACACAGCTTGGTGTCATCGGCAAACTTGCTGAGGGCACACTCAATCTCACTGTCCATGTCAGTGATGAAGATGTTAAACAAGACCGGTCCCAACACCGATCCCTGAGGGACACCACTTGTTACCGGTCTCCAGCCAGACATCGAGCCATTTACCACAACTCTTTGTGTGTGGCCATCCAGCCAGTTCTTTATCCACCGAGTGGTCCACCTATCAAATTGATATCTCTCCAATTTAGAGACAAGGATGTTGTGTGGGACAGTATCAAACACTTTGCACAAGTCCAGGTAGATGACATCAAGTGCTTTACCCTTGTCCATCAGTTCTGTAGCCCCATCATAGAAGGCTACCAAATTGGTCAGACAGGATTTCCCCTTAGTGAAGTCATGCTGGCTGTCACCAAGCACCTTGTTGTTTTTCATGTGCCTTAGCATGCCTTGCAGGAGAATGTGCTCCTGGAATGTGAATCCTGTGTTCTGTTTTGGACCCCTCACTGCAAGGCAAACAATGAGGTGCTGGAGTGTGTCTAAAGAAGAGCAAGAAAGAAGTGTCAAGAGAACAAGTCTCATGAAGAGTAGTTGAGGGAACTGGGGTTGTTCAGGCTGGAGAAAAGGAGGTTCAGGGGGGACCTTACCGATATCTACAACTACTTGAAAGAAGGTTGTATCGAGATGGGTGTTGGTCTCTTCTCCCGAGTAACAAGTGATAGGACAAGAGGAAATGGCCTCAAGTTGTGCCAAGGAAGGTTTTGAGTAGATATTAAGCCAAATTTCTTCACTGAAAAGGTTATCAAGCATTGGAACAGGCTGCCCAGGGAAGTGATAAAATCACCATCCTTGGAGGTATTTAAAAGATGTGTAGATGTGGCACTTAGGGACATGGTTTAGTAGTGAACTTGGCAGGGCTGGGTTAACGGCTGGACTCAATGACCTTAAGGATCTTTTCCAACCTAAATTATTCTATTATTTTCTTATTCTGTTTTTGATATTTCTGAATGGAAATGGAAATGCAAATACTGGAGTATGAAAGGAAAAGAGCAAAATACTCAGAATTCAAAACAGTTTCAGCTGTGATACAATTCTGAAAACGGATATGTATGAATATGTGTCAATGCTTCCTTTTTCTCCCACTAGTTCATTTTGTTTACAGACAGAAATACTGTTTCCTTGAACAAATGGCACAGGAACTTGAATCTTTATCTATCTTCCATAACTCAGTGTCAAGTTAGTCAAAATACCCAGATTATGCCAGTTCTTTGCTCAGATTGATTCTACAGCAGGGTTACCCTTGAATTAATGGAATATTTAGGAATTGGGCTATAACTGGAATTTTTCATTTTACAATGGTATAATTCTTCTGCAGTCTGGAATAAAAATAAAATCGTTAGTGGAGTCCTATTGAATCTCAGTGTAAAAGAACATGTAGCCTCCTTCCATGTTCATCTATTTTTTCCACTTCTTAAGAATTTGGTATATCAATAGATTTCTAACCTGACAGGAATAAAGATTAAAGTGCATTTTCCTTACTATTTTTCCTCAGTGCTTCACATACACAGTGGTTCATACTGGCAGTGCTGTACTACACTAGCTTGTTATAAAACTTATCAAAGCTGCAGGCATGGGGATGAAATTCCCAGGAGTCTTTTACTGGCATTTTCAACAAATGTGACAATGCTTAACACTTCCAGGGGCCAGCAAACATTAAATGGCATTTTCCAGAAACTGCTGAGCAATTTATTTACTGTTGCAGAGAAGTTCCAAAACCAGCATATGAAAAAACCAGCATGTGCTCTGCTGTACTACAGAAACTCGCCTTTTCCCACCTTACTTGCTCAAAATCCCCCCTCTCCCTCTCATCTTACACAGTTTGATTCTGCTTTCCTTGAGTCAGTGCAAACCCAAGATGAGTCCCTTAAAGCCACTGGGAAAACCAGTGCAGTGGAAAGGAAAACAGTCAAATAGAAGGCTGTTGAAATAATATGAAGCTTCTATGATGGGGGCCATTTTGGTTATAGTTATTTATTATGCAGACTCCTCTCAGTAAGCACACAACCCAACTCCTTTGTGCAGTAGAGAGGCTGATCTGACAGAGATCATTGATGAGATGCTCAGGGACAGAGATGCGCAAAGCCGTTTGGATAGCTGTAGAGGAAGGAGTGCATGAACACAGACAGGAGCTCTTTCCTAAGCTGTTTGCTCAGGAGCAGTTTAAACAGCCGCTGAATCAAAGGAACAGAGAGCAGTGGGCTTGTGTGATGGAAAAGCCACTGTGGGTTGAACTCAGACATGACCAGAGCAGCCACAGCAAGGCAAATTGCTCTGGCATTATGACACAGTGCCTCTCAGGTCTGCAAATTTCCTCCTAAGGGACACACACAACTTATCTCCTCATGGACATGCAGCACACCACTCCCCATAATTCAGAAGCAACAGCCATGAGCTGTACAAAGATGACTCTGCCCCATTCCTTTAACTTTCATGTATTAATCTTTCTGTCGCAGGTTGTTGTTTGAATACCCTAAGCAACAGTTTGCCTTTCCCTCAGCAATAACTGCAGAGAGATTTCTTCACACCCCTGCTAACAGGTACAGTTTCTATTGGTGAAGGTAGTCAACTGGCACCATCTGTTTCGAGGAATAAATAGCAGGATATTTTCTATAGCAATTCTGTAATATCTAGGTACTGTCCTCCCATCACACCCATCCCTTTCTCCTGCCTACCCACCCATCCACCCGCCTCCACATCCATCCGCAGGAACATGTTCTTGCAGAAAAAAACACTCTGGCTCAGAAGAGATTCACTGTAAGAAATGGAATTGGCAGGTAATAAATAGGCCTGTGCTATGCAGCTTTCACAAAAACAGTCTCTGGGGCTAAGGCTTTTAAATGTGAGCACAGGTTATTGTGAGTGCACAGCTATCTCGGGTCTCTATTATCATGCACCTTTTACTGCATGTTTCACCGAGTGTATTGAAAAAAGCCCAATACCAAGAAGCCCCCCTTTCATCAGAGTAAAGAAATAAAATCAAGGAACTGCCAGGACAAAATTGACACTGTATAATACAAACTGCACACTAGCATAGCGGGGGTTCCCACAGTAAGCGATGTTGCTTAGGAACAATAATAACATGTAGCCCCAAATCATCCCCTCTGATTATGCAGGAAGAGACTCAGTCTCCCACCAGAATCATAGAAGTGAAGAATAAATATCACACACCTCCTTGGGTCTTGCTCTTATCCTTACATGGGATGGGTTTTCATCTGGAGGACATGGGGCAAGTTGGCCTCCAGTCCTGCCAGGAACCCCTCCACAAACAAATGCTATCAGTCAGTAAGATCACCAGAAACACACAGGAACGGAGAACCAAAGCACAAGGTGGGGATGATGGCTGTAAAGCCATTTCTTCTACACCTACCTTTGCCCACCTATGCAGAAGGCCACAAGAAGGGCCCTCTTCCCCAAAACACTATGCTTGGAATAACCTTGCCCTGACCTCTCCCATGTTTGTGGCAGCAGGGGCTGAGGGACCCTTGCACTGGACTCTTGTTTGCCACATCACATTTTTGCATGTTGCTTCCTTAAACCCTGGTCCTAAGGGAGGATGATGGGCATGTAGGCCTTTCACAAGTAGGAAAAGAGAAGCTCTGTTGTGCCTGGCCAAGCACAGCTCCTCAAAAGTACCAGAAAACTTACCCTGTGCTCTATCTGACCTTCTCTTAGAAGCCCAGTGCAAATCAATTATTCCTAGAACAACAGTTTTTCCTCCTTATGCTGATGAGGTCCCTTGAGTTTTGTAACCTCTGCAATTCCTTTGGAGTTGCGTGACAAATTATTAATTTATTCTGAATTATTACATTTAGTAATCATATTCATTTTTATGCCTCTTTAGGTCATTTAGGGTTTTGTCTCTTTCCTTGATAATTGTTTTCATTAACATAAGAGTAGTCTTGGAAACAGCTAAGCAGAGCTTTAAACCCATCACTTAGCTTCATGCAATGAATTGAGCAAATAAAAATGTGCTGTTCTGTTGCCATACACAGAGCAGTTCTGGGCAACTGCTGTCTATAGCTGCTGTGAGTACTTTATTTCCTGAAAAAAAAAATATCCCAGGAGCTGGGAAAACCTTTCACTAGCCAGGCTAATTCAGTTGCAAGTCTAGGATGGGAGAACTTTGGATTTAGTTCCCTAATCTGCCTGAGTAGTGTGCAGTAAAAATTCTGCCTTGTTTTAACCCAAAGAGGGGGTTGAGCCTGCAGAGGCCGGTAATCAAATTGCTGGGTAACAACCAGTTCTTGTCTACGGTGGAACATTTGGAAAGCTTTCATTTTGTTTTGATGTTGAAAAGAAACAAATTTAATGTCTTGAAAAGTCTCACAAAATTGTACCTTCTATTCTCTGTGTTTTTCTATCCATTCTTTCCCCCAACTCCCACTTCTCCCACCTACTTGCTCAATTTGCTGTGCCCCAACTCATATTTACATTGTCAAATGTATGTTCCAGAAAGGTTAACATCACTGCCTATGAACTTCCACCCTGGCAGAGGGACCTATACATTCCCTTTGTGGAAATAGTAAATAATTCTATCTCTCAGTGCTCTTTAA
This sequence comes from Lathamus discolor, assembly GCF_037157495.1. Taxonomy (NCBI): domain Eukaryota; kingdom Metazoa; phylum Chordata; class Aves; order Psittaciformes; family Psittacidae; genus Lathamus; species Lathamus discolor. Next base: position 154,650,344 of record NC_088884.1, on the reverse strand, counting down.
GCGATGTCTGAAATGCATAGATTCCATTAAAATCATCTCTATAGCATGAGATATTGTCGTCTTTGCTCACGTGCCTAAGCATTCAAGGTCAGTGATGGGAAGGAGGCATCGTACCAGGTGAGGAATATACCAGGTCAGTGGGACAGCTTTTCCTTGGAGCAGTAGTAGATGGCACCCCGCTTGCTGGAGTTCAGTGATTAGCCTTTGAGTGCTGTGCTGGATGGAGGGAAGGGATGGGTCTGAAACACAAGTCAGTGCTGAATGGGAGTAAGCTACCTGGAGTACAAGCTCTGCTGCAGAAGAGTAATCTCCAACCATGATAATGACAGAATCATAGTACAGTTTGGATTGCAGGGAACTTCAAAGGTCATGTACTCCAACCCACTACAATGAGCAGGGTCGTAATATGTTGACTAAACAGATTGCTGGCCTCAGTATGAGCAGCAGTTCTCATTGTTTGAGATGAGAGGATATATCTAGTAAAAATGTGCCAGAAACAGCTCTTTAAGTCCATTTTATAAAATACTCCATTTTCTTTGAGATTATGTATCTGCTATTTCTTTCCAATTACATTGCACAATTGCATTTGAAAACAAAGTGTTAACTTTAAAGGGTTTATGCATAACAGCTTAAAAGACAGTATTGCCTTGAAAATTGTGGAGGTTTTCTTTTAATTAGCTAACGCTAAAAATCAATAATCAAGGTATATTAAGAGGATTTACAGATCATAAAACCAAATAAAGGGAAAAGCTGTGATAATTTATTCTGACTTGATATCAAAAATGGCTATGGCATTATCTTGCTTGGACTACAGCATAAGGAAAATAATCAGAAAATTCAGTCCTGAAAACAAAGAAAATCTTACACAAGGAATGTATTGCAGGGGATCTATCAAATTTGTCTTGACTATTTGCTTTCACTACTGAAAAAAGCATGACTCATTTCTGAGCACATTTCATGTATTCAGCTTCAGATTCACCGAGGGGAGGGGACTGCTTACATATTTCTTCACCAAATTAAAGAGTCAATTACCTAAGTTCTGCTACTGTAAACTGTCAGTTTAAGTCCACCAATTTCCAGTCCTTAATTTGAGCCCTTTCCAGTTCAACATGTGTTTCTTACTGTTAATCTGCCTTCCAGATGTACTCACAAGTAATACCCACCACACTGATTATGGACAATACTCTCTTATATGCTGAAGGTTTATACTAATCACACTGTGGCATCAGATACAGCTGATTTCAAAGTTACCTGAAAATCCTTGTTACAAGATTTTCTCCCCAAGTTCAGAGGGCTCCTTCTTATCAGTATAAGCTAAATTAAGTGTCCCTATGGGTACGATATTACACTGGCTGTTTTAAAGCATACACTGTAGAGTATTTATTTAGCTGATCTGGACTGCTCTAGGATATAGATCTCTCTTCTTCATTGTTACTTATCTCCATTCTCTTTTTGAGATGAAGCTTTTATCAGCGATCTTATATTATCTCCCAAGTCCCTGGTCAAAGTATTAAATATTACAGACCAAAACCAATTTCCCATGGTATTCTCCAAGAAACAGCAATTTGATGGTATTTCTCAACTTAAAATTGACTTTTATGTAAATTGATTTTTATAATAACTAGCTCACAAATAAAAACTGACAACTTTATTCTGTTGCTGGAGAAAAAACCCAACTTTTGTGAAAACAATGATTGAAATCCTGCCATTTCTACACTCAGAATCTCCAAATGATGTTTTTGAATATAAAGTGACGTTCAGGATGATCCTGCAGGTTGAGGAGCAATATTGAAACAAAAATAAGAGTTGCAATTTCATAAAACCATGGGTGCTGTTTTATAAGACTAGCATTTTTTCAGATGATGGTGTCTGCTGGAGGCATGAGGAGGTTTCCTGATCTCAGAGCTTTATTCCTCTCTCTTTCTGAATTGGTGCAAACCTGGTTTTGCATATTTGAATCTGAGGAAATTCCTGATGACTCCAGGTAACAGCAAAACAATATGCAGATCCGTGAACAGTGTTTCCCCCTCTCTAATAGACAGGTGATCGGCTCATACCCATTCCCTCTTCTTATTCCAGGCTCAGCTGGCAGAGCAGCTTTCCAGCAACGCTTAGGCCAGCAGCTCTGCTGAAGTCTCAGTTTCCTGATTCCCAAAGGCACTCAGTAAGATTAAACTGGAGTGACTAAGCATGTACCTTACTTTTCCAAGCAGGTCTAACAGACAAGCATTTCTGCTTAAACTGCTAGTGCTTTCTTCTGGCTTAAGTAGAAAAAAAAAAAAACCAAAAAACAACAAAATAATGAAAAAAATGCATTTATAATCAAAATGCTGAATGCAGGAAAAGAATCTGGGTTAACCAGGAGAAATAATGTCCAAGTGATCCAGTTTAAGGTATCTTCTTCAGTGGTTTATTTGCATTTTACTTATATTTCTGCAGTTCTGTTTATACTTTTTTCTTGCTAACCTTGTCCTCTGTCCTTGATGGTATAAGTAATAGGAAGAAAAAAACTAAATCAGAATTTAAGTCTTTTTTTCCCCTCTGGGAATGCGTATATTTGGCCACACTAAGAATAAACTGCAGCATCCCAGCATCTACTTCTATCATTGATTACCTTTAATTATTCTCAATTTATAGCGTTAGTGCTGCAGAACAAGAGGTGTCATATTCAGAGTTCTTTTCAGCCGGCTAAGCATTAATGGATGGTGATTAACAAGAAAACCCCTCTGCCTTGTCAGGCTGAAAGCAAATTAGTTATTTGGCCAATTCATGTGTTTATTGTCCACATACCTGAAAAAATGGATAGAAGTAGCAAGGTAGTTATAAAAATGTATGTTGCATTAGCAGACTAACCTAGGCTCTTTTCTTTTTTGCTTTGTTCAGACTAAAGTTCATTTTTTTCAAGCTCATACATTGAAGGATGTTTGTTCATAACTATTTGCTATGAAGTTGTACTCAAACAGACAAATGCAGACTGGTAAGTGCTGCTCTCTGTTAACCAGCTGTTTGAGAGCTGAGCAGAGGATGGGACAAACAGTCAGAAGATAACAAATAAGGCCGTAATAGATCAAGATACTCCATTGGTTATAGCATTTCTCATTACCTTAAGTTTAAACTCACTCAGCCCATTCCTTTTGTGTCACTGGAAGCTGAGTGTGTTAAGTCATTCACTAGAAAGACCTCACATTTTGACTAATCAAACCTACATTTTCTCCGGTCTTTTAAATGTGAAGCAGAACCTCCCCCAACACCTATTGGTAAAAGCTTACATTACAATGCCTACGAGTATATGAACACCTGACAGCTTTTAACACAATTTTTTGATGGCAAAAAGCTGCATCCTTTGTAGTTGTTACAGAACTCTCAAGACACTGATGTAACAAGTTTTTGCATTTGATGAAATAAGGTAAATGGGAATGCAAATATATAGTGTCATTTATTATGACATCTTAATAATACAGTTACCGATTATCAATGGTAACCATTTATTTATGCAATATTGTTCTTTATTAAATAACTGCTCTTTTGTTGAAGAACTCAGATCTATCGCAGGCTGAAGATCTATCATCTGGGAGGGTCCTATGAAACAAGTGACATATCATAAGGTTGTCTCAGAGTGAAGCTACAGTGAAACGGTTGAGGAATGGTTCTTAATTTACATGCTCCTCAGTCTAGGGTTTGTGTTCTCAAAATACACATTTTGAATGCTAAGCAAATTCTCAGTGGTATGAAAAATGGTTATTTCAGTGAGCTTGTAATGGGTAAAATACCTTTAAATATTTTCAAGGAGGAAAATATCTAGCATGTCTTCATTTTCATAGAAAATTCTGCAGGTTTGGCTGTTTCAGTCTTTTCTTGCAGTCAAACATGGTCCAAATTTTGTTTGGGTTTTTTACTTCTCTGAATTTCCTTGGATGTGTTTCAGTTAAAGTGAACAATGTGGTTTTTAGGAAGGAAAGAGTTATCTCGAAGATATAGAAAAAAGACTTCCGTGTGACTCGTATTTCTGGAATGCCAAGAGATGGCTCAAAGCTTCCCTGTACAAGTTGCTGTTCCACCATACTTTTTATGTTCCACAGGAGAAAGAAGATGATTTCAAGCAACAGTAGTGAAATAATTCTGATTAGCGTGGTTAATAGCTAGCATGGCAACAAAATTAGTCCCATTGCATCATGGCTTTGCATACACAGTCTGAAGCCACTAGATCATCTTGTTCTTGTATCATCTTGCAAAGTTTTGTATGAGGCATTTCTCGATTATTGTCAATAAATCATTACCCTTTTCCAGTTTTTTGCTTCTCATTGCATTTTTTATTATTAAATTCCTTGTTTTTTTGTTTTGGTTTTGTCTATATGCTGCCCAAATTAATCTTATTTCTAATCTCTTTCTACTACAATTCTACTCTTTTCAGGACTTTTGATCTCTAGACCTCAAAAAGATTATGAAACCTCTGCAAAGCTGTATGTACTTCAGTCTTTCCAGATTTGGGTTTCTCTTTTCAGCTACTATTGAAGAATTTTTTACTTTTAAATAGCATAATGAGATTTGAGTAGTTGCAGGCCCTACAGTCTATACCATGAGACACATATCACAGTAGAAGGAGGATTCTATCACTGCCACATGTTTACAATCTGCCAGGCAGTTTTCAGCTCACATGAGTATGCCGCTATCCAAGCCAATCTGAATTAATTTAGAAATAAGATTTCATGAAACACAGTGCCAAGTGCTTTGCTGAACTCTAAATATGTAACATCTTCAATTTTCCCTTCACACATTTATATTAGAAAGGGTGGTGAGAGAAATTTTCAGGCACATGCATATTTAAGCATGGAACCCATTAACTTTCACTTACAGCTTCACTTGGATTTACAAAGGCATTTAGGGACCTGGTTTCCATTGGTGTCCTCTTGTGACTTGGAAAAGATCATACATGTATTAAAAAAAGAAACCACATCTGCAAAGCAAGGGTTAGTCTTCCTAACCTTTCTCTATTCAGTGCCTTTCCAGATATGCTATAAGAAGAAAATGGTCTTTCCAGCAGATCCTGGAGTCATTTAAACCCAAAATAATGTATCATATCCTCTTAGGAAGAAAGGCAACCATTCCTGATGGATTTTTTTCCCCACATCTGCTGTGCAAACAGGTAATAATCAGTAGGGTCAAAGGTGCTTTTGTCTCACAGCTGCAGTACCGGAGAAGTTGATTGTCATATCTTCAGTGGTTCCTGCAGGAAGGTGAAATAAACTGCATTGTAGTCTTCCGGGAGTGGTGTGTCAGTGGGGGATAGGCTTCACTCATGATTTCGAACAGCACATGTAAAAATAGGATAAAAATAATCAAATAATCCCTTGAGAAGGGAGTGTGCGTAAGGTCAGAGCTCTGACAGGCACAACTATTTGGCTGAGAACAGCTGCTGCTCTTGCAGGAAGAGATCAAAAAGAAATGAGTTTAGCAGGCATAACTTTTAAACCGCTCTGGCTCCTAAACCACTCCATGCAGTGTTGACTATAAGTATGCAATTCAAGTACTGGACTTCACTGAGTTGCCTTTGTACGACTCTGGCAACATAAAGAGGGTGGGCTTGAAAGTGAAGGTACAAGTAAGCATTATATAGAGAAAATATAGAGAAAATAAAATAGAGTTTATATACAATATGCAGGTTTACATAGGTTTTGTATATATATTTCATATAAAATAGATATGTTGAATAGAATATATATGTTGATATATATTATTATAATATAATATAATATACATTCTATGTAATATATATTATATAGAATATATATGTTGATACAATATATGTTGAATAGATTACATATATGGATTATATATACTATATATATAGATTATATATAGAATATATGTAGACTACAAATAGAATATAGAATATATGTAATATATTCTATATTTTATATAGAATATAGAAAAACAGTCAGAGCAGCTAGGGGTCAATTTAGGAAAGCTAAAGCCCTGACAAAACTGAAGCTGGCCGAGGACATTAAGGGCAACAAGAAAAACTTCTATAGGCACACTGGGTATAAAGGCAGGGCAAGGTAAAACGTAGTCCCCCTCCAGAAGGAAATGGGAGACCTGGTTACTAAAGAGGCAGGGAAGGTTGAAGTACTGAACAAGTTTTTTGCCTCGGCCATCAAGCCTTTCAATCTTTAGCCTTCCTAGGAAGAAAGATCATTGTCCTCCCTCCCTACTGGGACTGAGCTGGCAGGGAGGATGAGAGAGATTTTTGAACTTCTGTTCTGCCAGATTAAGGTCAAGGTTTTATCCCATATCTCACTTATTTGTTCAGATCACTACACGCAAAGTTCTCTTCTTCCACTTTACCTTACCACTTCTCCCTTCCCAGCTCCCCCCACCAAAGAACATTTATTTTCAAGTCCTATCAGAATGGAGACAGAGGTTGAAATCTCAATTTATGCTTGTGAGATGTTTGTTCCTTGGTCAGCTGTATTCATAACCTGTAATTAGAGGTGTTGTGGTCTCCATTTCCATACCTGGAGGAAGATCCATACCTGTTAGATATGCGAATTGCTGCTGGATTGAATCTCCATGTTTAGTACAGTAATCTTTCATTGAGCTTTCCCATGTAATCTTTTCTTGGCACTATTTAATACCCCTTGTATCCCAGCATTATATATTTTCTCTCTGAAGCTGTGTCCTTACTTTCATCACATTCCTTACACTGCATTCCTCCAGCTTAAAAAAAACCCGCATTTTTTTGTGAAACTTTCAAGTGCTTGGCTTTAGCTTCTCACAGGAATGAACCCCAGGCTGGGATTAAACCTGACAAAACACCCAGGCATTGATGGAGTTAGTACGTATGAAACCGAATTTCATGAGAAGTGAGTGGACTTGAGGTATCTCAGTGAAGCATATCTTGCTGATATCTTTTAAAGGTAGAATTCCCAAAGCATACTCATCCATGTCAGCATTAGAGATAAAGGCATGTCTTAAATGAAACACTGGGTCACTAGTTCAGCTGTGTGCTTCAGCAATGTAAACAAGACACTGAAACACTATTTCCTGGAGAAATAGTGTTGGTGACCACATCAGAGAGAAATGGAAAAAAATAAACAAAAAATGGAACAGAGTAGTCATGACACAGACAAATCACTGCTTGACAGTAATCATACTGGTTCTGGCAACTTTTATAGTAGGCTGTGCTCTGAAGGGAGTCTGATGTCTGTCCATTAGTCCTTCTTTCCAAACCAGTTGCCCTTTCAGTAACAAGAGTTTCCCTTTGGGTAGAGACTGCCAGGCATAGCAGGTTATTGGGGTTTTGCCTTCCTGCATAGTATGAAAAACAACCTACTCGCTGAGCTGGTTCTCCTGGTTAGCTTCACCTAATGAATTTCCTACTGTTGTAGGCATTTACAACACTGGTGATGTCCTTAATATCTCCTCCTCTCCTCCTGTGCTACACTGTGGTTTTGTGGATGTTGGCCTTCTATGGTAAATGTTTTAAATGCATTATTAACATTAGTGAGAGTTTTCTGACTGCAATAGCTTTGAGGGGCAGATATAGAAACTGCACTTATAGAGCCTCTTGACATTCACTACATGCGTATGCTAGCCAGTGACCACAGGGGTATATATATAGTACACGACGTAAACCCAAACAGAGAAGCAGTCACACATCTCAGTGTTGATGATCTAACCTACATTACTCACAAATTCGACCTTTCAGCCAATTAGTATTCACTGTGTCACTTAGATATTTCATAGTCTCTGTGAATTTTTTAGAGTTCTCATGTATGTACCATCCTCACAAATCTGGGCTCTCTTGTCTAACCCTTTGTACATTTTAACTTGTGATCATACACCCATGAAAATGTTACCATTGAAAACTTATCGATTTTTATAATTCAGGTCTTTATTACTTTTATTTCTCCCTTTCTGTCTATTATTCTTGCTGCAATTATAAGCATCCCTTCTGTGCTGACCAGCTTTTGGCATCGTGGGTTTCTATTAACTGTGAACAGATTGAAAGTTTCAGAGCAACTAAAAGACATTGGCAAGAGTCATGCATACTTAAAAAAAAAAAAAAAAAGCAGTCTTTTAAAATCAATTGCTTGAAAATGGCCATATATGCAGAGAAAATAAATATCTACAGCTATAATGTTCTTGCTTCCCTAATTTGACATTTTCCCCCTAAAATTGGTACTGATTTTCTATTCCTTACACCAGATCTTAACAGTTTGTTCTTTTCTCATTTATTGATATTAAAAGCTCTTGGGTTTTTCTTGGTAATGCCAAAGCATGTCAGTCTGAGCATGTGCAAACAGATCTGCACTGGTTGGATACAAATCCATAGCAGCTGCAGAGCCTGGTGCTGTTGTCTAAGCATTCAAGGAAGAATGCCTTTGCTTTCGACAGTGCAGGAAAGTATGACGGTGCTGATTGACATACAGTCTACAGTGGAGCTACCTTCTACATCTCTTTCCTCAGTGGTGACATTGATTTAGGTTATGTATCCTTACTCTCTTTAATAGAGCCAGTAAAAATTAAATTATGGCCAAGACTTCTCTTTCGTTTTTGGCTGAAACTGGCCAATGCAAGTTATTAGATGCGAAATGAGAGACAATTAGCATGACAGCATTTCTTTAGAAATCCATGTAAAATATTAATTAAAACACTCCTGGTAAAATGCTAAGAGTAGGGAGTATACATTGTTTTGCACATGCTAAGGAAATATGCATATTTTCTCAGTTTTGTTCTTGCATTCCTTGGTCTGGAGAAGGAACTCAAATTTGACAGAGCCGGGAAAAAGTGTGGGCAGGGAGGAGAAAAGGAATAATGACCCACATGTGAATATTAATCCTTAATGTTTTTGAAACACGCATTTTGCCATGCCTAGTGAACGTGCATTTAAACAGAAATCAACCCCCTTCTGTCTCCCACAAGCTGGGCCGCTGCCCTCCCTCCTGCCAACAGAGCACCTGAGCACAGAGCATCCCCAGCCCTGCCATGGCAGAACTGCAGCTCTCAGAGCATCCCCCGTCCAGGCATTTAGTGCAATACTTGACTCTGTAAGACAGATGTTCAATGCTCTGGGATATTGCAAAGCCTGACCCTGATATTGAAAGCCATAGCTGGTTTTACCCATGCTTTAAGCAATGGGCAACCAGGCAGGGCACAGGAGGCAAATCATTTAATCTGGGTGCTAAGGGCAGAAAAGCCAGAGACAAGGACATGAAGAAGAGCAAGCTGGCAGAAGGAAAGCAATGAGCCTATTATCAAATTGATACCCTGTAATATGACCAAAAGTGACAGGATCTGGACTAGTTAAGACAGTAGTCAAAATATTTCTTATCAATTGAAAAGCCACAAAGCAGCTGTGAAGTCCCAACCGAGTATGCTAACATTAACACTGGGGAGCGGATCAATTGCCTCTTCAGGAAGCAGCACTTTCCGTTTGTGAAAATGCCAAGAAACACAAGGCAACTGCGTCATGCTGAGAAGTCCCTTACAGTCACACAGATTTATACATTTGATTGCAATTTCATAGCATATTTCTTATGTGCTATGTTATAGTGAACTTCCCCTCTTTCAGTCAATTGCCACCTTTTTTTTCCTAGGTCACTGGTACCTAAGGGCCGTGGTGTGTGTCAAAAGGCTCACCTCCATAGGGTGATGTGAACTGAAGATCCTCTGCTTCCCTTCCTTCTCACAGAGATTTTAATTTCTGATCTTTTTTTTTCACTGCTCCTTGACATTACACGTCTTCAGGGACATTACCACAGAGACACACGAACCTCCTGACAGCTGTTATTAGCTCCTGGCTCTACCGCATTAGAAGGAACCCCATAGCTAAAAATAAATATATTTAATTTTCTGTGCATGGCTATTAAACAATTTTTAAGGCTATCAAACAATTTTTAAAATGTGATTCCATTTTCTTCCCCCATTTTTTTTTTCAGAAAGCATGTGGTAAGAACTTGCAGACAGCTTTTCCCTGCCTTAGGCCAATTGTCAATTTTGAAGGATCTCTCTCTTTTTCCAAGCCACTGACTCCAATCTGGAAGCAAACACAGGGCTTTCCCCATGCCACCCATGCGTTTACCCTCAGAACAGACACTGGGCTGCAGCATGTGGGGTCTCATGACCCACAGAACTTTCCCAGAGGTAAGATCTAAGTTTGCAGCTTCCACCCTTGGATCACCTATTTAGTCAGCTGTGCAGGGATTTTCTCCCCCCTGTGAAGACTCTTTAAGAAGGCATCTGGAGAGCCATGGGGTTCTCTTTGTTTGTTTTCATTCCTCAGGAAGGCATTCAAAGACACAGTTTAACTTCCAGAATAAACTGAGAGGTGGGGTTATAGGACTGACTGTGAACGTATATATTTATATGTGTATGTAGGTTGTAAATATATGCATGTTGTGTAGGTGTATGCTTTTCTATATGTACATATCAAAAATTCCTGAAGTTCCCCATTTTAGGAAGATATTATATTAATTTCATGAACAGATGGAAATGTGAGTTAAAAATAAAGGAAACAGTCAAGCAAAAGGAAGTCTGGAAGACAGGACATCCCTATGGCAGGCCCAGAGGCAATAAACAAAGCCTCCAGTCTTGGATGCTCACTTCCTCAGGGAACAGATGCCACTGCTTAGGTATTTTCTGCTGCTTGGCACCTGCCTGCTGGAGTTAGCATCCAAGGAGAGGACCCCCGAATGTGACTCCTTACCCTTCCCTTGTGAGGACTTAGAGACGAAAAGTCCAGATTCAGACCTGGATCTCGATCATTTAAGAAAAGTAACTGGAATTGTCAGTTCCTTCTGTTCCCAGCAGCAATGCTTCCCAATCCCCCTGTGATGCAAAAAACTGAAAAGCAAAAGCTCTGCTTTTTTCCCCCAAGTTGTGCAGAAAGAAATATAAGTACTAGAATTGGTTCTAGATACTGTTTGCAAACACGTAATGAAAAAGGAGGATAAAAAACTAGATCATGTGTCCAGCATTAGCTTAAATTCAAGTAAAGAGAAAGTTAGCATTTCTAATTAAATCAGATATACAGCCTGGTCTCTATCTCCTGCCTTTGAAAGTGAAAACTGAAATTAGCCTTGTCATACAGGGCTGTCTTCATTATCATGGGTTTGTTAATGTCGAGCCAAAGCAAGAAGATAGAAAGGACTATCTAACAATGCACATCCAATATTTTTCTCTTCAATCACAAAAATTCCCATTCTTAAGACCAAGTTTAAACAAAGTGTACAACAGATTAATTTAAATTCATTTATGTTAGTTTTAAAATGAAAAAAGCCTTGTAAATGTTTCATTTGGAAAACAGTTCCAAGCTGTTCTATAAATATGGTTATATTATTGCCTCAAGAGTATTCATAACAAACCTCAATACACTTCACAGAACTGAAACATGAAGTGAAAATTGCAGGAATTTTTTTTAAAAATATGATAAAATTAAGCAGGGACCTATTTTGTTTATGATTATTTTACAGAAATATTAACTTAAAATGTGACTTTTTTATTTCTTAAAAAAATTATGCTAAGAAATTACAATAAACCATAAGAATATGCAAATATGAACACGAATGTATGAATTTTCAGTAGAATGTTCAGAACCATTTTTAAGCACGTACAATCTGTTTTATACCTGCAGCGTTTCATAACTTGCTTAATATGTTATACATTTGACAACTAAGGAAAAATCCAAAGAGTCATAGAATCATAGAATGGTTTGAGTCTGAAGGAACCTTTAAGCTCATCAAGTTCCAACCCCCTGTCTTTGGCAGGGACACCTTCCACTTGACCAGGTTGCTCCAAGCCCCATCCAACCTGGACTTGGACAATTCCAGGAACAAGGCATCCACAGCTTCTCTGGGTACCCTGTGCCAGCGCCTCAGCACCTTCACAGGGAAGAACTTCTTCCTATACTGTCTAATCTAAATCTCCCCTTGTCAGTTTAAAGCCATTCCCCCTTGTCCTTGTAAAAAGTCCCTCTCCAAATCTCCTGTAGGTCACCCTTAGGTACTGGAAGCTGCTGTAAGGTGTCCCATGAAGCATTTCTTCTCCAGGCTGAACAAGCCACCTCTCTCAACCTGTCTTCATAGCAGAGGTGCTCCAGCCCTCAGAGCATCTTTGTGGCCTTCTTTGGACTCAGTGTAACAGGTCCTTATGTCTTTCTTATGTCTTTCTTATGTTGGGGGACCCAGAGCTGAACACAGTACTTCAGGTAGGGTCTCACAAGAGCAGAGTAGAGGGGGAGAATCATCTCCCTCAGCCTTCTGGTCACTCTTCTTTTGAGGCAGCCCAGCATAAGGTTGGCTTTCTGGGCTGCAAGCATATATTGCTGGGTCATGTTGAGCTTTTCATAGACCAGCACTCCCAAGTCTTTCTCCTCAGGACTGCCATCAGTATATTCCTGAGGAACATCAAGAATCAGCAGTTCTTTTTCTTTTAAGGAGAACCTTTGCTTTTAAGAGAGGACATTTTTTGAGCAATAAAAAAGCAAGTAAGCAGTTCCACTTGGCTTTAGACAAAATGTATTCTTCTAAAGAGCTATATCAGAGTCCTTGATATAAGTACACTCTTTTTCTCAGTCTCTGTCCTTGCAGAGATTTAGCATATTATATGACCCAGGAGTGTGTGGGGAAGAACTGCTTTTATCACTCAGCAGCATGCTGGTAGCTATAAGTTGTTAGCGATAAGTGATGCAATTAAGTGTTTCTTGGAGTGATCTTCATACATAATTATGGTTCCATTTTGAACTATGCATCACCAATAACACTGTACCTACTCTGTAATTAGGTGACTACCTTGTATTTTTGATGTACTCACAAGCTGTACAGCAAGAGCAAGCTACTCTGCAGCACTGTAAAATGCCATCTCTCACTGAGACACAATAGACACCATCTAGCCAATACAAAATGTATTGTAAATACTGTTTCCAGAGTTAGCAGTGATCAGAACAACTCCACCACCACCCCCCAGAAAAAAAGTATAATTGCATTTAAAACTTGTACATCTTCTTGATTTTCAACAGTTTAATTGCAGCACACAACCTTTCTCAAGTGCACAAAGTGGTACCTATTATTTATTATATACATCACAGTGTACTCTAAAGAGAAACCTTAGCAATCTGACAAGGAAGCATCTACTCACACACAGCATCAATGACCTTGTACCTCTCATGGTGGGACATGACCAGGTGGGACCAACTACATATGGAGGAGACCCATAGGATCTATATAACTGTGATGTATTCACAGCTGTCCAAGGGATTTGTTATGTTAAATTATAATACTTCCAATAAAAAAAAAACCGGAGCTGTCGGTTGGCTTGAGAAGGACAAAGATGTTGGAAGATACATTTTTATGTAGCTAGGGCTTCATGGTAGGGTCTCTGTTTCTTTCCGGGAAGAGTAAAGGAGACATTCATTTTGTTATAAAAAGTCGATTGACAAGAATGTTTTTACCAAACAGCTGAAGATCTGGGGTTTGTTCCATTATTGAACCCACTTCAATTTCCCATCACAAGAACTGTCGCAGTCTCATATTCCTCCCCACACCCACCAGTCTGCACTGTTCCCCTCACCCCTTCTCTCACCATGTCTGTCACCAGCGACCATTCAGGAGAGCCGAATTACCCCATCTACCCACAGGAATGACTGGAAAAGAATGTTCTCTGAGAAGTGTCTAGGGCACAGGAACCTCTTTTTGGCACTAACCCTGTTAAGGCAACCATTCCTGAGCTGAGGAGGTCTGCTGCAGGCAGACAATGTGTGCTTCTACAGCAGGAACACACCTTTTATCTTGTGATGTCTATTCTCACCCACATTATACACAGCCCAGTGGTGGTCACTTTGACCTCTGATAGCCTGGAGGTAAAAGCATGTCTCTGTATTGTCTGCCTCAACTGTGTGCCTCAGCCCTGAGTCTGAGTGCAATTTTGGTAGGTACCATAAACATTAATAAGAGCAGTGAATATGAAGACAGAGTGCTGCTCTGTGAGTAATTACAGGTTTTTCAAATAATATAATTTCCTAGTTAGCATCAGAAAAGTAACTGAGAATTGCTATAAATGTAAACATATGGATGTGGGTGCCTCTTTCCTCATATCAGCATTTTCCTGAAAGCAATTTTAATGAGAGAAGTGCAAAATGAATTTATTTTTAGAGTGTGCTTTCCATAAGTGTTTATAGGGCTGAATGAAGTAATGCAGAAGAAGCTTTCAGAATAAAGAATGCAGTCACCTTGAAATGCACACTAATATGAATTTTAAATAAAACTCACAGCTCTGTATTAGTGAAACACTTTACAAAATATTGAGCTGAAAAGCAGAGCAATATTTGGACCTTTCACATGCATTCTTTATAAACTGAACACTGGCTTTCTGTTGATCCATCAATTAGATGTTCACAGAAGAATGTCAAATGGCACAGTAGATGCAATGGCATCCCAGTGCATGTTTGAGGTGAAATAACCAATAAAGAGTTTTGCTATGACCATATAAGATTTTACTTTCCCCTGAGCTGTCTGCCTTTCTGCTCACTCTGAACATGAAGCCATGTTGCATGTTGCATCTCTTTGCACAAATGCACTGTAATCAATGGACTATACATGGGAAGAACTGAGGAACTGGCTCACATACTCCGTTGCTGGGTTGGCTGTGGTGTCCCTTCATCTGGGGCAAGTGTTAGGTTTGTTATGCTTGGACAAATGCAGTGAAGGAAAGAAGGGCACTGAAGTCCTAAATCCACAGCTCAGATGTTAGCTGGAACCATAAGTATAAATGAATCTTAGAATATAAATTTCCAGAACTGCAGTTTATAGAGATTTTCCTACAGAGCAGCACATGGTGTGGGGGGATGCCCTTCTGAGGAGGATGGCCTTTGATACCATGTGGATATATTTCACCTCACCAAGAAAGATGTTATGGTTAAACACTGTCTTTAGGAAAACCCTAAAGGCCTGAAGGAAGAGTCTTGCAAATGAAAGGGGTAAAAAATACCCTGGGGATGACTTGCAGTGGACGAAATGTGACCAGTTCACTTGTATTATGTATGGAGGTTGACTTACTGGAACAAACAAAACCACAGTTTTAAAACAACTTTATCCTACTAATAATTTACATTGCTCAGGCATCGTTGACAGCATTTACTTTGATTTCAGTAAGCTGGGATCAAATCTTTCATGTCCTCATCAGACCTGTTGAGAAATCAGACTGACAAAAAGTAAACTCTCCAGAAAGATTACGTCTTAGACTTGGTTTAAAGATTAATCCTTTTTTTTTTATGCGTGGGCTACAAATGACAGAATCATACCAAAATTCACCAAAGTTACAAACTTAAAAGCAGTCACCTCAGGTGCTTTTTGAGTCACAGGAATATTTTTGCCTTTCTTAGTCATTAACATTTTTACCAACAGCAATCAGTGTCAGGTTTAAGTCCCACCATAAGGCTTTCTGTTTTCACTAGCACCAGGGAAGTTAAAAAGTAAAGGGTTACTGGCTTACTAGAAACAGTTATGAGTAATGGTAATGTACAATGGCTAAATGTAGTTTTGCTATTAACAGAAAGAAACAAAGTCCACCCACTTGCTGAGGATGAATGGGTTGATGCTGTAATAGAGACAGCTGCATTGGCAAATGAAACTCTAAATTTCAGGGTGCAGAGATTAAATCAGGGAACTGGAGAGAAAACCGCTGTCTTGCAGGTTAGAGCCTGTTCAGAAGTCCACTGGGCTCCTATGACCTGGCTTCCCATCAGGGCTGAGGACCTTCAAAAGAAAGCCCAAATTAAGGAAGCCTTACTGGTTTCCAAACACAAATGTAAGGCTACCATCTTATCTGCCCAAGAGAAATCTGTGTGGGATGCTGTCAGCCGAGCCAATGGCTCCTAACAGGAAGCTGACTGGTAGGCAGAGAGATGACTGAATAAGCTGCTTGGTGTATTGGCAGCTTGTAAAGCCATGGTGAAACGGGAGTCATCACAAGCCAGACTGTTCCTGTGCTGAAGGGAGAATAGAAAAGGTCTCTTTCTGGTGACCCCTTGAGATGAATATGTTTCCTTTTGAGAAATGCAGAATCTGGATTCTGAGTCTGAAAATGAATACTGTGGGTTTAATGGCATAATGTGGGACAGAAACACAGAGGAATGGAGGCTACAAGGCCATACCAACAAGACACTAACAAAATTAACAGAAGGACCTTCAAAAGATACAACAGACATGGAGCCCATCTAACACTTTTTCACATCAAACTCGGCTGTCCCCAGTCTCAGTGCTGAGCTGAGACAAAGGGTCATGGAGGCAAAGCTGGGATTCTTAACTCCTGACTTTAGACATGCTCAGCCCTCCCTGGCAGGCAGACAACTCCAGGAGAAGGTTCAAAGTGTGAAGATTAGGCAATCATTAGGCTATTAAGTGAGGTGCTCTGAATCATGCTCTGCAGGAACTGAAGAGTCCCTCTTTCCGTTCTTTACCTGTGCAGCTCAGATTTCTAATTAGTCTATAGCAAACATCAACGTGAGCAACCAAGACTACTTATGGCTGGGATTTATTCTTTTATAGTCTAGTGTAAAGTCCAGGAAAATAAAGCCTACTTCTGAAGATACCAGTCTATGACCCCAGGCATCAGTCTATGACCCCAGGCACCCAAGTAACTTTTTTGACTTCATTGTAATGACTTATATGTGTGAAGTGTTTATAGAACTGGTGCTTCAGCTAAACTTAAAATACTTCACAACCAATAAAATCTAACTACTTCTTTCTTTTTTTCCCTCCAGGTAATAGCATTCATCAAAATTCACACTGTTAACCCAAAAGAACATTGCACTGCTCCAGTAAGTATTGATAGGGTGTTTGTTAGTCATAATTTTCTAATAAAAATGTAATCTTTTGGTTCTTTCAGGCAGTTTCTTCCACAACACTGTCCTGGAATGGAAAGAAGTCCAGTTCTATCATTCCATACTCAATTCGTGCAGTTCATCCTGGTCCTCACCTGTTTCTCTCCCTTTTTGTCTTTTTTTTTTTTTAGGATCTGTATTCTCTGTGCATGTGCAAGTTTTCCTGGGATGCTCACCAATGAGTAACTTTATTTACAGCAGAAACAGCCAGACAGAGAGACTCATGTTGAGACAGGGTGTAGGCAAGCTTTCTTGGCAGGAGTTTGTCTTAGCTGTATCACTCAGAAGCATGAGCTTCAGCAGCATTTGTTTATACGTGAGGCACAAATACTTTTTCAGTTCCTGGATTCCTGCTTTTCATGTCTCAGTTCCTGGATTCCAGTGTACTTTAATACACTGTAGAACTAAACAGAGCCACACAAGATGAGTATAGAAATAAAATCAAAAACAATGTGTATCTTATCAAGATGGCATGAGAGCATCCACCTGTAGTGCAAAGAGACCCAAACACCACCCCTATTTATTCTGTACATTCCCCGTGCTCTCCATAGAAAGAGAGATTATTGATTAAGGAATGGCTGGTAGAAATTACAATTGCTTGAACAGTTCATACTTTAATGGGACAAGACCACGATGGGAGCACATCCATTTGCCATTTCCTTCCAAGCAGAAAGCAAGGGAAATTATATGGAAATTTTGCTTTATCATATTTTGATGCAGGTTTTTAAAATGATGTGGAAATGCCTTATGCTGTGAGATTTCCATCATACAAGGTGGCTTGTATCTGAAGAAACCCAAGAAAATGATTTTTCTGGTCGTGTAAGAGCTGCACGATCCAGAAGAGTATGAGTAAATTTTTATTTGCAAAATAAATGATGTCCCAAAATCTCTGGTGAGCATCTGTCTGTTGCTGGATGGCACCTAAGCTGCCTCTTCATTCTCACTCATACCCAGAAGTGAAGTGCTGAGGCAGCTGGATTTTCTGCCCCATCCAACAGGCACAGAGCATGGCCAGCAAAGCCAGGAACACTTCACTGAAACTGGATTGCAGTTGTTTTTTCCTTAAAACTCAGCCATAACAGTAAAATACACTGAGATCTGGAAGCCAAGGAGGGTGAGATGTGAATCGATGTGTTTTTCTGTACTTGCTGTTGGGACTGAACAACAGTGTAGAGAGGTCAATGGGACTGGAAAAGAAAAGGGAGCGCACAGCTACCTCCTTGTGATACGCGCACACTGGTTCTGGGGGCCTGAATTCAGAACACCCCTTTAAGCATTACATATTCAAGAGTCTTTCAATACAGAAGTAAAAAATCCCACCTTGGAAACTAGTTGGAAGAGAAACTTGAACTAAGGACTCTTAGTGTCTTGTACTTATATGGAAGGCAAACTATAAGACTGTTTTCCACTCCTTTCTCCTCAAGACTATTTTATGGCACAGTATCCATAGAAAGATGGGAAATAGTCCTCCCCATAAGCATACATTTCTCTGGCCATTCTTGAGAACTGCAGCGGTGAGGTTTTTCTCTTTTGGACTGAAGGACAATAAATGTGCATATCTTCTGTAAGAGACATTGTTATTAGGCAACCGTTGAAAATAACAAAAAAGGCATTATGGGGAAAAAAGAAAAATAAAAGGAGAAAAAACCCCAACATTTCCTTGGTTCTTCTAAATTATTAGCTCTCCCTTAGTTCTTTGACAAAGATTACTATTGGCATGGTAGAGAGCTCAGCATGGATTACAGGTGGCTAAAGACCCGAGTCAAGCTAAGAGCTGAAGAAATAAAGGATTGCAGCGACATTCCTAACACCTATCTAACTTTAGGCAGATTCTTACTAGCTGCATGAGGTTTTCAGACCATCCAGAGGTTTTTTGTAAACTGTACAACTTGTAAATTATATATATGTGCATGCAAATTAAATACATAAAAATATTACTTACCTAACTCTGGATTATAGGTACTATCTGTGGGCCAGGTGCTTGAAAGCAAGGTACTTTCATACTCTGATTTTACTCCTAATCCAATACACAGTTCCATTTATCCACCAAATGTAATAAACAAAGATAAATGAAGCATAATGCTGTTTATGAAAACTAGCAGTCCCTCTAGGCTGCGTGGAGTATTCTATGTGGAAGTTTTTGTTCTCATCAAAAGAAACATAACAAAAATCAGCAACAGTGATATAAGTTCCATCACTGCTTTTCCTCTTACACAGCAGGAAACATGCACTGGAAGGAAAATGGTGAGAGCTTTTGTCTGACAAAACATCTCTCAGCTGTCAGACATAATGAGAAGTATTATTTATGTACAGGCTATGATGTATATACAGAGTGAACGAGCATTTAAAAGTTTCAAACTTTGCACTGGAAGTAAGAATTTAATCATATGGCTTTTCAAAAGACATGTTAAATACAGTCTTCATTTTTTCAGTTTAGTTTATGCACTCAGCTTTTAATATTAGAATCAAGATTAAATCTCTTTCTTTGAAAAACAAAGTCTCAGCTGTCTGTGAGCTTGATACAGGAATTACTTGCTAATGTTCTGTTGCCTGTATTTTCTTTTTGGTTTTTTTTCATGCAGGAAATCAGAATAGGTGATCACAATGGTCCTGCCAGGTTTAATATATGAATAGAAATTAACAAATCTGACATTATAATGGAAGTTCTTTTCTTTCTTTATTTTTAACTTGAAAGGCACAGAAATGCAAATTCAAACCTAGGACAGAGCAACATTTAATGTCTGAGCACCGAACTCTTTCATATCTTGGCTATTTTTCCTGTCATTTGAAAATAAATTGGTTCCAGTTTTTGCACTTAATAATTTCCTCATCTAACAATTTATTTCTTCGAAACAGAAGAACACCTACATTGAAACAAACCACTGAAAAATAATCAGACAAAGTTTGCATAAAATGGCGTTAGGGTTCTTCATACAGCATGAGACTTTTTTGGACCCAGGAGTATTGAAGTCTTGTATTAGTCCCTGGGACCACAGGTTGGGACCCCAGAAACACACACAGTGTTAGCTGGAATGTTGCTATAGAAGAGTCACAGAAATGGCTTGTAGTGAAGACTTCATTCAATGGAAATGCTTTTCAACGCTTGTTGGAAATTACCCCTTTTTTCATTATATTAACTAATGACTCTGCTCTTATTGTTCAGTGCAACTGTTTCAAAAGCTCAGTGATACCTGGCTCTTCCCTAGGAACTTTATTGCAGACTAGATTTCCCAGAAAATCTATGATACTCCAGCATTTCTTTTGAATTGGACATATAAGCACAATTGATTCAAACATTAAAAGACTGGAAATACTATAGTTTCTTATTTCACAGTAAAACCAGAGAGCACAGTGTTCTCAGGATGATTAAGTTCAGTTCCTTAACTCATGCTTCCTTGGACCCTATCTCTTACTTAAATGAGGGATGTGCTTTTTTTTTTTGTTTGTTTTTTTGTTTTTTAACTGAGGACATTATGCCATGTAAAACTCACACTGACTTCACAGGTCCGGCACGGTGATGCTACGACCACAGGATTTGACTCATGAAACATTATCTGCCATCTATGCTTGGATATTTAAACAACGAGATACCACAGACTAAAGCCTCTGCCCCAGGAATCCAAAGAGTTTTGACATTAATAGGCATATTTGAGAAGGTTTTCCACACTTACAGTTCATGCTATTATAAATGAATTGAGAAGTGAGTTATAAAGTCTTAATCCTCAATACAATAAAGAGGGACAATCCAAGTAAAGAGTACAATTTATTCACTTTTCTGCCAGTGATGCCTTTTTCTGTCAAGTGCACATAGGCTTCTTGGTATATCCTGCAAATGGAGACTTGCAGAAGTACAATGTCATGAGAATAAGTGAGAAATAATTTAAAGACATGAAGAAAAGATTTTAAAGTGTTTTTGTTGGTGAAGGATGAAATAGAATCAATAAGTAGAACCAATAAAGAAATGCAAAAAATCAAATGGAAGCTGAATATGTCAGCTACTGACTCCATTAAAGCGCGGTGGAGGGGGGTGTACATTATTTTAAAATGAACTCAGACGTGTCTAACCTGCATATCATTGACAAGCATCATTACCGAATGAGGTCTATAAATTTTAATCTATTTGTTTCTCTTGTTCTAGAAACCTCCTGAATTAACCAGTTGTTTCTAAGTTGAATAGTAAGGACAAAAATTAATATGAATAAGTCTCTACCACAAGATCCTTTCTTACAGGAAATATAAGGAAGTGTAGGCCAGGGTCAGAAGTGCGAAGGCTCATGTTTTGATTCATACGTTTTCCATAGCAAAATAATGCCTCTGAACCAATACTGCTGAAAATCTGAATCAGATTTACAAAGATGCTTGGTGCGTTGCACACTTTGCATTGTTCTCCCAAGAGGTATCAGAGACCACTGGAAAACACAACAAACAGTGCAGATGGGTTGATATTTCTTCCGATAGGCATTGACACTGACAGATATATATTGTTCGGCTGAAACTAATGTGTTTTTAGAGATGTTATAATTCACATTATGGATAATGTTTATCTATTAAACCTGCAAGAAAATTCAGAATCAGATGGTTCTTCACTATTTGTGTTATTTTTTCTTCTTAATTTGCAGTAATGGTAAATGGGTTTATGGTTTATAATAAGATTTTCATCAATGTGTGCGTAAAATTGGCATTGGTAGAATTTAGAAACAGCCAAGCCTATAAACAGTGCTAAGAATATTGATTTAATAATGGACGAAGTGGTATTAATTGTAGTCAAAAAATAATCTTGCTTGCTGTCTAGTGGTAATTCCAAAAGAAGAATGAAGGAAGGCAAAAGCAATACATGTTGAGAGTGAGGGCCAGCAAACCACAGGAAAATCCCTGCCTGACCCTTTCCTGTGTGATGCTGAGCAACTTTCCCTCCTACCACTATCAAGTGGCCCAGAGCCTCCTGTCACCTGATGGCAAAACCACTTCTCAGACCACCTTGCAGGGCTGACCTGCAAGGACAGGAAATTTAAATATCACTAATGCCATTGATTGCAATGGATAATCCATCCACGTGTCTGCCCATAGGTTTTTGCTTCCACTGATTTTAAAATGATAGGTGTCAGATTTCCTGCCCTACAAAACAAGTTTCATTATCTAAAGCAATTAAATGACTGTTCCCTGGCAGTCTATGGGTTACAAATTTCTGGACTGAAGCCTACTGGTTAAACAGGTCAGGGATCGATTTTTTAAGGTTGTCATAAGATGCTGAAAACCCTTTGCACCCTCTGGCAAGTAGAGGCAGGGGGACTGGATGTTCAGTACATCCTTTTGAGTTACATGCCCAGTGCAGAGCTCCCTGCCAGTGCAGCGGAGAGGATGCAATGATCTCTGTGTTCCTTTTATTTACTATGTTATTATGTTCTCAGATGAAAGAGAAATCAGATTCCTCTCCCATGGACTCTTAGGAAGTCAGTAAGAAGTGCCAGTAGAAATCACTGTCAGATTAATAGACATAAACTTGGTATCAAACATGCAGAAGTACGTAGAAAAATCAAAAGTAATCCACATGGCAGAAAAGCATTTATGGGAGGTGTGGTTTAAGCCTAGCTGTAAATCAGACCACGCGGTCTCTCTCTCACTCCTCCTTCTTTCCACACCCCACTCCCCTTCCCCCCGCACCAGCTCCCGGAAGCATGGGGAGCAGAATCAAAAGAATGTAACTCCCACAGGTTGAGATAAGAGCAGCCCAGTAACTAAGGTATAACACAAACCACTACTGCTACCACCAATAATAATAATGATAAGGGAAATAACAAGGGAAGAGAATCAACTGCTCACAACCCACCGACTGATACCAAGCCCAACCGAGCAGTGATCTAACCCTTCCAGGTAACTGCCCCCAGTTTATATAGTGGGTATGACGTGCTGTGGTATGGAATACCTCTTTGGCTAGTTTGGGCCAGGTGTCCTGTCTCTGCTTCCTCCCGGCTTCCCCTCCTCCCTGGCAGAGTGTGAGACTCACAAAGTCCTTGGTCAGAGTAAACATTACTGAGCAGCAACTAAAAACATCGGTGTTATCAGCGCTGTTCCCAGGCCAAAAGTCAAAACCACAGCACTGCACCAGCTACTAAGAGGGAGAAAAATGACTGCTACTGCTGAACCCAGGACAGGAGGGAAGACAGGAATGGTGTTGGGCGACTGAAGGATAAAAATGAAAGTTAAAACTCTACTTTTTTAAGAAATGTACCAGCACATCTTAAAAATGGTTAAGAATAATTGTATACAATCGCATCTACTATAGTTGCTGTAAGTTACTGCCTATTTACAAAGAGATGAGTCTACACATTTTCTATTTATTAAGCTACTACCCACAATACAGCAAGTTTGGAAGTTCCTGACTAACAGCAGCTTTACAAGATGTCAAAATGACCTTGCTATATCTGCTTACTTGTTTGTTCTTCCACTCTGAAAATACCACTTCACTAGAGAGATGCTTATGGCTTTTATATGTAGGCAATAAGCATGCACAAGCCAAATCACAGTCTAAAGCACTTTCATGTCACCCTTCACACCAAGCGCCATAGAATTTATGTGATGACTTTCAGCAGTGACACCATCACTTCTCTGGTGTTGTGCAGCCTGAGAAAAGCTCTGATGTAGCTTGTGTTTTATTAATGGGAATTCAGGCAAGGTCAAATTCACTTTCTCAATATTGAAAACGTTTGATTCTCAGCATGTTTCTTTACCTGCAAATTTTGAATCTATTTTTCACTGCATATTGAGCAAATAGAGTCCAAATAAAAAAACCCAAAACAACTAACCCAACTCAAAAACAGTTGAAGACTTGATAAACCTTTGGAGGTTTTATCCACAGTTTTCATGGAGCATGAGTCTCAATGACAGGCTTGTGATTTGACCAATGCAACAGCTAATTTAGGGGTGACAGACCCTTGTGCTTTCTCAAACAACCAATGTTAATCGTATTTTATCATTCTTTCACCACTCACTGACCTCTGGAAAGGACTCATGTCTTCCTTTTTATGAAAAACCCTCAAGCTACTTTAAATAGATGTCTTATGACTGAGAATATGCATTTTTCACTCTTTCCTCTTTATGGCATCTTAGAAATACTTGTTGCCCTAGTCACCAGCAGTATTTTTCAGTTATATTCATGTTCTGGATGCTGACTTTAGACTTCCACAAAAACCACCTTAACAGGGCACATTTTTTTCCTGAGACAGGATGAGAATAGATAAGATCTCTCAGCAGTTTGAGGCAGCTCACCTAACCTTCCAGTGTATCTATAATTCAGCACACTTCAAGATCAAATGAATTTTGGTAAATATAAATAAACAATGCATGCTTTAAGGGAAAAGGAAAAGTGAATAGAACAAGCAACAACATGCTTAGGAAAAAATTAACCAGATGAAGAAAAAAAAAAGGAGAAAGATTCTTTACCAAATATAAGAAGATACTGAATAGTGTAAGTTCAGAATCTTCAAAATTATCTATTCATAGCACAGCAATTTAGCTTGTCCTTACTATACATTAAAAATCAAATCTTAGTAACAGTAAAAAATATTGTATTTAGTGAAAATTTAATTCTTTCATCTAGCTGCTGCAAAAGTCACCCTAAAATACTACCAAAGAGTCTGAGTTAAGCTGATTCTTTTGTACTCTCACACCATACTTGCGACTTCTGGTCTAAAGCCCAAAGTCCTAAATTCTTACCATTAAACACCAGATAAATTCCAGATAAACACCAGAAATAGAAGCATTATCTTAAAAAAAATACAGATTTTTCAGAATTTCAAACTATTGCTGTTATATAGGAAGTCAAGTTGATTCTTCCTTTGTGGAACTCTGTAATTACTATTTTACCTGTTTTCTATGAAAACCCTCTACGTAATGGATGTGACTTTTAAACAGTAGTTGCATATCCGATTACTTAGTGATATTAATGCTGGTGGACTCAAAAGGGAAATGGTACCTAGGCTATGTAGTTCATAGTCTAATGTGAATAGGAGAATTGAAGGGTATCAGTCAACATTTTGAGATGTAGAGACATTTTTTTTTATTTGGTTTCCTAATCAAAGTAAACAAGTAGTTCAGATTCATACAGGAACCTATCTATACTATTTCTAATGAATTGGAAAGACCACGTTTCAAGAAAGGTGCAAAGGAAAGATAAAAACAAATAGTTTATGCATGAGGACTAATAAGCTGCCAGGAAGACATAAATAAGGAAGAGATATTACAGGGAAATATATTTTAGATGGAAGGGGAAAAAGCAAACAGACTATGGATGCAAAAATATGAAGCAGACCTAAATGAAAAAAGCAGATGGCAGGAAGAAAATCATTTGAAGCAATACCAAAGGAAGCTGTGGAGTTCCTTGCCACAGAGGAGTTATCATGACTAAAATTTTGTTTTCTTTCAAGAAGAGACATTGCAAATTCACTGAAGAAAACTGCATTAATAGGTCTTTAAAACAAACTCCAGCAATGCAAACCACCAGAACTGGAGAGTAGTCTGCTGTAATATCACTGCGAGTCTGTCTTGTTTGGATATAGTTTTCTGTCCTGTGTAGGAAGGGCTGAGAAAATGTGACTGCTCATCGTGGTTTCAATATGAAAGGCAGAAAAGGCAGTTCTAGGTGTGATATGACCCCAACAGAACATCTTGCGGAGGTCTGAAGTCCATGCTCTAAAAAATGGGCACCCTGAATAATAAGAGGGTGTGAACAAGCACAGAGTAGGAAAGGAAGTAGGTTTTGAAGGTAAAGTAAACCTGAATGGGAACTGAAGAGAGCCTGAACAAGAAAGATGTTTTTAGGCACTACATGTGCAATGACTAGAAGACCATAATTGTTGCTCCCCATGGTGGGGACGAAAGCTCCAGGAAATACAATGGGGTTATTATATAACAAAACACAGTGAGAGACTTAAGGTGATGGAGAAAACATGAAAAGGACTAGAATTCACAGTGTTTTGGGTTACTTTTTCTTTTCTATAGACACTAGATGATTAAAAAGAATCCCATTTAGTGAGGTAAAATACTAATGTGCATTGCAGAATAGGTTCTAGATTGTTTTCATAAAACAATGGTTAGAGAAATAACTATTCTTTATGTTACTTTGTGAAGACATGCATTTTTATTTACAGACACATTTTACCCAAACTGAGATTGAATTGTGGAAGAATTAGCCAGTGACCAAGTCCTGCAATTTTGTGTCCAATCTATGTAGCAGTTGTTAGATATGTGCAATGAAGTGCAACCGACTGTTCCTTCCCTCTGGCCACTGTGAATTATTAATTGCTGTTTATCCTGAATTTGCCATTCCTTGGAGGATTTCGTTAAAGGAAATGACACAATGAGAAAAAATACTTGAGATACCAAGTCCTCCAATTCCAGGCCTGTTATTCAGACATATCTGCTCACACAATAATGTATTTTCAAAGGCATTGAGCCTTGTTTCAGAACAGCTTTACAGCTATGAATCTCTATGAAAACAGTAATTCACAGGTGTGACACAAAATTGATTAAGCCATAAAGAATGTACACTGCAGGGACAAGTTTTGAAAAAGCATGAAACAAAATGAATGATCAGGTATTATAAGAGTTCAATGCTTCAATTCCTTTGATAATCCATTGGCATCTGAGGGAAAATTTAGACACCTCTTTGTTTTAGAACCCCACTTTTCTTTAGGTCTGAAAGCTGAGCTTCTGTAAAAATTTGGCTGTGAAAAATGAAACCCATTGTATGCAGATCTCTCTTTACGTTATAAGAACCTGATTTAATACTTCAAAAGTAATAGTCTTTCAGCTCACATTATATCCCAGTGTTCAATTTATGATTATTTGTACCTCCATAAGAAGATTAACATGATGTAATGACACAAAGCACAGAAGTAATGAAATGCTGTTTACTTGGCAAACCATTACAGAGAAATCTATTGCTGTCTAAGAAGTAAATATAATTTCATGTAAAGTTTTCACAAATGTAACAGACTTGAAGAGCAACAAAAATAAAATAGGATAATTCCAGCTCCAGAAATATTTTCTCTTGCAAGAACAACAATAAACTGGAGCAGTTCATCTCTGATTTACACTTGACTGATGATACACTTTGAAAGTACAAGGCACTAACTTCATTGTCACATATGAGACAGAAAGTGCCATTTGCTAAGTTCACCAGGAAAACATTCCTCAAGAAACTTTGTTAGAAAGGGAGTCAGAGGAGCTCTCATTCACTTCCTTGAGCCACTAAGAGCAACTACATAAGGTACAGGGTCATAATTTGCTTTTAGATTCCCCTAACCCAACAATACAGTTGTTCCACTGCAATCTCAAGGTTGTTAAACAGCCACATAAATCTCAGTATTGAAATAATGCAAGCTCCACAATAGCCTTGTGACATCATACCATATTTTAGGCTGTTTAGTAAGAACATGCCTCTTCAAGAACCCTAGGAGATAGTTACTAATCGGATCTTACTCACTGCCTGGTAATATAAGAGAGCCTTATATCTGACCACTTCTTATACATGCTTATTTTAGCACCAGCTTGGGCTGAGAAGAAACAAACAGCATGGATGGTATCAATATCATATCTGTGTTCTTCCTATATGAGAACTGCATCTTTCAACAGCTACCTCAAATCCTCAGATTTTATTTTTTTTTCCCACCTTTTTAAATTTTCCCCAAGTTAGAAAATATCAACTGAACACAAATCAGGAGAACCATCTTGTCTCTGCACTCAACACCTCCGTAATAGCTGCAGGGATTCAGGCCAGCCTGGTTAAGCCTTTGCTACTGGGCTTCATCAGCACACGTAACCCATGTTTTGGAGTGCAAGTTATTAGCAACTATGGGATACTACCCACTGGGACACAGCTAACATATCTTCTCCAAGACTTGGTGAGCTCTTCCTCCTGCCTGGAATATTATTTTTCAAAGGGCACCAATACAAACAACTGCATAAACCTAACTCCTGGTCTTGGAAAGAAAAGCAGAGCCAAAATTTTCATTCCCCTTAGAAAGCTTTATTATTTATTTGTATTTATTTTGTAAAGAAAACAATGTAGAAACATAGAAACAAGAAGGCTGGAAGGGGTCTCCAGAAATCTAGTTCATCTTCTCAAAACTGAGCTAACTCCAAACTCGACAGTACAGGGCAGTACTAATGGCTCCACTGTTTCCGGGATACATTGGTAGTGCTTCTAGTGCCACTAAGGATTTAGGAATGCAAAGCACAGACCTGGGAGATATCTTTGTCAGTACAACCAGCCCACATCATGGCAGAAAATGATCACATAACCAGCTTCATAAGTGTCTCAGGCTCAGTTTGGAACCCAGTTTTGTTCTTGCCTCCAGTATTTGTGCTGTAAAGTCACTCCAGAGTCACACTAGTATAACTTTCACCATTAATGCAATCATAGAATCATAGAATAGTTAGGGTTGGAAAGGACCTTAAGATCATCTAGTTCCAACCCCCCTGCCATGGACAGGGACACCTCCCACTAAACCATGTCACCCAAGGCTCTGTCCAACCTGGCCTTGAACACCGCCAGGGATGGAGCATTCATAGCTTCCTTGGGCAACCTATTCGAGTGGCTCACCACCCTAACAGTAGAGAATTTCTTCCTTATATCCAATCTAAGCTTCCCCTATTTAAGTTTTAACTTGTTACCCCTCATCCTATCACTACAGTCCCTGAAACGGAACGTACACAAGCCCATGGGACCTAATGAAATCCATGCGCAGGTCCTGAAGGAGCTGGCAAATGAAGTTGCTAAGCCACTGGCCATCATATGTGAAAAAACATGACAGTCAGGTGAAGTTCCTGATGATTGGAAAAAGGGAAATGTAACCCCCTTTTTCAAGAAGGGGAAAATGGAAGACCCGGGGAATTACAGAGCAGTCAGTCTCAGCTCTGTGCCTGGTAAAATCTTGGAGCACATTCTCCTGGAAGGCATGCTAAGGCACATGAAAAACAACAAGGTGCTTGGTGACAGCCAGCATGGCTTCACTAAGGAGAAATCCTGCTTGACCAATTTGGTTGCCTTCTATGATGGGGCTATGAAACTGATGGACAGGGGTAGAACAGTTGACGTCATCTATCTGGATTTGTGAAAGCATTTGACATTGCGCATATGACATCCTTGTCTCTAAATTGGAGAGACATCAATTTGATGGATGGACCACTCGGTGGATAAAGAACTGGCTGGATGGCCGCACACAAAGAGTTGTGGTCAATGGCTCAATGTCCAGCTGGAGAACAGTAATGAGTGGTGTCCCTCAGGGATTGGTGTTGGGGCCTGTCTTGTTCTACATCTTTGTCGGTGACCTGGACAGTGGGATTGAGTGCACCCTCAGCAAGTTTCCCAATGACACCAAGCTGTGTGGTCCGGTTGATATGCTGGAAGGAAGGGATGCCATCCAGAGTGACCTTGACACACTTGTAAGTTGGGCTGATGCCAACCTTATGAAGTTCAACCACGACAAGTGCAAGGTCCTACACAATCCCAGGGACAGCTACAGGTTGGTCACAGAAGAGATTCAGAGCAGCCCTGCGGAGAAGGACTTGGGGGTGTTGGTTGATGAGAAAATGAACATGAGCCGGCAGTGTGCGCTCGCAGCCCAGAAAGCCAACCGTATCCTGGGCTGCATCAAAAGGAGTGTGACCAGCAGGTCGAAGGAGGTGATCCTGCCCCTCTACTCTGCTCTTGTGAGACCTCACCTGGAGTATTGTGTGCAGTTCTGGTGTCCTCAACATAAAAAGGACATGGAACTTCTGGAACAAGTCCAGAAGAGGGCCACGAGGATGATCAGGGGACTGGAGCACCTCCCTCATGAAGATAGGCTGAGAAAGTTGGGGCTGTTCAGCCTGGAGAAGAGAAGGCTGCGTGGAGACCTCATAGCATCCTTCCAGTATCTGAAGGGGGCCTACAATGATGCTGGAGAGGGACTCTTCGCTAGGGACTGTAGTGATAGGATAAGGGGTAATGGGTTAAAACTTTAACAGGGGAAGTTTAGATTGGATATAAGGAGGAAATTCTTTCCTGTTAGGGTGGTGAGACACTGGAATGGGTTGCCCAGGGAAGCTGTGAATGCTCTGTCCTTGGCGATGTTCAAGGGCAGGTTGGACAGAGCCTCGGGTGACATGGTTTAGTGTGAGATGTCCCTGCCCATGGCAGGGGAATTGGAACTAGATGATCTTGAGGTCCTTTCCAACCCTAACTATTCTATAATTCTATGATTCTATAGACCATATCTACCCATTAGTACCTACACTGCATTCAGCTTAAGTAACCTTTCCTTCACACCACTGTCAGTTACTGCTTGTATCGGCTACCTGTCTCTCTGTGATGTATTTGTAGAAGACAATACTACTGTTTCAGAATCTTTACATATTCATATTGGTAAGACAGATAAATGAGGACCTTTAGTCATAAACCATTTTTTCACTACCCTCACGAGATTGACTTAAATATCAACTAGAAGCTTCTATCTGAAAAAGAATTACCTAAATTAACCATGCATGTACCAGCCATGCAGGATGGAAGTGGCGTCATTACAGTTATACCCATAAGGAAAGACATTGAAATGAGCAGACCCTGGATGGTTTCATGACATTCAGCTGTGCAAAGAGACTTCTGTTTTGCTGCAGCTGAGCACAGCCATGTCTGACAGCCTTCAGTTGTGCTCGATACAAAGGCAGAGGTGGTGGAATATCTGCACGAGACACTTTTGAAACTGCATCTAAAATTAAACTGGTCCCAAAAGCCATATGAATTTTTCCGTTTATTTTATAGTGGCCTCTGTTTTCATTCACTTTTAAACCAGTGTGAATTAAACTGAAATACAACACTTTTGTAGATGATAGCATAGATTTAATGGCATTTCCCACTGCACCTACTCAGCTCTGCCAAATAAAAAAGCCCCTGGAGCCTCAGGAGCTCTAAAACAGCTCCTGAGGAGAGGGCACTCAGGATTTTAAAACATATGTACAAGAATCAGCTTTATGAGAAATTCTGTTATGGCACAAACTAGGGGACTTATCAAAGGCAAGTGCATTCACTCAAGTACAGAGGAAATCAAGCAGTATACCAGGAAGAACAAATGACTTGTAGCATTCACAGGTTAGCTGTACAGGACATTTCATGGACAGAAATACACTGAAGGAACCACTTGAGAGTTTCAGATGCTGAGGCCTATGGAGAAGTGAAGATGAAAAAATAAGAAACCAGCAAGAATTTTAATGAAATGGGGAATGCAGTAGTGTCTTTTGACTTGGTCTGATTACAAAATGTATGAAAGAAGAAATAAGACAAGAGTATAATGTATTGACTAAGTTAAAGGAAACAAAACCCAGTGTTTTAGATCAGACGCTGTGCTTTATTACAGAGTGCTGGAACTAACCAGAATGTTAAAGAGAATGTTACTTAGATCCAGATTTTCCTCAGAGCATTCAATTTCCAAAACTGACCTCTGAAGTGACCCAAATATGCCACCATGAGCTCTTGGGTTTATGGTCTATGGTTTCTGAACAAGAATGCCATGGAAGGCAAGTCACCGAGCACAGACCTAATGTTAATTGCTCACTTTAGAGAAAGCCCACCAGGGATCTGAAGTCTACTTTTTGCTGTAGTTGGTTCTGAGAATCAGGGATTATAACTTTCTTTCCTACATGTTATCAACTTAACTATAAGATAAACTGTAGACCAGACTCTGGAGGGTATACTGATGGGGGATTGACTTATTTCTGTGTGGATATTGTGTGTGTGTTTATGTGTGTGGAAGAAAGAAGCTGAACTAGTCTGTAACTGATGAATAGAAGCAGTCAATCATAGCCAGGAAAGGAGAACATTACCACACAAAGAGCCATCATGGGAAGGGGAAAAGAAATTTTTCATTTTTAATTTGGTCTCAGCATTACCTTGGGAATGAATAGTGCCTTCTTTATCACTTACGTAATGCTTTCTTATCAGCAGAGTGAAAGCAACCCCAAACGGAAACAAATTTTGTGTTTGCAGTTTGCTCACTGTAAATCAAGAGGAACCAATTCATTTTCATATTCCTGTTTACTGAGCTGCTCAGTGAAACTCAAAATTAAGTGTTTCATTCTCCAAGGCACAGAGCAGCATCCTGTTGGCTGGAATTGGCTGAAACAATTTCAAAACAACTAATGATGCTTATAAGACTCTGGCAACAATGTTTATAACGCTGAATGAAACACTTTCTAAAGCCAAAACCATAGCTATCTTTAAAAAGGAACTTAGAGAGTTCTTAACACAGTTATCAAGTATAATCTTTTTTGACTCTTAACAAAAAACATTCTTTGTACAGCAGCATCATCAGTCTTTGTGGGCAAAAAGACAAAGTACATATTCCATATGTAGGTTTTGGTAAGTCTATTAGCTTCACCTGAGGACGGACTCCCCATGCTCTAAATTAAAATGCTAAAAAAGAGTTTGGCTACTCATTTCCAGAGAGTAATTCACTGTGTTCACTGACAAAATTGAAAGACTTGTCAAGCAGTGTTCTCCTAAAGCCTGTGCAATATTTCACGCTATAATCTGGATGATGGATGATCAATATGCCTATTAAAAATGCAGGAAATACAAAGCTATAAATGACTGTGCATAGGCTGTAGAATGGGATATCAGCTTAGTAATGATCCTGACAAATTGGAGGAATGGTCCAAAACTGGAATGAAATACAGCGTGTGTGAAACGCAGCAAGTGCAAGGTTCTAAAGATAAAGAAGAATAATCAAGAAAACAGGATAGGGAGCAACAGCTTCTTTAGCTGTTTTGCAGAAATGTCACTCAGAAGTGGAGTGCAGGAAGAGATGGAGTCCAGAAAGAACCAATGAGACTGACAGAAGTCTAGAAAATAATGCTTGTGGTTGCATGTAAGGAACAGTTCGATGAATCAAAGTTGTTGGAAGACTGATGGGGAACTGTAAACCATCTGAGTTCAAAAGGATTCTTTAAAGTCTTATAAGTAAGTTTTCAAGTCCCTTTTGTAAAAAGAAACGGTTATAAAGTGCTGTTCATATCTGTGGTAGATAGGACAAAGAATAGTTAGATAAAACAGTAGGAAAACTCTTTAATTAGAAAGTGACTTACAAAGAATTTCAATTCACTGCTTGTGGAAGTCATAGAGTTTCTACCCCAGAGGTAATTTTAAAGGTTAGGCAATCTTCTGTAAGGAATGATAAATGTATTGTTGATCCTGTCTTTAGGTAGGGAATGGATTAAATGACCTTTCCATGTAATAGTCTACCTTGTTAATGACAGTTTAAATTATCAATTTTTAATATCCTATTTGCCAGAAAATATTCTACTCTCAAAGAATATTCTTTGGTGTATCAGCTGTAAACTAAGTAAAATATCCTTTACTGGGGTAAGAACAGTGTACATATCTTCTCATTCCCATATTTTTGGAGACATTGCAAAGTTATCAAAACTTCAAAACCAGTGTGGATGTATAGCATGTCATCTGCTTCATTCCCAGGAACACTCCTGCAAGGTAGTTTCTATGCTTTTAATCATAGACTCATACAGTAATTCAGGCTGGAAAAGACCTTTATGATCATTGAGTCCAACCGTAAACACTGAGAAGTGTATTTCCCAAATTTTCTCATACTTTTCAAATGTAAAAGCACGCAAGTAGAAAAGTTCTGTGGGGCAGCTGATACTTTTAACAACCCTATCATATCCCACAGTAATTTATTCATGCAGCCATATCCCTGTGCTCAGTAGAGATACAAGGTCATGAATTCAAAACTCACACAGGCTAAATAATTAATATGACTTGTAATACCATACTGAACTCTTTAACATGCACCTGGGCAGTTATCAGAGACTGCACAGAAGTGTACAGCAGAGGGAAGGAGCAACTCTAACAAGGCTGCATGTGGGTCACACAATTTGGAGGTCACAGGCCCATTTCCACTGCCCCTATGCCCTGCTATCACACAGTTATCTGAAGACTGCCCTCATACATACTATAAGTCAAAAGGACTGTTTTTATTTCTCAAAACAGAGTGGTGACAAAATACTCTGCGTGAGAAAAGCAACTTTACAAAAGGACTTGGTAGTCACAGGATGAGATGTTGCCAGGTTGTATTTCAGGTGTATTCCTGCAAAGCTACTCTTCTAGCTTCTATTTTGGTTTTCCCTTCACTGTATCTCTTGCTCTTTTGAGCATTCTTCATTTCCATCTCACTTGAATAATTTCAAACAATTTATCTTGGTTTGTCAGATGCAGTCTTTTCCCATCTTAAATTACTTCTCTGGTGACATAAGGTACTTCAGTACAGTTCAGTTCAGAATCACACAGGTCACAAAACATACTCAAAGTAAAACAAAACCCCTTAAAAATCTGTAGGTCTACTTGTTGGGTAAGGTATAATGCAGTAAAAGTAATATAAAAATATTTGAGTCATCCATATGATATATTGCTTTCCCATAAAGTGCATAAATACAGTACCCTAAAAACCACCTGTGAAATTTAGTGACTGTGTTTTCCTATTTTGTTCAAAAGGCTTTTTGACTGCAAGGAAGAAGCCTTCAGAATGATAAGGATTCAGTGCAGAACTGACATTCTGCCTAGAAAGCAGCCAGGCTTTCATATGTAAATTCTCTAGTATGTTTTGATTTTTGCTTTTAAAAAGTGTATTGTTCTGTGTATAGAATGAATATTTTTAGAACAGTTGCATAACATTAAATTTGCCCTTGGTGAATTTTACTTTGGTTGCTTGAAGTACTATTGCTTCATTTTAGTTCTTCTGAAATGACAGATTCATAAATGCCCAAAGGCCTATATACGTTCTATGATTAAGCAGTTAATATGAGATGTCACCATGATTAATGAATGAGGTGGGTTTTTTTAAAAGCAGTACTTTCATTATTGGTTTTCATGGCAGGAGCCTGATATAACAGCACTTAAAGTTGCATAAGAAAAGGAAGAAGAAAACTTTTTTCAGCAAGATTAAGATAAATCAGAAAAAAAAACATAAAGAAGATGTTGTGGTTTAAACTGATCCACACAGCTCGTCTACTCACCCCCCCGCCCCGACCATCCCCGCTCCCGCAGGGATGGGGAGGAGAATAGAGAGAATGTAACTCCCACGGGTTGAGATAAGAACAGCCCAGTAACTAAGGTATAACACAAACCACTACTGCTACCACCAATGATAATATTGATAAGAGAAAATAACAAGAGAATACGATACTACCGCCGAACGAATTCGCCCCCCCGCCCAAAGACAGAGTGTGCCCTTCCGGGTAACTCCCAGTTACCTTCCTGGGCATGACGTGCTGTGGTATGGAATACCTCTTTGGCTAGTTTGGGTCAGGTGTCCTGTCTCTGCTTCCTCCCATCTTTCCCTCCTCCCTGGCAGAGCATGAGGCTCACAGAGTCCTTGGCCAGAATAAACATTACTTAACCACAATTAAAAACAATCGGTGTTATCAGCTCTCTGCCCAGGCTGGAAGTCAAAACATAGAGCTTGCACCAGTTACTAAGAAGGAGCAAAACTGCTCCTGGTAAACCCAGGGCAGAAGAATATCAGGATAAGTGGATTACAGTGTGAGATATGCTTGGGTTTATTATTGAATGTAAAGAGTAATTTTTGACATTACATTTAAAAAATGCTGAAAACCAAATATGAGGTTATTTGTGGGTAGGTGAGCTGGAAACAAGGCAAAAAAAAAAGGCAGTCTCAGCTATATTTTCCAGCTATCCTTATTTAAACATAACTAGATGTTGAGAGCGTTTTAAGAAACAATGGGCATGTGAGCGATCCAGGACTCTTGCCATTGGTTAGAGTTTGTAGTAAGGATTAACAGCCTAGTTCACAGATTACTTCAGGGCAAAGTTGTGGCCGTGTATGCACAACTGCAGGAGGGAAACAACTCCCAGATGCTGAAGAAGGGACCAATCAGCTAGTGTTGCTCCTGGATGCTGAAGAACGAGCCAATCAGCTGAAGAAGGGACCAATCAGCTAGTGTTGCTCCCGGATGCTGAAGAACGAGCCAATCAGCTGTTTCATTATGTGTAGAAACCAATCATTGTAAAGCTTAAGCGCAGGACCAAGCTTGGAAGCTATAAAAGGCAGTGCTCTGAAGCGAATAAAGGTCAGTTTCTGATTATATTAATCAGCGTGCTGTCCGTTGATCTTCCACAACTAGAGGAAACGAAACAAACGTCCATGGAGGATGCTGTGCTGAAAGTTGCTGGATGACATCAGAAGAGTCTAAGACGTTAAGTCTAGGGACAAGGTGTATAAGTCTAAGGTAGAAAAAGCATGCTACAAGCTTAAACATTGTCAAATTCAGAACAAGAAGCCAGCCCACTCTGGAGTTAGAAGCAGATGTGGATGGAGGACTGACTGTGGAAGGCACTATACCTGCGAAACAGGTATAGCTAAACCAGGGATAGTGAAAAGGGCTTCAACAGTTTCAAGCACAGGAACTAGGGCTTGTTATTACTGGAGGCAGAAAGTCAGTAAAAGAGGAATTATCACTATGATCATAGGTAGATTTAATGAATGAGAATGGTCCTGCCATGTACCTGGAGGTGTAGTGCAGCAGCTCTGCTTCGCATGACAGGTAGAAGCTGAGATGTACAATTTCTCTGTTCATTTGCTATGACCCTTTTTGCACATGCAGCCCACATCAAGTACAGAGAGATCACAAAGAGTATGCCAAATTCTAATTTCTGTCTTCTCAACCCCGTAATAAACTGCTATGGAACACCTAGCTTAGCTCCAGCCACTGAAGCAATGTGGTGGTACAGATGATGGGACCATCTGACAGTCTTTTCTTGAACTGTTCATAAAAAAGGCTCCTTGCCTCACATGGCTTCATATAATTTGGAGGCAAAGGTAATGAATGTGCTGTGCAAAGTCATGCTGCTGAAGAAGAAAAAGGCAAGAGAATGAGAAATTATGAGAATAATGATCAGAAGTTATAGGAACAAACTTGGCAAAGTCCAAAACTCCAGCCCTCTCCTCCTCTCTGGTTACCGACCTTTACAAAAAAATTGCTGGAACTCTGTTAATTTTGAGACCCCAAATCAGCCAGAGATAAGCCACCGGTTTTAACACATTCCTGGTAAGAGAATAGACCTCTGATGGTGGTTGTTTCTGTAACAGACAACAATAGCAAACTCCTTACAATGGTACCTTTGGATGTGAGAATAATTCTTGACAATTCAGTTTCTTCTGCAGCAGTAGCAAAGTAATGGAGATCTTCAGGATCCCTAAAAATAAGGAAACTATTGGTCACTTCCGAGAAATACCCTTAACTAACCTCAACCCAACCCTTTTCTTTATTTTGACGAAAGCTTCTTTTTCTTCCTTTTCTTCCTTCGAGTTCTCATCCTTATAGATTACACTGTTTCTCTCTTCATCTCTCACTATTATCTCCCTTATCTGAGCCTTGCTGCTGCCTCTTGTCCTTTCCCTCCCCTTTGATAAGTGTCATCTCCTGCTCTTCAAGGCGTGTGAACCCATGTGACAACTACTTCAGTGGCACAGCATCACTATGGTGGTATCTCTTTGCTAGTGTCAGAGAATAAAAAGTACTTCATCATCATGGGAAAAGCTAGCACATCTCCATAGCTGGAAAATTTTGTGGGAGGGAATAACAGCAGCTGCTGCAATGCTCACTTTTCTCTCCCATGGAACCACAAGAAAAGAAAGTTAAAGAGAAGTCACTCAGCGTGACTCTGTGATGTTTACTCTTTTCAGCAGTGATTTGCATAGAAGAAACATTATCAAAAAGTTAATGGCACTTTGATATTGATATGACTTCAACTGTGCAATACAAGATTTCCTAGAAATGCTTTTTGTAATGGCCCAGGCCTTTTCAGGATTTCCAAAGGCATTGCAAATCATTCTGCATTGGAAGGAAAATGTCAGAATTCCCTGTGAAACAGAAATTGAGTTATATTGAGCTTTTACTACCATCCTCACTCACTACAGCTTAGGAAGTACAGCTCTATCTGGTAGTACTGTATGGTAGTACTAGTTAGGGAAGTGACAAAGAGATTTCCCTGTTTGAAGATTTTGTCCACAAAGAATGTATACCTTGCCTTCCTTATCACTTAAAAATTAAAGTCTTGAAGATGGTCCCAGAACAACAATTAAAAGCAATACATGCCATTTACATGTTGCTTAGTCACCTGAGTCAGAAAAAGCTCAAAAATAAATCTGATTGCAATGATTACTGAAACTAAAGACCAACAGAGAGTGAGCGAATTGCCACCTTTCTGCAGAAATAAACTCCCTGGAAACCATAATAAGCAATCATGGCTCTGTAAGAGTGCTTATTGGTCCACCTGCATAATGTATTTATAGCAGTTTTTAAAATACAGAGGACCAATTTGTACCTATACTGCCTGAAATTCATGATTAAGTTTTTTTCCCTGGATTTCAAAAATGCATGTGTGAGTGGGAAGGCAGCTAAGGCATTAAAAAGAGTGGTTGTATGCCTTTCTAAATTTCAGATGTTTATAGGCATGGTTCTGCTTCAAAACGTCAGCTTCACTCCCATGTTATGTTATGTTATGTGGGTTTAACTTGTGTGTGTGAAAGAAGTGCTTTAACTCCTTTCTTACACAGGCAACAGTGGAAACATGTTCAGCTGACGTCCTTCAGTGATGCTGCCTGCTGTGATAAGGCAACGATGATCTCAAGTTCCTGACCTAGTCTGCAGTTATGTGCTCTCTGCATTTTAGCACCCAAAACAGTATGGAACCCGGGTGCCAAAGCGTGTTGTTGGTTGCACTAGTAGGAAAGGCCACTTTACTTACCTGGGTTTATCAGTAGCCCCAGGAGCTCACTAGAACACACAGCAGAGCAGCACCAAGCTGTGAGTACACAGGTAAGGAATTCACCTGCCTCCTGGTTCCAAAGCAGACACACCAGATGCAGCAGTCTCCCAGTGGCCTCTTCCATCCGTGACAACATGGTCAATAGGGACGACTGAAAAATAAATTGAACAAATTAGTGATTCCTTTTCCCTAAAGGGGGTTGGTTGAAAACCCAACTTTACGAAGAGACTTGGGACAGAGATAGACTGATGTTAGTTGGGCATCAATCATCAAATTCCATGGCTTACAAGTCAAGATGCTGCTGTGCTGAGAAGACCTGTGGGCACTGAGATCTGCACCCCTGGCACTGCAGCCAAGGGTCCTATTAAATTCTTTTTTTTTTTCTATGTGTTTTTGACCTAGAGCCGGAGTAAAGCTCCTGTTTTAAAGCTGGTTATACTGGCTTCCCACCAGCACAGCAGTCTGCCCTTTCACCACCTGTAAAGGTTCTATGAAGGCTTGGAGGGCACCCATGTCCTCCTGGAGTTTGGCTGCCAGGGCTTGGGGGCACTGCAGCCTGCCCATTGGGGACTGCCCTGCCTCACAGCATTACAGAAAAGGGCCTGTACATTTATGTAAACATATATACTTATTTCTTCCCTTTAAATAACTGGGTAGCATGCCTCGCTCCGCTGCAGAGCAGTAACCACACTGCCTGTTAAGTAATGTTTACTTCAGTTCAAAGATTCAGGCAATATAAAAGGACATGGAAGAAAAACCAAGGCAGGCTTAGAGAAATAGTCAGAGACACAGCCAAGCTTATAATGAACACCACAATGCTGGCCGGCAAAAGAAGATTATATTCTTACCTTCACCTCAGTGAACAGCATTGTCCCAGAGAAGGACAAGCTGAGGAACCACAGAAATAGCTCTGGCGAGTTGCCTTGGTCTAGTTCTCAAGAAACTTTGATTTAAAATTACCTCCTCCAGAGGGGTGGCATTTGGTGCTGGCTTTAGTGCAGATATATTTTGTTCACTGCAGTTATTTTTATACAGCGAGAATGAGAAGAAAAATATTCTGACTAAAGTCAATCCAGTTGTTCATCCACAGGTTCTCTAATACACATGTCCATCCATCCTAATGAGTAGTTTATGTTTAGACATCAATTATTTCTGCTTCTTTCCCATAAGACAGCAGCCAGTGTCTGAAATGATGTTTCTTTTCCCAGCGCTGTCATTCTTATTTAGTCTAGAGAAGCTGAAAAATAAGTAGTCAATTCCTACTCCCTTCCTTTGCAGAATTTGCAGTAATAACCTAAAATTACAGTTCAACATCAAATCTTTTTCAGGAGATTGCTTTCAGCAAATAAATAGCTGCAGCTTGCCAAGCTTTGTCCTGAAGTACAAAAGCTATCCACATCAAACCAGAATTTTGGGACTTTTCATTTTCACATCTTGGTCTATATTTTGCTCATGAACCAGAACATGTGGTGGGATGTAAGCTCTTGTTTGTTGAAATTTACATGATGTTTTTCATATCAGGCCCAGATCCGGGGGCAGGAGGTAGAAGCAAAACAAAATGTGAATGGGTCAACCTTGGCACCAGTTTTTACAGCAGCTACTCTCATGTGTTATACATTATAAGAATAATCAGCTTCGTTCTACATCACCCCCCATATTACTAAGGATCAGTCTACCTTGAGAAATGCAAAAGTGTTTTAGGAGCTTTTTAGGGGTAACAGAAAACCCAAATGCCCCTAAACCACACACAAATGAACTGGGGAAATAGATATTTTCTTACACCCACTGTAGGAGACTGATGTGTTAAAACCAAACCAAACCTAACCAAGAAAATCACCCAAGACCGTGCAGTGGTGCTAGTCAGATCTATAAGGCATCAGCTTAAGGACAATGCAATTTAGTAGCTGGCAGCTGAAAGTGAAGGTCACAAATCTCAAGGCAGAAACGGGGATTGGAGATTTTCAAGTGAGGTTAATTACCTTTTAAAACAAATCAGCAGAGGACTGGAAATCCTCCATCCCCCAACTGGCTTTTAGTTCTGTCATGGTTTAAGCCCAACCACAAAGCTCGTTCACTCACTTCCCCTCCTTTCTTGCCCTACCCCTGCTCCCAGAGGGACGGAGAGGAGAATCGAAAAGAATGCAACTCCCACGGGTTGAGATAAGAACAGTTTAGTAACTAAGGTGTAACACAAATCACTACTGCTACCACCAATAATAATAATGATAAAGGAAATAACAAGGGGAAAGAATACAACACCTCAACACCAGCTGACCGATAACTCACCCCACTTCCCCCAACCAAGCACCGACTGATACCTTGCCCAACCCTGCAGTCCCAGCCCTTCCGGGTAATTCCCAGCTACATCCCGGGCATGATGTGCTGTGGTATGGAATACCTCTTTGGCTAGCTTGGGTCAGGTGTCCTGTCTCTGCTTCCTCCCGGCCTCCCCTCCTCCCTGGCAGAGCATGAGGCTCAGAAAGTCCTTGGTCAGACTAAAACATTTGAGTTACCAGCTCTGTTCCCAGGCCTAAAGTCAAAACACAATGCTGCACCAGCTACTAAGAAGGAGCAAAATGACTGCTACTGCTGAACCCAGGACAAGTTCTGATCTCTTTACATTGCAAAACATCCAGGAACTTCCTCTTTTATGAGTGAGCCTCTGAATACTTTCCTACAGTTTTTATCCTACCATCACAGTAACTTGTGGCTCTTCTTAAGTATGAGCAGATTCAAGGTCATGTTCAGATTTCTGTGTGTTTACCCAGACTGCAATAAATTCTCAACCATTTCTGCTTCCCTCACCACCGTCCCCAGGCTCTTTTCTGTTTCCTAGGACCACCTACAAAATCACCTACACTATCCTCAGATAATTGTGAACACCCACCCATTTGGCAAAACATCAAAACCATTATCTACCTTGACAGTTATTTCTTCCCTCTCTCAGACTTGCCTCATTCCACCGTGCACTTGTCCCTGCCGAGTGGATGTACAGTCTTGCTGGTGAGTTTTCTCCCTCCTCCGCTCCACTTTGGCCCTTTCTGTCTCATCATGTTCTCTGTGGCTTTTTTGCTTTCACAAGCTCTACATCCAGGCAGTCTGTGCTACGTCTTTGAGAACTATAGGATCAGATGTCCCTTAACTTCCAGCAAAAGGTCTTGTTACAAGACAGAGAAACTGTAAACACAGACAATCCTTTAATTTGATGGAAATGTGAATAATTCTCTAAGGTTTAATCTTCAGTCTTTTTCATTCTCTTAAAATGTCTACCAGAACTTGGCCAAAGTTAAACAAGAATGTGGATTACAGCATCAGTACATGAGAAGATGTATTCTATTAAATTCTGTATTATACCTGCAAAATGTCTCTTTTTAAGAAAAAAGGTAATGACTATTGAAATCTGGGGTTACCAAAAAAAAAAAA
The DNA here is from genome assembly GCF_037157495.1 of Lathamus discolor. Taxonomy (NCBI): domain Eukaryota; kingdom Metazoa; phylum Chordata; class Aves; order Psittaciformes; family Psittacidae; genus Lathamus; species Lathamus discolor. Next base: position 154,608,213 of record NC_088884.1, on the reverse strand, counting down.
AAAGGACAATATTGTGCTTTGTATCTGATTTTACTTAAATTTTAGGGGTTTTTTTTTAATTTTAATTGGTTATGGAATTATGTTGGGCATTCTGTACCCTAATACCATAAGACTCTCCTATAGCTGTATTTTACAATTTTACTTCTGATATACATTGTCAGCATGACATACATCTTACAAATATTCATTTTGCCACACCACACAGAGCCTATGATGCGTCTGATAAGGTGGAAACTTATGGAGTTGGGCATGAGCAGAAGCAAAGTCTTAGGCTCATGCTGGACTCTGAGGTGCAGACAGAGGTTTTACATATTGAGCCTGTAGAGAGCAGGGGCTAAGTTTAAAGCTGCAAGCAACCTGAACATTTAAGGATGTGATCAAATGCAGTATACAGAGCAATATAGTGGGTTTCAAACGCTCTATACCTGGAAGATCTTGTAACCGCAGTTCAGATGGGCACTAGGCTGGTTCCTGTGCTGCTTAATAGAACTGCTCTCATTTTCATCTTGGAGCTCTCATGTGCTGCTCTTATTCCCACCAGCAGGGAGCACCACCAACAAGTTTAGCCTGGAGAAGAGAAGGCTGCGTGGAGACCTCATAGCAGCCTTCCAATACCTGAAGGGGGCCTGTAGGGTTGCTGGGGAGGGTCTCTTCATCAGGGACTGTAGTGACAGGACAAGGGGTAATGGGTTAAAACTTAAAGAGGGGAAGTTTAGATTGGATATAAGGAGGAAATTCTTTCCTGTTAGGGTGGTGAGACACTGGAATGGGTTGCCCAGGGAGGTTGTGAATGCTCCATCCCTGATGGTGTTCAAAGCCAGGTTGGACAAAGCCTTGGGTGAGATGGGTTAGTGTGAGGTGTCCCTGCCCACGGCAGGGGGGTTGGAACTGGATGGTCTTGAGGTCCTTTCCAACCCTAACTATTCTATGATTCTATGATTTTGAAACCGGGAGTCAGGGTGGCTCAAGGCTTTTCTGGACATATGTCCCGCCCTCTCACCTCACCTTGCCTTCTGCACCAAGAGAAGATGAAAACACCACTCTGACCTGGGTTAAAGTCAGACACCTTCTCTTCAGAGATAGCCTTTCCTGAGCTACTGCACAAGGAAGTATCACTGCTATCATCCGAGTGTACAGTCATCATACTTATGTCTGATATTAGTTATGCAGTAGATACCTGGGGTTTAAAGATACTATTACACATGAAGCAGATTCCATGTGAAGAGTTATCTTCCTCATCAGCCCTCTGCAAGAGCACAGCCTGAAGAGGAGCTCCCCAAGCCCCTCATTGCAAGCTGGCTAGCTTTCATGGCATGGTAGACCTCAGTAATTTTCCAGCAAGGTTAGGCTGCAGGAAAGCAGAGGTGATGCCTGGGGCTGAAAACAGGGAAAAAGAAAATACATAAGAAAGACATTTGGTGACATTGCGCTTACAGAGGCATCCAGTGCCATGCAGGGTGCTCTCAATGAGCGGAGACCTGCACAAGGCTGGCAGAACAGTCTCAGGACCTACAGAATATGTGGGCATACAGAGTGAGAGTTGGAGGCTAGGTGGGATAGCCCAAGGCATGTCAGCTGGTCCTCAAAAACTATTTTGGGCAACTGATTCAAGCTCTGAGGAGGAAAGATTTATTTCCAAACACTAAAAGGAATTCTAGCCATTGCATAAATAAACAAACGAATGAATGAATGGATAGATAGGTAATTGTCGTGGTTTAAACCGATCCACACAGCTTGTCCACTCCCCTCCCCCCCCCCCCCCACCCTGACCCTCCTCACTCCCGGAGGGATGGGGAGGAGAACCAGGAGAATGCAACTCCCACGGGCCAAACATCTGAGCAGCAACTAAAAACATCGGCGTTATCAGCTCTCTTCCCAGGCCAAAAAATGAAAACACAGCACGGCACTAGCTACTAAGAAGGAGAAAAATAACTGCTACTGCTGAACCCAGGACAGTAATTTATTCCTTATTTGCTTATCACCTCATCTGTTTATTTACCGTACGTACTGTATATACCATGTGTCTAAAACTTGACTAAGTCAAAAACAAAATGAAGTGTCTAGCAGGCAGGATCAATGTTTTCAAGCTTAAGAATGGCTTATTCACAAGCATGTAACAAAACCTGAGTTAAGGAAAGCGTGCTTTGCAGGGATCTGGAAAGGGCAAGGACATGCTAGTCCAAAAGTTTGATTTGAAAGGCAAAGGATGACTTGGCTGCATGAAATTCCCAATGGATGGGAGTTTGTCTTGAAATACTTGATGAAAATAAAGAACATAAGCACAGGGTACCTGGAATACTCCTGGCATGTGCTTTTCAATTGAAGGCAGATAATGGTAAGTTCATTCTAGTTGGATACATTTAAAGCAGAAAAAGACACTGAAAAGGAGCTGATAAATTTAATGTTTGTTGGGGTTTTTTTATTAATATAACTGTCACCATTTGTGTCTGGAGAGAGTGAAATGACCAGTTACAGCTCCTCTCCTCCTAAAGTCTTGCTAGGGAAGAGGGACACCGCTTCCGAACTTCAGATTTAGATATTATGGCAGGAACTCAATCTGCACTAACTAACACTATTGGGGCTGGAAAGAGAGACTGTGTCTGGGAGGAGAGACCCAAGTCTTTCTGCCGGTTGTTCATGTTTCAGTACATCAATATTGTGTGATCATTTTGTGAGCCAGCAGTTTAGTCTCCAGTGTAAAAGGAAGCCATTCTTTACAATGCAGATCTCTAAGTTTTGAATTTCCATGCTACAGAAGGCCATATTTCTAGTTCTACTTGCTACAGGTCTGCTAACTGGCTTTACCAAAAGTTTGCAGAATGAAACACTGATTAATGAGACGAGGCAGCAGTCAATGAAAGCAGCAAATGGGTGGGCTCAGGAGGACTGACTCTTGAGAACCAATTAATGTGTGGACATGCCATATGGGCTGGTGGCGCCCAGCGTAGTTCACTACCTGCTGCCACTGTTGGCATTACACCAAGAAAGATCAGAGCATCTGTCAGTCCCCAGGATCTGTAATAGCAAACTGCAGTGCAGAGAGTTTCAAAACAAGTCTTGAACATCAAAACTCTTTGGTAAATCCCTAGCAGAAAAAGCCTAGAAACAGTGTAGAAATAACTGTATAAAGAATAAACTCTGGAATTGTTTCCTATACAAAATAAAGCCTTACAAGTCTGCACCTGTCTCTGTTTCTCCTCTTTGACTGCAGGCTCATCTCTTCTTTCTGAATTTCTTTTATTTCAATTGATACCACAATCGTATGTTTTCTCTGTGAATATCTTAAAGCTTCAGATTTTCAGCTTCAGGCTCACCATTCTTTCCTGTCTTCCCCAATTCATTTTAATAAGGTCAAGGTGCTTTCCAGAGAGGTGTATCCATTAGGAAAACATATAATATGAACGGGTTATACCCAACTTAATTGCTTGCCATTAGTGTCCAAAGACTTCTCTCTTGAACAAACTTCCTCTAGCATTGCTGGTTATTTAGCCAAAGCGCAGGGATAGGGATCTCTATTCTGTTTCCCTTTGCTAGCTGAAACACACGCAGCCTAGTTACAAGAGACTGGCAGGAGCTGACACCATCACTCTTAAAAGGGGAAAATTGATTATTTAATCTGCCAGTGAATCACACAGAAGCAACAGGCTAACCAGGGCTAAGGTGTGGTCTTGTGCTCAGCAGAAACCATTGATTGGGTTCAGTAAGTGGGTTTTTTGTAGGGTGGGAAAAAGTGTGGAATCAGGAATCAGTGTTGAAAATTAGAATTTTAGTGCCTGTCTTAATCATTGTAATCTACATTTCATGATAGAAAATCTGAGTTTCACTTGAAGACAGCTGTACTGCACAAAGGCAAACAAAGCTGAACACTGCGAATAAATTAGAAAAAATGAGCAAAATTTCCATGTGTGCTCTTCTTTCTCCTAGGCTTCATCATTCTGACCTTACTTACAGAAGTATCAGACCTAACATCAGCATATAAATACAAACAATGGACAAAAATCTACCCGGCATTGACTCTGAGTCAGTGACCAGGCACAGCTGCAGACTATGCTTCTGTCTGAGTTGGAAATGAAGGAAGTGCTACTAGCAGTTTATTCTGCAGACCCTGCATTAACCTTTCTCAGGGCCAGATCCAAATTATTGCATCTTCCTAAATTATTGGAAAATATTCTGTCATCTACAATAAAGCTTTGATTGGGTTATCAATGAAAAGAAACAGCTGTCTGCTTCGATTGAAGAGATAAACTGTCTGTAATGTTTGCTTCAGAGAGTGAATCAAAGAAAATACAGCTTTCACTGGAGAAGTTTGTGTCTGTCTTATGCATCAGCATGCTTGATCATAGTGGAACTTTAATGAGGTATTTGTGCAGAGCAGTTGAAGTTGTCTAATTACAGACTCTTCTAGGAGCATCTTCCCAGTGGGACCTGGCCTATTTTCAGAGCAGTGTGGCTGGAAAGAAAGGATTAGTTTACATGTCTCTATTACTGAAAGGTAACATGACTGAAGCCAGTAGACAGTGCTCCTTTGTACTTGCTGAGAAAATTCTCTCCAATCAGACATTAAGCTCAAGTTAATGCTTTAATTGTTGAACATTCAGAAGCTGTTTGACTGAAGTTCAGCAATAAGAAAAGATGCAGCTGACAGAAGTTTGCAGGCTTATTGAAAGTTAGGGAAAAAAACCAGACTTCTGTTATTCTCAGGCAAGAAAACCAGCAAGTTTTATCTGAGCAGATTTTACCTTTCCATGTCTTCATAAATGAAGAGGACAGGGTGAAGACATCATAGAGATGCAACTTTCTTTCCTATACACAAAAATGTGACCATTTTATAATCCACTAATTTTGCTGGGAGTACTATCATTAGACCAAATTACTGGGTAAAAAACTCACAAGAGAAGCTTCCAAAGAAAGAATTGAGCATGCAGTTGCGTAGTTGGACTCTGAATTGTATGTAGAAGAGGTGACTCTTCCTAAAAGAGTATTCAGAATAGCCAGTGGTCAAATGTCAATGAATCCTGAGCACTTTGTGTGCAATGATTTACTTCTTCCACCAAAATGTTGGCCTTACTCTGGTAATTCTAGGAACCTCTTTTGGGAAGAAATAGAGGTGAGGTCTTATTGCTTGGTTTGTTCTAAGGTCTATGCTTTTTTTATCCAAGAGGGACACCGTTACTTTTTTCCTTGTTTCCAAGGAAAGTTCTTGCAAGCAGACTCCATAAAGGACTATATTCTATGCATGGCTGATCAGGCTTTTCTGGGAACAAGTGAAGAAAATCAGAGTGTGGCAGTGCTATGTTGAGCCAAAATAGTGGCATAGAATAAGGTTGGGGAAGCCTCACAGCTGTATTAACTTAAAAAAATCCATCCAGACAAATCAAGCTTGCTTCTTAGGAAGTGTGATTAGTGAGGGTAAAGCAGTACTGTTCAGTGGCTGGAGCCTGTCAAGCATCTAAGCTTGCTCAGCAGCTCTTTGGGCATTTCTGTGTGGCACCCTGTACTACATCGACATCTTCTGAAGGACACAGGCTCAGCTAGAGCTGTCTCGGCACACACAGAGGAAGAATTTTGGGTTTCTGGAGAGCATTAAATCCAGACAGGCTGGGCAGCAGATGAGTCAGGTACTCTGGATATCATTGTTTCAATTCTGCTTAAACCATTCTTTAAATGCTTAGGTCCTGTATAGGATTTAGTGTAGGATCTTGAAATATTAATTCCATATATTTGATGGAGCTGAATACTTTCTCCTCAATAAAGATGGTCAAAAGAAGCTGCAATATTTCTGCTGGAAATTGTCACTATAACCTGCTTGCCAGCATATTTCTTAAAAACAGATTCTGCAGTTTTTACAAATAAGTATATATCTAAATTAAAACGTTAACACTAACAGGAATGGGAGCCAAACTACTGTTCATAGGTTTTGAACATCTGACACTTTGCAATCAGTTCTGATGTTTATAATCTACAACCATGATACTGCAACTTTTGTCTTTGCCAGGAGATAAGTGTTCAAATCTCCACAGGCATATGTGCATTGAAGAATGAGCAGAGCAGCTTGGCAGAAGGACCAGGAACCATCCAGAGATTAACTATGGCAATTACCAGACATGTTCAGCAGCTATTTTTGTAGCTCTATGGGAATATATGATAACAGCCATTTAGCCTGACACATCACTCTCTGTTTTTTTTTCTGCCAGTTCAGCCAGTCAAAGCACAGTGGAAAGTTTATAAATATAGGAGTTAAAAATATCTCTATCTTAAGGGTTTGATCAGTGCAAGGCTGAGATTTGTGCCTAATTTGAGGGTTGAGATGCAATACTTATACCACACTCGAGAAATACAAGTGCTTATTTGTGTTTCACCTGCTAGGGCATCCTTCTATAAGTGTACTTTCAGCCTTCAGAAACTAAGGGAGCTTCCCAAGTTTGGAAAACATATTCCATGTTTGCCAGCTGCATAAGCTTCTCCAAACATACGCCAGAGTCAGCCACAGGTTATAGCATGGTTCTTGAAGTACAGATGGATTAATGAGAGATTAATTGAAAAAGGTGGTAACTGTATATCTAGAGGAATATACGCATACTTAATTTCATTTGGTATTAGATGTCTCTCTAAAGCAATTCATAAGAACTTTCTTTTAAGTTAGGATATGGAAACCAGCAGGAGCGTATGCAAAGCTACACTCTTGCAAGTCCTCCTGCCCTGTGAAGTTCCTCTTCTAGATTGAGTCCCTGTCCTTCCTGGGAGTAGCATTTTCTGAAAGTTGTTATGAGATCTTTATACAAACATTTAGTTGTCAGATATTCCTACCTGTAACAGGTTACAAAATGTTCATCTATACCAACAGGAACTGAAGAAGCTGAGTGACTAGTGCTCAGACTACTAGAAAATCGAACTACTGTTTGTGGATCCTATCTTCCGTATACTGCAATATTAAGCTGTTTTTTGCCAATATCTGTGGGGGAGTGTCGTGGTTTAAATGGGTTGGAGAACTTGAGAGTAATGTCTTTTTGTCCCAGCCCTTGTCCCAGCCTTCACTCTCTTTGGCCAATCATTGCAAAGTGAATTAATGTCCCATTGAAGGTTATTCCACAGAAGTATGGTGGAAGTATGTTTTCATTATTTCTGCAGCGTTACCAGCCTGCACCTTCAACAGAAAAGACTGGGAGACTTGCAAGAAGTGAATAAGTAAGATATCTTTCTTAGAAATACAAGATACAACATTGGCACAACTTCATTATCAAACACTGTAGGTGTGCCAAAATAGGTTTATATGACCACTGCATTTCACTTTCTCTTTCTGAAGGCAACATACCCAGAATAACAGGAAAGTCTGCTCTGAATGTTTATAAATCACAAGTTCTTCTGCTTGGTAAAGGATGGTATCTTCAAATCACTGCGTTCGTGAAACAGTAACTTCAGAACAAGCCTCTTCATAAATTTGAACTCATAAATGTTCTCAGTGGGACTGAGTAAAGGTAGAAAAAGAAAAAATGAATTTCAGGCTATGGCCCAATGGGCTTCAAAGTCTTCACTGCCTTTTGGCCTACTCAAGAAAGACAGCTCAGACTGTAGATATCTAAATCTGAGTGCCCAAATACAGGTATCATAGTGTCTATGTTTCTACTGCAATCAATATTGACTCCAGCTGGTGAGTCCAGCAAGGCACTGGGCTCACCATGAGATACATTTGTCTCAGCAAGATCATTGTAGCTTCAAAATATCCCAGTTCTGCTCTCTCTTTTATTAGTTTCAGGTCAAAGCAACTTACATAACCCTGTGGAATTTACTTTCAGTGTTGCCATTTTGAATTAGAAGAGCACCGGTCAAACCACTTTACACTGAAAACCTTATTATAATCTTATAATTACAACTATTAACAATCTACTAATTCTCAAAAATATCATTCATCCAAAACCATGTGGACTGGCGTAATGGTAAAAAGACAGAATTCCTACTATTGGCATAGATTGCACAGCAATGGTAACAAATCCTAAGCACCAATTACTTAAAAAAAACCCCACCACACTAAACAGAAAATTATGTGAATGATAATGAAATCAGAAAGCTTGGAGTCAACTACATTGTTTCAATCAGACTGCAGAACCATATAGCATTAGATCATCAGTACATTTTTTCTGATCCACTGAATAAAAGCTGATATCTGCCTAATTATTAAATTGACAGACATGTTTTCATAAACAGCAGAATATCTTTGCAAAGGCCAGTAGCTCATGTGGAAAGAATAGTAATACTCTTCTTTTGTAGCCAGAAGCTGTTTAGGTAAAGAAAGAAATTCCCTATGTACTGGCTTTCAACATTCCTCTGAGGAGACCTAGAAACATCCATCTCTTCTTGACAAGTGATAGTAGGATGTAAAAAGGAAAATAATCAGTAAGAACGTTTTCACTGCCAGAAAGTCAGAAAGTAGGAAAACACTCTCTGTTAGACTTGACAGAGAACCAGCTCTAACACAGCCTTCATTTGAAAATGCTCACTCGGCAGCAGGACTTTTCACTGTGAATAGCAGTGGTTGTAATGTCCCAGGCATTTATTTTCAGCTCATACGAAGTACTAAGTGATATCAGACATTAACCAGGAACAGCATATGCACTAGTTTAATATGAAATATTTTAATTGTTCCCAGAAGTGGAGTAGGAAACCAGTGTCACAGACTTATGAAATACAGTCTTTACATTGAACAGGGGGACGTTTATATTCAGATAAAATAAGAGCTGTGTGGCATATTACCAAATCAGGAAGATCAGTTGGGCTCATATCTCCCTCTACATTGCCACGTCCTTTGTACATTCGCATCCAGCTCTCCCTGTAGCCAGTATGTCCTCCAACATTCATTACGTCTCGTAACATGTTTGTCACTTGTCTGTTCACGCAGTCAATCCCAGCAGGAGGAATATTTGCAGTAGAGTGTCTTCTGTAATAATCCAGCTGGTGTTTAGAGTCAGCAGACCACTTTTTCCCTTTGCTGAAGAGTTCAGTTTTGTGTGGGTGGAATTCATCTCACCCAAATATAGTCCACAGAAAGAAATAAGCACTGTGGGGTAAGATTTGTCTGCACTATTTTAGGCATTGACCTCAGGATGAGAAGATTTCTGCTATCAGGCACCTATTTCTCTTCACTGACAGTACAGTGAGCCTGTGATGACTCACTCAGATGTAGGAGTCTGCATCTGGTCTGATGAATCCTGCCTGGAGTCTCTTGAAGATAAGGGCAAGACCTTGAACCGGAGGCAAAACTCTTACAAAAAGCAAACGTAAAAAACAAATGTGCATAGCAGGCCGCACTGCTGAGGAAACAAACTACGTCAGCACTGGGGCACGCACTTACCTACTACTGGTGGGTTTTAAAACGTCCCTGATACAGAATGTTCTGTGATTCAGAAACACCTGAACTTGTTCCTGCTACATTTAATTTTGTTCTAGTGCGTATTTCTGCCCAAGTTGGTGTTACACATTGCTAAGTGGAAAGCTTGATGCTTCAGTGGCTAACAAGGACTTGTTGAAATTTGATAGCTTCTAACAAAGATGAAATTCATTAATTTAAAAGGCAACAGCTATTCCTAAATTAGAGCTTGTGTAGCAAAGAGGTAGATGGGAGAGTGCATAATTGAACCTCAGCAACATAGTAGAGACACTCTACCTGACTGGTAAATTTGTCTGACTGGGACATCTTTCAGCATCTCATTTGGAATGACCTATATCAGTGTTTCCATAGAAATCTTTTTTTTGTATATTGGAGAACAAACAACTGCACATTTCAGACTATTTGTCAAAATATCTTAAAATGCATTCATGCACCTATTCTAATACAGTTGTTAGATTTTTGGGTTTTGTTAGTTTTGTGAAGGTTTTTGTTCGGTTTTACTTTTGGTTTTGTTTTGTTTGGGGTTTTTTGTTGAGGTTTTGGCTTTTTTTTTTTTAAATAAATAATCTTTTGGATTCCATTTTATATAACTGCAACAATGTCTTTTATGTCTGCCAGTTTTTCTCAAATGCTTTTATGCAGACTGCGACATTCTCAGCACTCATCAAGGCTGTCACTAGTGCCAGCAACTGGAGCTGACTATGGACCAGCCATTCAAAAGGTTTCTTCTACAGATAAATAAAAAGTATCTACCATCTCAGCAATGCAACAATAGGTTTGAGACTCAGGAGAATCTTGGCCAGGAAAAGGCTTTAGGGCTAATACCCAAATCAAAATGATAATGACAAGCTCAGTACCTCTGAGGGGACAGTTCACATAGATCAGGAATCATATTCTATAAAATCTCACTTCTGAAAACAGACGAGAGTTTCTTAAAGAAAAAAGTTGGAAATCCTTGTGCAGGTGCCATTCACAAGTCCTTATGCACCTCCACCTTATTCCAAGGGACAAAGCTACTATACTTCGAAAGCAGAAGCTGCAATTATAAATCTAGATTCCTCTTCCTCCAAAACTTCATTATAAGCTGAATGAAACTTGAGGCATGGTGTAAGATATAAAGCTGAAATCTGAAATTGAACACTGAAATGTAATAAAAGTTAGATTAAGTAGTTAGTTGAATAGCTTAAATGTTTGCATGATTGTACTCCCACACATGGGCACCAATTGGTGCTCTAGTACTATCAGACAAAAAAAGCTATTTTATTTCTTTTTGTTTTAATCATACCTCTTTCTTCTCTGACTGTACAACATGAGCAACCCTCTTCAAAATCAATGGGTGTTGCTCCTATTTTGTAGCTGAAGAATTGGACCTAATTTTTAAGGGGCTTTTTAAAGGCTTCTTCAACTGCAGAAATTAGCCCACTTTCCTCATAGTGGAGATATCTGACACAGCCAATATTTTATTTTCCATAGCCACAATAGAGTTTATAAGAATTTTTGTTCAAAGAATCAACCTTAATTTCTATAATTAGATGCTTGATGAGAAGATGGCACTTCACTTTAGTTCCTGAAGCTTTAATATTATTAGTTATTAATATATTAATTATATTAACTATATTAATATATTTTATTAACTATATTATTATATCAATTAATTATATTATGATATTATTATATTATATAATATATTTTATTAACTATATTAATATAGTTATTTTTTCCAAACCTGAGTACAGTCTCAAAAATAATGGGGATAACCTGCAACCAATTGATATGATTTGCAGAGTTTTAAGCAAAATATTGGACTTTGTTTGCATGCACAGTTGCATTGAGAGTCCATTGTACAAGCATGATTGTGATTCTGCATGCAGATGGCGTTACTCAGCTATGAGTATACTTAACTGAATTTTCTTAGACACTAATGAAATGTTGGGGTTTAGTGGTTCACACAACTTTCTTTGAATCTTGCACTAACATTTAAAATTGGAGTATCTGAGGCCTTGTAGTCAGAAAATTGTCATTTTTGACAGTGAAGAAGTGAGTAAAAGGGAAAAAACAGACATGCAAAATGGAAAAAATACATGAGCTTTTACTCATTTAAATCCATGCAGTATTTTCTGCATGCATTTCACATGTGAAGTGTCATACAGGGTACTTTAAAACCACTCACTCTCCTGACTCTGTGGTGTGTTTCCCTAACAGTAGTCTCCCCTGTTAGTCTTTGATATATATGACCATTTGAAAATGACATTTTCTACTATTTTCCTTCCCTTTCTGCCATTTACTTGCAGTTGAGAGGTTCCCACTTCCTTTATGTTTTATAAAAAAAAAAAAAAGAAGAAAAAGAGAAAGGTAAAGGAAGGAAGAAGTAAGAAGGAAAAAGAAGAAAGAAGAAATAAAAGGAAAAAAATAGTTTTATGAATAATTGTTAAGCTCTGAATGTAGCTGCATTTTCATCTTTTATGTGAAAAAAGCTCAATTCTATACATGACTAGAATGGCATTCTAAGGCATGGAGTTAGATACTGATGCCACAATATTTTCTCCTACAAAACTGAATTGAATAAATTCAGCACAATTCAATATTACAACATCAATATTGCAACATCCATTTTCAGTCATCTTCCATATTTTTGCTTTGCTGGAAAGAGAAATGATTCTGTAGAGCTGAATCCAAATGTATGAAGACAAATATATTAATTACATTTACTTTACCAATGTAGAAGTAAATTACTTGGAATGCTTATGTAACAGAAAGTGATTTGTTTAAATGGGAAAGCTTTTGTGTTTTCCTGTGAGACATGGAAACATACCTCTGAACACGACTCTGCTGAAGTAACAGATATTTGACACTCAATCCAGCACTCAAATAGCTGTCTACAGCTTCAACATCCACAACCCTTTCAGCAAGGCTCTGTTCCAAGTCAACTGCCTTGTCAACAAACAGTATTAATTAGTCCACTATAATGCAATTCTAAGGCAGCTTTACTACTTTCAGGACTCAAATTACTATATTTGTGTGCTAGTTTAATTCAAACTCATTTGGACATCACATTGATTGTTGTAGACATATTATTTTGGGGTTTAGAAATCACAAACATGAATAACAACATTTGTCCAAACACTTAAACACCTAAATGCCCTTAAATTCCAGCTCTGAAACTTTTGTCTGTCTCTCATGGTAGCTGGTGGAGCTTCTATGCCAGCAGCAATGTTAACTAGCTCCTAGGGGTATGCGCATCAGTTGCCCACAGGTCAGAGTGGTGCCATTCCCAGAAGACATCCAGAGCAGTTAAAATTGAGTGCCAGCCTTTTTTCCCAGGCAAAAATCAATGTGAGTGATAATACATTTCATTAATAAAGTTAACGTCCAGAGACATCATTCAAAATCACATCATTAGAAATTATATTGATATTTCTTTCTAAAAGAGATAAATCTGAGGAATAGCTTCCAATGCTTACTCTGTAACATGCTTGTCCACCATATTCAAGAGATTAATATAAATAAAATTTGTTATTATATTGTCTGTGTCAATAGGTGATAGGCCTGGAAATAACTTTTCCGATGAAAGACAGGAGCAGGGTTTTTTTGTTTAAGTGATACTTGGGCAAGTGCCTCAACACTCTAGATTTGAACAGACTAAGAGCTAGCAGTACAATGAAAACAAATCTAGATAGAGATAGGAAGGTATTTCTAGTTTTAAAGCTAGCCCAGCGAAAAAGTGAGTTTTATGGTTGGGCTATTTTAAGAGGCACATTCTTGACACATTTTTGAGGACTACATTGAGTAACAAAGTAGAAAGTGAAAAATTAGCAGAAGTATTTAAAGCAGCTGCCTTTACATTGAGAAGAATAGGATTTTTTAATAATTGTTCCTTCAAGGAAAAAATACAGACTGAAGTAGGAACCATCTCTCTGGAGAAAGACTTTGAATAGTTCAGTTACACTTCTAAATACCTCAACTTTTCTAATATCACGAAAAGACTGTTTTGCTACTTCAAGTTACTGAAGAGGAGTATGAAATACTTTCTGGAGTATGTAGAAGCAGGATGACTAACAAGTGGTTCATTTTCTTTTTTGACAAACAAAAAGGCAGAAATACAGGCAAATATTCAATTAACACATTCTTTAGAAAAAGATAAAAGGACCTGGTTCATCACTCCTTGAGATTAGAAAGCTAATAAATAACTTTCTGGTGTTATTTTCTGTTTTGTTTAGCCTTCTCTGGAGTTTAATAACAATCAAATGGCTATAACAATTAACCTCAGTAGTACAAAGGAGAGACCTGAAGCATGAACAAGAGAGGGGGAAAGAAAGGAAAAATGCAGAAAATACTGAGAAAAGGTCAAGTTGGTCCTGTGAGCAGGAACTTCAATAGATGGCCTCCAGAACTTATTTGTAACCTAAATCATATCACTCTATAAACCAGCTAGAGGAATGTTCTGTAGAGGAGGGGTTCCCAGGCTTGGTTTCCTAAGCTACTACTGTCAGTAGTGGTAAAAAGTCCCTGACTCCCTGCTGGGCACCATTAAGGTAAAAAGAAGGCATTTTGCTAACAGTAAGGTCTTTAAAGTAGGTTGAATATTTTACTGGAGGTACTTAGACTGTGTTTTCTAAATGAATTCCCTAGCTGAAATTTTTATAAGCTATATAAAATTGCCTGCAAACTCTATGCCAAAAATTATCAGTGCTCGCCATCAAACTAGAAGGATGTCTTTGTGGCTGCCTGCAAAAATCCAGCTTGCTTCTGGTACTTCTCAGTATTTCCACTACTGACTCATAGGGAGTGCTTTTTATGAAATTTGTATACAATATGAAGTTTAATGTGAATTGAGAACTCTCTGGATGTAGAATTAAAAGGAACACAGTATCTTTATTAGCTGGAGTAGCAGTCTGAAATAAACAGAATCACAGAATCATGGAATGGTTAAAGTTGGAAGGAACCAGTTCAGGTCATTTAGTCCAACCTCCCTGCTCACCATCCACTTACCCAGCCTGCACTTCCTGAGCTTGCCTATGAGGATGTCATGGGATAAGGTGTCGAAAGCCTTGCTGAAGTCCAGGTAGACAATATCCACTGCTCTTTCCTCATCTATCCAGCCAGTTGCCACACTGTAGAAGGCAATCAGATTGGTTAAGCACGATTTCACTTTGGTGAATTCATGCTGACTACCTTCCGATTGCCTTCTTGTCATCTACATACTTAGGGATGGCCTCCAGGATGAGCTGTTCCATCACCTTCTCAGGGATTTAGGTGAAGCTGACCGGCCTGTTGTTCCCAGAGTCCTCTTTGTTGCCCTCTTAGAAGACTGGAACAATCAGCTGCACAAATAGAAGATGGGAAACCACTGGATAAGCTTCAGAAAAGAGGGTCAGACCTGCAAGTTGAAGAGTTTACAGTGTCACACAGCTGCACTATATCTACCTACCTCCTTCTGGCATGTAGAAGCAGGTGGGTTTTATGCAAGATATGAGGTAATTTTTACCTTCCCTCCAGCTCTGGCGTGGTCTCAGCAGGAATCCTGCCTCTCGTACAGAATACTGTAATTAGAGAAAGAAGGGTGTCATAGGTGTGTCAATGACAGAGTTGCAAGGATAATCAGAGCCCTAGGAAGCATGGCTTGTCAGGGGCAGTTGAATGAAGTGCGGTTGTTTAGGTTAGGGAAGACTGAGAGGAAACCTGACAGTCTTGGGATGCATAAAAGCCTGTTGAAATTACGTTAAGAGCACTTCCTGGTGAGAGATGTATCTTCCAGAACTCTATAGCACTGTATTTCTGGCAAGACAAGCAAGTATTCACCTAATAAAAGCCTAATTTTAGGTATTGAGTGAATTCATTTTCAGTCGCCTAGGCTGTCAGTACAGTAATGTTCCTCAAAAGATGGTCTAAAGGATGTTGCAAAATACCAGTGTACATGCTCAGCTATAAGCAAGCAGGCAGGCCAGTGAAAAGCAAAATTTTCTAGTAAGGGCAGGGTGCTGTGTATGAGAAACATCTTTGCCTCAATGTGACCCACAGATTGTAACTAAAAGAGGACGCATATCCTGCAAATTGTTAAAGGCTGGCTTGGTGGATATACAGTCAACTGGTGGTGGTAGTTGTCTTTGTAAGCCTCCAATCCATTTCAGCTCTTTTCAAAATTATATCAGATGAAAACTGAGGAGAAGAGGAAGATAAGGAGAATGAGAGTATAGATGTCAAGAATTCAATTAACATGTCAGATTGCATAGAGAGAGACTCACCTGACTTTTTGTGACAGAGAAGCTCTAGGGCAAATGCTTTCCTTTAACACCTATGTCTGACCAGCTGCCCTCTCACCTCCATGAACTGTAACAGGCTTTCAAACACCTAGTTCATGCAGAGACATCCTGAAACCTACCCTTAGTGCTTGCAAGCACCTTCATGGTGTCATGATGTAACCATACCTGTTCTTTTTGAACTTTTGTTGTTCTTACCTTTCCAGTATTTTCTCCTGCTCCTTTTGCTTCTTTGCTCCCTTCATGGAAACAAGTTTTCATATGAACAGCCAAAAAACATCACTCACATACTCTTTGCTGGTGCTATGTGAGATGCTGGAACAGAGACCCTCACCAAGCTCTAGAAAGGGTCTGAATTACTTAAAAGAGGCCTTAAATAAATGAACAGGATTACAAAGAGATTCCTTAGCTGTAGGACTTGTGTATGTGAATATGTTAGTGGCATGTTTTCTAGTGCTCTAGTGTGGATGAAGAAAAGCCTGACAGCTGTATCTCTGTCTCTTTCCACTGCTGTGGAGAAGGAACATCTTGTAACAATTTCATAGTAAAGAGAGTCCTGGCCCCATCCTGAGTTGTCTGCAGTCTGCTAAGACGTGTCCTGCCTCCACATTCAATTCATTTTGTGTAATTGAGCAGCATTTGTTTGCACTTCCTCTTGCCCAAGCATCAGACAGAATAGCTTTTGCCTCCCACCTTTCATAAAGAAACCACTTGTGTTTTTGGAGATGTTGTGGGCTTCTGGGGGAAGGATAGCATTTTTCAGCAAAACGAAGAAGAGCCTGGTCACTGAGTGAAGCATTTAAATTCCAAGTGTTGTGGAAGGGAACAAAGAGTGGGCAGAAAAGAAAGTGCTCTTGCATTCAGCAAGCATTTTTCTGCAAACCTTGCCCATAGCCCTGGGCTTGAATGGCAGCTGAGTGGCAGCACTGTTTGCAGCTGAGAAGCAGCAGGGCTGATTTCCACAGCCTATAGCTCTCTTTTTAACTTTTGCAAAAACACTGTCTGCCGCTATTAACAGAAGGATCAGAGAATGAGCAGAATTGTAAATATTGGTGCTCTGGCTGTAAACAGACAAACTAAAAAAGCCCAACTACACCTCTGAAGTTCTTGGAAGGTGAGCCCAAGAGCTGTGAACCCACTCCACAAGCTGTTCCCCTGAATGTCTGTATGCAGGCAGTTTGTTTCATTGGCAGCGCAGTATTAATCATGATGAAAGCTGATTTCACTGCAGGCAGTAAGGGATACACTATCACAGAACTGCACGCAGATAACAACGTTCATTATTTTCCCTCCATTTATTAGATCACTCCCTATAAAACCCACATGCAGAAAGGCTCTTGTCTGGCAGTCTTTCAAGTGGAAATGAGAGTCTGTCCATGTAGAGGGCTGCTACAAGAAACCACAAACAGAAATGTTATCATAGAGTGGCCTAAAGAATCTTGCATCTGTACTATGGCCAAGAAAATACATACAAAAGCATCTCTCAAACTATCTGAGGGGAAATGATTAGCATATTTGATAAACACATTGTGGGACAGTGGTTTCTGAAAAGACTGGTTAGTGATTTTTAACCAGGCCTTTCCCTCCCACCCCCAGGAGTATGCCAGTTCAATAATTTGCATATTTAGCAGGAACATGCCGGTTTAATTTAGCCTTCCTAGGAAAATGTGCCTGCCCTTCCATCACCTTGCCTTTACTGCCCATAGCAGCACCAAGAAGATGCATTTCACAGGGCTGACAGACTCCCCACCATGCCTAACAACCCCAGAAGTCTGAGCTCAATTGGTGGCTAGAGGAATTTCAGCTTCCATATGTTTGCCTTGCAAGCATTTTGAGCTCGGAATCACTGGGGAACCCTCTTCATTTTGTTTTCAGTCAGAGGATATGCCTGACATGTGAAGCAAGAGCTCTGGTTGTCCTCACCCCCATAAACCTTCAAAAATGAATATTCCAATGCAGACCAAACCCATGTCTGTCACAATAGAAAAACCAAGTGGGGGATCCTAGGTTCAGACCTGTCCGACTTCTCAGGGCTGTTACATATCAATAGGCAACTGAGGACAGGTATGGTCCAGAGCAGTTTGTTTCAGGAGATAGCAGAATCTCCCCCACGAAGGATCTTTTAAGAACAAGGTTGTCCTGGGTTGAGCAGCAGCAGTCAGTTTTCTCCTTCTTAGTAGCTAGTGCAGTGCTGTGTTTTGATCTTTTGGCCTGGGAACAGTGCTGATAAAGCCGATGTTTTCAGTTGCTGCTCGAATGTTTGGTCTGGCCAAGGACTTTCTGAGCCTCATGCTCTGCCAGGGAGGAGGGGAGGCTGGGAGGAAGCAGAGACAGGACACCTGACCCAAACTAGCCAAAGAGGTATTCCATACCACAGCACGTCATGCCCAGGAGGTAACTTGGAGGGACCCGGAAGGGGTAGAGGGACTGCAGGGTTGGACGAGGTATTGGTCGGTGCTTGGCTGGGGGGAGTGGGGCGAGTTATTGGTCAGCTGGTGTTGAGGTGTTGTATTCTCTTCCCTTGTTATTTCCTTTATCATTATTATTATTGGTGGTAGCAGCAGTGATTTGTGTTATACCTTAGTTACTAAACTGTTCTTATCTCAACCCGTGGGAGTTGCATTCTTTTCGATTCTCCTCTCCATCCCTCCAGGAGCAGGGGGAGGGCAAGAAGGGGGGGAGTGAGTAAACGAGGTTTGTGGTTGGGTTTAAACCATGACAAAGGTAAACTCATATTTGTCAACAATAGTCTAGGAAAGGCTGAGCTTGTTGCAAGGCAGGGCATTGCCCTGACCTCTGCAAGCTCCTCTGAGCCACGCTGCTTTTATTCCAGGTCACTGGACAGAGCAGCATCTTGTTCCATTTCAGATTTCTGGATGTTGTGTACATCCTCTGCATTTGAAGGTTTTGAGATCCAGGTGGCTTTTAAGCACGTTATTTCCAAAGCACACCTTCTGAAAAGGGTGGACAGGTTGAGTGATCAGTTTGCAGAGAAAAACCTGTGTGCAACTCTTCAGCAAATTCTTGCGTTACCACTGGGCTCACCCTTTGCTCTCTCCTCCAGTGGAATAAATCACCAGGAGCCCACAAATGAGAAAAATGCAAGCAACTTAAATGTAAAGGTGAGGATGAGAAGGGAGAGAGGCTGCAGGGTCAACTGCCTCAAAAATGTATAAACATGTGCCCTGACAGCTATTTACAAAAGCAGTTCTGTGGCGGATAAAGTATTTAGGTCTTTCACACCTAGATATTCATGACTAAGAAACAGCTCAGTGATATATACCTTGTTTAAATGATATGAAGCTGAAAAATATATGCCTTCTTTTGAGGATGTAGCCTGCAGCATACTCACACAGAAGTCAGTAGTCTCAGAACAGTTAAAACAGGGAAAATGCTAAAGATACTGCCTACAAGGCCAATACAGTACCAAGAACAGCTCCCACACCCAGCGTAGTTTTAACCCTCTTTATCTAGGGTCCCTCAGATATGAGCGGAAGCAGGACAGTTTCTGGTTAAAGTCACCCAACAGACCACTATCTGTCACCTTTCCTCTTTGCCACCTCTTTCACATGCAAAGAAGCAGCAGGCAGAAGAGACCTCATTCCAAACCAGATGGGCATGTATTGATGTGATGGGAGGGAGGATGCATGTATCCAAAATATTCGTGTCTGCCTGCAAACTGCTTATAATTTGGTCAGAGAAGAGGCCCAGTGAACTCAGTGGAGATGTAGGAGCCTAACCAGTAAGCTACTTAAATATTTAGTTGAAATTGGACCATTCACTTTTCTTTATTGTAAGAAAGCTCCTCATTCAATGTTAGAAGTAGTTGATTCTTTATTGTTACATATAGCAACCCACCTTTCCTCCCTCAGCTAACTTTTACTAGTATGTCAGTTTTTCACCCTTAGGCTGAAATTCTGGTTGGCTGCATATGGGTGTTACTCAGCTGTGTAACAACCTTGGCTCTAATGTAATAGCTCTCTATTCATTGTGGTGTAAGCAAGATAAGAATCTGGCCCTCAAAGCTTAGTTTAAACTTGACCTGGATGATTCATGCTTTGAGATCTCAAAATGAGATTACTTCAAAGTGCTTTACAGTGGGCTGCCAAAAGGGCTAATCCATCCCCTGAAGCTAATGCACAATGCAGCTGATTGTTATCAGAGGTGGGCAGAGAGGTATCTGCCTACTCACTACTTGTCTGTCAGCATTTGCTGCTTTTTAGTGCCTAGAAAAGGTCTACAGTTCTGCTTTTAGAGCTATTAACATGCTGGAAATTGATGTTGCTAAGGGCATGTGTAAATGTGCCTTAGGGACTCATAAATACTTTATAATATTGAGTCGTGCCTGCTTTTGCTAGCCACAGGAATCCTATCAGACCAACAATGGTAATTTCCAGTGACTTCTGTCAAAATGAACATGAAAACAAAATGGTGGACTTTGCCATGACTTTTGCTTGGACCGCCTCTCGAACGGTATACTGTGAATAGGCAGATCATGAGCTGCCTTTCTGACCAGAAGCCCTCCACAAGTCTTTCGTTATCAGATTTAAATTAATTCAAGCTTATATCTTCCCATGGGACTTTTCTTCTTTTGCAACAAAATTGAAACCATTTCTATCGTGTTAAAGTTCTTCTCACGTTTAATTATTTTCTGATAAATGAAGATTGAAGTACAAGCTCACACAACTTTGCACTGCACTTAAATGACTCCAGGCTGGCTTTGCAATATGCTCTATGGAGCAGCAAGCACAGCAGAGGTGTACTTCTGCCTGTGGAATGATTTGTCTAGAAATCCTTTCCTATGAGTCCAGGAGTGCAGCTTTCAGCCCCTCTGCCCCTCTTCAATGGCATAAACCTGGATATAGCTGTGAAGGTACTGGGAAGTACACAGGAAAAAAGATAAATTGAAGTCTTTGCTGCAATACAGAAGACCAACACAATACTAGACACAGGAGATGGGAAGGTGGGCAGAGATTTTCAGGTCTATTGTAGCACACTGAATTTCCCCCACGCTGTACATGATGACTTTCTGTGAAGCTTCAATTAGTATGCATTTTGTCAGCCCTTATTCTTTAATAATGTCTTTTCTAATAGGGACAGCTGGATCCAAGGCAATCCCATCAATCAACACTGACAGCTATGGCTATGGTATTTACACCATTGACTCTGGTCTGCAGTTGCAGAGCTCATGACTTTGGAATTACATACCCCGTCTCAGGCTGCCAAATTTCAAATATTTGACAGCAGGAGATCAGTGAGATTTGCTGTCAATAGCAGGATCTAGGAACAACAATGTGTGCCAGCTCCTGGATGTATCTTCTCTTCTACTGCACTAAAGTGAGGCAATCAACTGATGCCCTTTAAAAAGTGTCTCCAATCCTTATACTGACCAGAAGTTTGCTTATAGAGGCAATTACAAAGGCAAAATTGCAAGTGTTAATGGTTACATTGGCCCTTAGTGGAAAATATTAGCAGTGAAGTGTTAGCACATTGTACTCCCATGATTAAAAGTTAGCAAAAACCCTATCTATTTTTTATCTCCATTTCTTATATGCCTGAATCTAAGGAAATAAGGCTATGCTATAGTATCAGTGATAATGCCAAGCATGCAAACTTATTTTTCTTCCACATCCATTACTATTTTTCCTACTTCAGTGTTCAGTTTCTTGCATTTTATTGGCAAAGTAGAAATCCTAATTTATTTTTATTATAATCTCTATTTCTATTTATTTTTTAATCATGCAATACCTTGCTCCTGTTATGAAATAAGGATATTGTGGCACAAACTGTGGAATCAAGTAAGTAAAGTAAAATCCACATCCTTTACTTCCTTAGAAACATTCATGGCTAAGTTTTCCTTAAAAAGCAATTCAAAGGATGCTATTTATATATTTGGAATCAGGCTTTGGATCATGTTATAATCTTAAAAGAAGGACCTAGCAACGACTTGTCATTGTCCTCTATTTGACACTGATCAGGCCACACCTAGCGCTCTGTGTGCATCTTTGGACTCGCAGGGTGCTGTACAGAGGGAGCTCCACAAACCAGAGCAGGCTCTGCTGCAAGCAGCCTGGGGCTAAGAACATGATGTGTGAAGCAAGGCTGAGACAATTCACCCTCTTCAGCCTGCACAGGAGCAGTCCTAGTTGCTGGATTCAACTGTCTAATAAGGGGTTAAAGAGAAGACAGAGACAGACTCTTCCCAGAGGTGCTCAGCAGTGGGACTGTGAAAAGGTGCAAATTATGGGAAACTCCAGCTAGATAAGGAGAGAAAACTCACAAGGAAGGAGATTAAGTGTGGAAACAAGCTGAGAAGGCTGTGGAATATCCAGCCTTGGAAATATTCAGAACTTTGCTGAATAAAACCGTGAGCCAACTGACCTAGCTCTGAAGTTTGACCTTTTGCTCTGAGCAGGGTATCAGAGTAGCTGACTGCACAGGTCCCTGACCTAAATTATTGTATGATTCTGTGTATCTGACCCTTTTACTTTAAGTCCTCTTTGAGATTATTATTTTGGAAAAAAACCTCAAGGGGTGACATAGGTCTTCCTTCTAGAAATCAATCACTATTAATGAAGCTGACGCCCTTCATGTAAAGAGCATGAATGGAGAACAGAAATGTACACACACGCACACACTATCATACTGAAAATGGAAACAAGGGAAAAACACCAACAGATTTTTAAAAGCTAACACAAAATCCTGTCATTTCACCAAATTCTAGCAAGAACATAAAGGACCTTGATTGTAACTATCATCATTTTGCTTTGTCAGATGAGCCTTGAGAAGAAGGAGAAGTCATGTCCCAAAAATGAGTAGAGAGAAAGAGCTATACAACTCTGAAGCTACATAAGGGATCACTGGCCGGATGAAGTTATATCCAAAATGTTATTTTAAGGTGTTTCAGAACTTTTTGGCCATATCATGTCATTTGTTGACATCCTCTTTCCTTCCTCTCTCACCA